>NW_023425399.1:70382318-70864398 GCF_014108415.1 Molossus molossus | reverse complement strand
GAGGAGGAGAGAGAGAGAGAAACACAGGCATAAAATTAAAATGGCAACTAATAATTATCTATCAATGATTACCTTAAATGAAAATGGCTTAAATGCTCCAATCAAAAGACATAGGGTAGCTGATTGGATAAGAAAACATGACCCAAATATATGTTGTCTACAAGAGACCCACCTCAGAACAAAAGACTCACACAGGATGAAAGTGAAGGAATGAAAAAAATTTTTCCAAGCAAATGAATAGTAATAATAATAATAATAATAAAGCTGGTGTAGCAATACTCATATCTGACAAGATAGACTTCAAAACGATGGACATATAAGAGACAGAGAAGGTCACTACATAATATTAAAGGATCAATCCAACAAAGGGTAAACATATACGCACCAGATACAGGAGCACCAAAATATATTTAAAAACTTCTAAAGGACTTCAAGGGAGAGATCAATAGCAATACAATCATAGTAAGTGACTTTCACTCACCACTGACACCACTGGATAGATCTTCTAGACAAAAATTTAACAAGGACATAGAGTCCTTACAAGATGAACTAGATCAGTTGGACTTCATTGATATTACAGAACATTTTACCCCAAAGCTGCAGAATTATACATTCTTCTCAAGTGCACATGGGACATTCTCAAAGATAGACCACTTGTTAGGACAAAAAGTAAGTTTCCATAAATTCAAGAAAATTGAAATTTCATACAGCATCTTCTCAGATTACAGTGGCATGAAACAAGAAATCAATTACAGCAAAAACAGTCAAACACGTGGAGGTTAAATAGCATGTTATTAAACAACAAATGGGTGTTACTAACAAGATCAAGAAATAAATTAAAAACTTCCTGGAAATTAATGAAAATGAACACACAACAACACAAAATCTATGGGATATAGTGAAAGCAGTCCTGAGAGGGAAGTTCATAGCACTACAGGCCTACTCAAGAAACAAGAAAACTTTCTAATTCACTCTCTAACCCTACAACTTCAAGAACTAGAAAGTAAACAAAAAGAAAAAACCCATAGCTAGTAGGAGGAATAAAATAGTAAAAGTCAGAGCAGAAATAAATGACATAGAGACCAAAAAACATTCAAAAGATCAATGAAACAAAAAGCTAGTTCTTCGAAAAGGTAACAAGATCGATGGACCTTTAGCCAGACTCATAAAGAAACAAAAAGAGAAAAACAAAACAAAATCAGAAACAAAAGAGAAGTAACAACTGACACCACAGAAATACAGAAGATCATAGAAATATACTATAAACAATCATATGCCAAACAATTGGACAATCTAGTAGAAATGGACAAATTTCTAGGAACACACAGCCTTCCAAAACTGAACCAGGAAGAGATAGAAAACTTTAACAGACCAATAACAACAAAGGAAATTGAAGATGTAATTAAGAAACTCCCAGCAAACAAAAGCCCAGGCCTGGATGGCTTCATGAGGGCGATTTACCGAACACTCAAAGATCTAATGCCCATTCTCCTTAAACTATTCTAAAAACTCCAAGAAGATGGAACACTTCCAAACTCATTTTATGAGGCCAGCATAATTCTAACTCCAAAACTGGATAAAGACACTACAAAGAAAGAAAACTACAGGCCAGCCCTGGCCGGTTTTTGCTCAGCGGTTAGAGCGTCGACCTGCAGTCCGGAGAGACCCTGGTTCGGTTCCCGCTAAGGGCGCATACTTCGGTTGCAGTTTGTCCCCGGCCCTGGTTGGTCGTGCGGGTGGCAGCCACTCGATGTGTTCCTTCACATCGATGTTTCTCTCTCTCCCTCCCTTCCTCTCTCTCCCTCCCACTCTATCTGTACAAAAAATGGAAAGATATCCTCGGGTGAGGATAAAAAAAAAAAAAAGAAAGAAAACTACAGGCCAATATCCCTGATAAACACAGATGTGAAAATCCTTAATAAATATTAGCAAATAGGATCCATCAAAAAATTATTCATCATGACCAAGTAGGATTCATCCTTGGGATGCAAGGATGGTACAATATTTGCAAATCAATAAATGTTATACACTAGATAAACAAAATGAAAGACAAAAACCATATGATCATATCAATAGATGCTGAAAAAGCATTCAACAAAATCTAGCACCCATTTCTGATAAAAATGCTCAGCAATGTGGGAATAGAGGAATCATGTTTCAACATAATAAAGGCCATATATGCCAAACCTATAGCCAACATCATACTCAATGGGAAAAAACTAAAAGCATTCCCCTTAAGAATGGAAACGAGACAGGGATGCCCACTTTGGCCACTCTTTATTCAACATAGTACTGGAAGTATTAGCCACAGCAATTAGACAGAAAGAAAAAATAAAAGAAATCCAAATTGCAAAGGAGGACGTGAAACTGTCATTCTTTGCAGATGACATGATATTGTACATAGAAAACTCTAGACTCCATCAAAAATCTACTAGACTTAATAAATAAATTTGGCAAAGAAGCAAGATACAAAATTAACATCAAGAAATCAATAGCATTCTTATACACCAATGATGAACTCACAGAAAGAGAAATAAAAAAACAATCCCATTTACCATTACAGCAAAAAAATTAAGATACTTAGGAATAAACTTAACCAAAGAAGTAAAGAACCTCTTCACAAAAAACTACAGATCACTGAAAAAAAAAAAAGAGGAATATAACAAAAAGGGGGTGAGGAGCACATACCTTGTTCTTGGATAGAAAAATTAACATCATTAAAATGTCTATACTACCCAAAGAAATATATAGATTCAATGCAATCTTCATCAAAATACCAATGACATATTTCACAGAACTAGAACAAACACTCCTGAAGTTTATATGGAACCAAAAAAAACCCTGAATAGCCACAGCAATCTTGAAAAACAAGAACAAAGTAGGAGGGATCACATTACCAGATATCAGGTTATACTATAAAGCCACTGTATTCAAAACAGTGTGGTACTGGCACAAGAACAGACAGATAGATCAATGGAACAGAACAGAGAAACCAGAAATTGACCCAAGACAATGTGTTTAATTAATATTTGACAGAGGTGGCAAGAGCATACAGTGGAGTAAAAACAGCTTCTTCAATAAATAGTGTTGGGAAAATTGGACAAACATTTGCAAAAAAAAATAAAAAAAGAAAAGCTAGATCACCAAGTAACACCATACACAAGAATAAACTCAGAATGGATAAAAGCCTTAAATGTAACTCGTGAATCCATAAAAGTTCTAATAAAAAATGTAGGCAACAAAATTTCAGACATCATATGCAGCAGCATTTTCACTGATAAATCACCTAAGGCAACATAAACAAAGGAGAAAATGAACACATGGGACTACATCAAACTCAAAAGCTTCTGCAAAGCGAAAGATACAATCATCAAAATGGAAAGGGAACCCACTATATAGGAAACCATAATTGCCAAGATGCATCAGATAAAGGATTAATTTCCAAAATATATAGAGTACTCACACAACTCAACAAAAGGAAGACAAAGAACCCAATTTAAAAATAGGCAGAGGATCTAAATAGACACCTCACCAACAGGACATACAAATGGCCAAGAGATATATGAAAAAATGCTCAATGTCACTACTCATCAGAGAGCTGCAAATTCAAACAACTTTGAGGTATCACTACATACCTGTCAGAATGGCCACCATCAACAAATCATGAAACGAGTGATGGTGAGGATGTGAAGAAAAGGGGACTCTAGTACACTGCTGGTGGGAATGCAGACTAGTGTAGCCACTATGGAAAACATTCTAGTGTTACCTCAAAAGTTAAAAATTGAACTTTCATTTGACCCAGTGATCCCACTTCTAGGAATATACCCTAAGAAGCCTGAAATACCAATCATAAAGAATATATGTAACCCCATGTTTGTAGCAGCACTATTTACAATAGCTAAGATCTGGAAACAACCCAAATGTCCATCAGTAGATGCATGGATAAAAAAGGTGTGGTACATGTACACAATGGAATACTATGCAGCTGTAAGAAAGAAAAATCTCTTATCATTTGAGATGGCATGGAAGGACCTGGAGAGTATTATTCTAAGCAAAACTAGCCAAGCAAAGAAAGCCAAATATTACATGATCTCACTTATTTGTGGAATATAATGAACTAAACAAACTGATGAACAAAATTGACCCAGAGACATAGAGGTAGGGTACAGACTGACAAATCTCAGAAGAGGGGATGTTAGGGGGAAGAGATAAACCACAGAACCTATATGCATGTATGCATAACCAATGGACTTAGACAACAAAGCTGGGGATGGGGCGGGGCGGATGGGGAGGAGGGTATCAATGGGGAGAAATGCAGAAACATCTGTAACAAAACAAATTAATAAAAATAATTTTTTAAAAATAGTATACTTGAGGGGACACTGAAAAAATAAATAAGTAAAAGACTATGAAGTATCACCTCACACCTGCCAGAATGGCTATCATCAACAAATCATCAAACTCCAAGTGCTTGAAAGGATGTGGAGAAAAGGGGACTCTAATACACTGTTAGTGGGAATGCAGACTGGTGCAGCCACTATGAAAAAAAAACCGTAGGGTGTTTCCTCAAAAAATTCAAAATTGATCTGTCATTTGACCCAGTGATCCCATGTCTAGGAACATATCCTAAGAAGCCTGAAGCACCAACCAGAAAGAATGTATCCACCCTATATTCATAGCAGCACTATTTACAATAGCTAAGATCAGGAAACTGCCCCAGTGGTGATGAGTAGATGACTGGATTTTAAAAAAGCTGTGGTACATTTACAGAATGGAATGCTATGCAGGTGTTAAAAAGAAAGACCTCTTACCCTTTGAAATGATATGGAGGGACCCGAAGAGTATTATGTTAAGTGAAGAAAGCCAATCAGAGAAAGACTAGTATCACATGATCTCACTTATTTGTGGAATATACTGAACAAAATAAGCTGAAGACCAAAATAGAGCCAGAGACATGGATGTAAAGAACAGACTGACACACCTCAGAGGAAAAGGGGTTGAGGGGAGGTGGGAAGAGATAAACCAAAGAACTGATATGCATAACCAATGGACACAGACAACAGTGCAGTGAGGTGGGTGGGCGGAAGGGGGGCAGAGGGTGTCGATGGGGGAAACTGGGAGGAATATCTGTTAACACTTTTAACAATAAAGATAAATTTTTCTTTAAAAATAATCTTTTTAACATTTATTAAATATTCTTTCCCAGCTTATGTAAAGAAAGTCTGCTGAATGTAACTTAATTGTTCTTGACAGATCAATGATTGTCATATCATGAACATGAATTATTAATTATTGTGCTATGCTGTGCACTCTGGGATTATGAGATATAGAGTTATTGTTCTTCTTGATACCATTGTAATTAGCTAGTTATTAATAATAGAAAAGGAGCAAAGGGGAGGCAAGACATTATAAGCATGGCCCTTTGGGCAGCTTCACATTAAGTTGCAACTTTATGTTCCCCAGGAAACCACTGGTCCATGCCGTGCAGACCACTGAGGGAAGAAACTGAACAAAAGGGAAGATGGGCACATATGCAATAAAGTCATAGTTATGTAGGGAACGTGCCCGTCAGTCAAACCTAGGAACAGAGATCATGGGCTGGAGGGGACAAGGCCACTGCAAGCCCATGAAAATTAGGGGATACATAATCCTCCAGAAAACGGAGCTTACTCTCTTGGCCTTCTTGGCTCTTGATTCTCTGGTTCTTTTGTTTTGCTCCTGCTTCCTTGCATTTACCGTGTTCCCTCCATAGTCATGTGGCCCTGCATACTCCACAGGCAATGGACTGATGGACTATATATAGCTGGGAACACAGATTAAGCTATCCTGATGCTGGATTGGACTGTGTCCTAAAATGAAGCAAAAACTCTGGGCAACAGCTTTCATCTTAGCTCTGCTGAAGCCACAGCTACACTTCTTCGATGATGGGATGGAAGGAAATGGGACCTTGGAAACTCAGGGATTTAACTCCATACAAATAAATGCCACTCATTTTTCTATGCAAGTTTCAGAAAATTTCTTTTCTTGTGACATCGCAAGAAACCCACTAACACCAGCAACCAGTGAGGACAAGGAGAGTCCCCACCAATAACACTCTGAATCCCCAACAGCGAATCTGTTTCACTTTTTCTTTCTCTTTCCAACTTCATGTCTGCTATTTATTGTATTCTTTTTATCTTCTGTCCATTTCATGTTTAATTTTTTTAGCTTTATATAGGGAAAGGAACATAACTGGCAGTCAAAACATGAATTCCTCTTTTCCCCAACTAACTGCTGAACCAAACTGATCAGAAAGAATAGACAAATTAATAATCAAATATCACTTTTAATATCAATATCATCGATATTCATGAATGTGACTTAGGTTCTTACAACCATGAGATTCTTGAAACTAAACTCCAGAATATGACAGACTTACCCACCAATACCTGGTTGTGTTTTAGGTGCTGGCCCTATAAAAGGTCTAGCAAAAAGGGGCAGACCAAAATTCTGCTTCCTGTAAGCAGCTAATTTCCAAAAGGGGAGGGGGAAGAAACTGCTAAAATCCTGCTCCCTAATTAATCAGTAATTCCTAGAGGAGTAGGGGTATAGAGAGGCCAAGAACATAACACCAATAGATATCCTCAATATGAATCAATTAACAATGAAAAAGGATATTCTACCCCAAAAGAACCAAACTGATCAAGATTGCAGTTCCACCACAATCATGTGAAAGTGATCTTAGGCAAAATACCAAACCTCATTAATCCTCAATATCTGTCTTTTTTGTTTTTGTAATTCTCACCGGAGGATATTTTTCCATATCTTCAGATAGAGTGTGAAGGAAAGAGAGAGAAACATGGATGTGAGAGAGACACATCAACTGGTTGCCTCCCACACAACCCCGACCAGAGCCGGGTCGAACTAAAACCGAGGTATGTGCCCTTGACCAGAATCAAACCCATGACTCTTTGTTTCGGGGGCCAATGCTCTAACACCTAACCAAACCTGTCAGGGCTGTCTTTTAATAAAAATAAATACTGTGCTTGCTTCAAAGAGTTGTTTCAAAGATTAAATGAAATAATATACAGTCGGCCCTTGTTTATCATGGTTAATCAGTTCCAGACTCTACCATGATAAATGAATTTCTGCGAAGTAGGGTTCTTTATATACAGTCTTCTCTCACCACTTTGTGCTTCCACTTTCGTGGCTTCCACAAGAGTGTGAAGCCACGAATGTTGAAGTGTGAAGTGGTGAGGAACAACTGTATGGCAAAATAAATGTTTACTATAATTGTGGCTGTCTTCATTACCACTACCTGACCTGCCTGAACCTCTTCTTATCTGTTCCTTGGTTTTGATACTAAGGAAACATGCCATGTGTAACCTTTACAAATTAATGAGAGTGCATTCTTCTATTAATGACTTATTAGTTATTTACGTCATCTTAACTTTGGCTCTTCTTGGTTATGTCTTTCATGCCTTGCACTTAGACGCCTTTTAGTCCTACGTTATTTAAAGGCTATTCAGGGTTTTATTGTTACTGGATAGCTGGTAGAAAAATTTCTCATCCATTTATTTTTTATATGTAATAGCAAACATTAAGTCCCTGAGTTTAAAAAACTATAAAACATGATCCCTACTTTTCCAGGAGCTTGAAATCTAATTTAAAGATAGCTATCATAATTGTTTTAACTCCAAAGTGTTTGCGGTGGGCAGTGCAGTTAGGAGAGACAAACTAACTGAACTGAGGCAACAATAGAGGGTTGTTGTTATGCCTCTAGAATGGGAGGGAATGAAAAAGAGTCTAAGTCCAATATTGACATTCAAAGACTGTGGGGGGAATATGAAGTACAGAAAAAAGAAAAAAAAAACTAACAGAAGCCCATATT
This sequence comes from Molossus molossus, assembly GCF_014108415.1. Classification (NCBI taxonomy): domain Eukaryota; kingdom Metazoa; phylum Chordata; class Mammalia; order Chiroptera; family Molossidae; genus Molossus; species Molossus molossus. The sequence continues at coordinate 70,856,528 of NW_023425399.1, read as the reverse complement.
CACAGGGAAAAAAAATGGAGATGGAAGCAATACTAGTATTCAGAATGACTGTGTTTCTTAACATCAGATGGATCATTATATCTGAAATCTGGTAACTTAAAAAAAGTTCATAGGACATAGAAACTGGACAATAATTTCTCCTACCACTCCCCAGCTTCTAGAAAGAGGCCAGCATGATCCAGATGACAAGGACAGGCTGTTCCCTAGTCTGGGAACTGAGATTCAGAGCCAAGTTTCAGGCTTCAGGTAATTATTAACAGGTGAAATTTGGGCAAAATATGTTCACTTGAACATTCCAACCACACTGAGAGTGAGTTAGGTTCAGGACTAAAGTCCAATTCCAGAGTGGTTCCAGGAACAACCAGTCTTGTGAAGGTTGGTTAGCTGATTATTTCCTAGGCAAAGATGAGTTGAGAAAGAGATTCTGTTCATGAGTCCATAACTCATTCATGAATGCATGCATTCATTCATTCATACTAAAAATCTCCATGCTCTGAGCACACAGTTATAGGGAAGGGCTTGAAACTTAGACAAGTCTATGTCCAAATAAGAGTTCCCCAATTGTATAGTCATTTGATACACAACATTTGTTCTATCTTATTTTTCAGTTTGACTTCTTGTCCTGAAAACCTCTTCTCCAAGGTTCCTTTGCAACTAAGGTTCAGGATGTGCTTTACATTACACCAATATGAAGCACTCATGGGATATTTGGAAAACAGAACTTTCCAGAAGCCGTTTCTGCAACTCCTACTATTTCTTCTAACATGTAAGGATATGGATGTTATAGGGCTTTGGTTTTACTAAAACAATGGTAGCAAAGTTCTTAGTGTCTGCTAACTAGATAGTGATAATGACAGGCAGGAAGCAGGTTATCTATTTTGTAGTACAGGTGTTGTAGTCCCAGCTTGGCTCTGGAACTACTCATTCTGTTGTCAGCATCTAAACCATTGCAACTAAAACAATGTGCTCTTGAAGTATCAACTGGCATGACACGTCATGATTCCTACTTGCCCAAATGTAGTATAGTAAAAAGTCCCTTAGCCAGATAGTTCTGTGGTGGTGTTCTGAGAGTCATTCCAGGATGCCCAGATTAGAAGCTGCTGTTTTAGCTCTTTCCATAGTTTTATAAACACCTAAATTTCTTAAATTAAATCTCTTTTTATTTAAAATAGCTGCAGTGATTCCTGCCCTCTGCAACTGAACCTTTGTAAGTTTTTGGTTTCTCTTAAATCTGGTTTCTTCATGTAAAAATAAATATAATGTCTCTTACCTTGAACGTCAATTATGATAATTGTGGTGATTCATTTTAGGCTACAAGTAGAGAGTCCGTAAAAGTAACTGAGGAAGGCAGAATGGAGGCCTTCTCATGGGTCTTCACCACCGTGAACAGTTCTGGCTTTTGCCAAATGTTGTGTACCACATCCCAAAATGCAACTCACCAGTTCCCCTTCCTCCTAGAAATCTACTACTTTCTTCAAGATTAAGCATTCTCTTTCTCAGATCAACCAAACTGAGAGACCACCTCTTCCCCAGGTAGCTGATATCATGAAAGATGTCACCCCTCTGAAAACCTTCACAACTTGCACAGTTCCAATCACAACCCTCACCACCAAAATATCATGGCATAACGCAAAAAGCAAAATAATTCAGAAAGAGTTATAAACATTTAGTAACAGGAGGGTCATTTCACTACGGAGTGTGTTACTCAAGAATTAAGCTGACTCTGACTAGACTAGGTATTGAATAAATATTTCTAAATATATTTTTATTGTTGACAGTACTACAGATGTCCCAAAATGTTCCCCTTTCCCCCATTTACCCAGCCCCTAACCCCACCAGGCCTTCCCCACTCTACTGTCTGTCCATGTGCTATGAATATAAGTATCTAAGATCTTTGGTTTATCTCTTCTTACACCCCACGCCCTCTGATATATATCAGTCTGTTCCATACCTCCATGCCTCAGGACTTATTTTGTTGGTCAAATTATTTTGGTCATTAGATTCCTCAAATAAGCAGAGTCATGTGATATCTGTCTTTCTCTGATTGGCTTATTTCACTTAGCATAATAATCTTCAGGTCCATTCATGCTGTTGCAAAGGGTAAGGGATCCTTTTTTTACAGCTGGATAATATTCCATTGTGTAAATGTACCACAGCTGTTTTATCCACTCATCTTCTGAAGGACATTTGAGCTGTTTCTAGGTCTTAGCTATTGTAAATAACATTGCTATGAACATAGGGGTGCATACATTCTTTCTGATTATTGTTTCAAAGTGTTTAGGATATATTCCTAGAAGTGAGATTGATGGGTCAAACAGCAGTTCCATTTTTAAATTTATGAGGAACATCCATTCTGTTTTCCATAGTGGCTGCTGCGCCAGTCTGCATCCCTACCAGCAGTGACCTAGTGTTCCTTTTTCTCCACATCCTTGCCAGCACTTGTATGTTGATTTGTTGGTGATAGCCATTCTGTCAGGTGTCGGGTGATATCTCATCATGGTTTTATTTGCATTCTCTGATGATTAGTAATGTTGACATTTTTTTCATATGTTTATTGGCTACCTGTATGTCCTCTTTAGAGAAGCATCTATTTAGGTCCTTTGCCCATTTTCTAATTGGATTGTTTGTCTTCCTTTTGTTGAGTTGCATAAGTTTTTTATATATTTTGGAAATTAAGCCCTGATCAGATGTATCATTGGCAAATATGTTCTCCCATACAATAGGTTCCCTTTTCATTTTGATGGTGGTTTTTCTTGCTGTGGAGAAGCTTTTTAATTTGATATAGCCTTACTTGTTTTGTTTTTTTTCTTTGTTTCTCTTCCCTTAGCAGATGTCTCAGTGAAAATTCTGCTACATGAGATGTCTGAGATATTACTGTGCATGTTTTCTTTAGGATTTTTATGGTTTCACAACTCACTTTTTAAGCCTTTTATCCATTTTGAGTTTATTCTTGTATGTGGTGTAAGTTGGTAGTCTAGTTTCATCTTTTTACATCTACCTGTCCAGTTTTCCCAACACCATTTGTTGAGGAGCCTGTATGTACTCCATTGGATGTTCTTGCTTACTTTGTCAAATATTAATTGATCAAGAGACTTGGGTTGATTTCTGGGCTCTCTGTTTTGTTCCATTGATCTATATGCCTGTTCTTATGTCAGAACCAGGCTGTTTTGATTACAATGGCTTTGCAGTAGAGTTTGATATCTGGTATTGTGATTCCTCCATATAAATTTTTGGAGTATGTATTCTAGTTCTGTGAAGTATGTCACTGATATTTTAATAGGGATTACATTGAATGTATAGATTGCTTTGGATAGTATGGACATTTTGATGTTAATTCTTCCAATTCAGGAACACAGTATATGCTTCCATTTGTTTGTATCTTCTTCTATTTCTATTTCCAATGCCCTGTAGTTTCCCCAGTACAGATATTTTACCTCCTTGATTAAATTTATTCCTAGGTATTGTATTTTTTTGTTGCAATGGTAAATGAGATTGTTTTTATAGTTTCACTTTCTAAGAGTTCATTATTGGGGTATAAAAATGCCATTCATTTCAGGACGTTGATTTTGTATAATGCTACTTTGCTGAATTCATTTATTAAATCTAGTAGTTTTTTGGTGGAGTCCTTAGGGTTTTCTATGTACAATGTCATGTCATCTGCACATATTACTTCCTCCTTTCCAGTTTAGGTGTCTTGTATCTTTTCTTCTTGTCTAATCACTGTGGCTGAGACTTCCAGTACTATGTTGAATGAGAGTGGTAAAAACAGACCTCCTTGTCTTATTCGTGTTCTTAAGGGAAATGCTTTTAGCTTTTGCCCATTGAGTATGATGTCAGCTATAGGTTTGTCATATATGGTCTTTATTATGTTGATGTATGATCCCTCTATTCCCACTTTGCTAAGAGCTTTTATTACAAATTGGTGCTGGATTTTGCTGAATGCTTTTACTGCATCTATTGATATGATCATGTGATTTTTATCCTTTATTTGGTTTATGTGACATATCACATTTATTGATTTGTGAATATTGTACCAGCCTTACATCCCTGGGATAAATCCCATTTGGTCATGGTATATGATCTTTATAATGTTAGGCTGGGTCTGATTAGCTAATTTTTTTTTCTCTATCCTCACCCGAGGACATTTTTTTTTTTGCTTTTATCTTCAGATAGAACAGGAGGGAGAGAGAGGGGAAGAAAGAGAGAGAGAAACACCAACCAGTTGCCACCCACACAACCCCAACTGGGGCCGGGGACAAACTGCAACTGAGGTACATGCCCTTAGCGGGAACCAAACCTGGGACTCTCAAGTCCGTGGGCGGATGTTCAAACAGCTCAGCCAAACCCGCCAGGGCTGATTAGCTAATATTTTGTTGATGATTTTAGTATCTATGTTCATCAAGGTTATTGGCCTGTCATTTTTTTTTTTTATCTGTAGTGTGTTTATCTGGTTTTGGAATTAGGATTATGCTGGCCCTATAAAATGAGCTTAGAAGTCTTCCTTCCTCTTGAATTTTTTGGAATAGTTTGAGGAGAATGGTTGTTCTTCTTTAAATGTTTGATAAAGCTCTCCTTTAAATCTATCCAGTCCAGGACTTTTGTTTGCTGGGAGTTTTTTATTTTTTACTGCTTTAATTTAGCAGCATAGTCTGGTTTTCTGCTTGCTCTTGATTGAGTTTTGAAAGATTGTATGTTTCTAGAAATTTGTCCATTTCTCTCAGGGTGTCCAGTTTGTTGGCATGTATTTTTTAACAGTATTTTTCTTACAACTGTTTTTATTTCTGTGAGTCTGTTGTTTTATCGCCTCTTTCATTTCTAACTTTATTTATTTGGGTCCTCTCTCTTTGTTTCTTGATGAGTCTGGCTACAAGTTTATCAATCTAGTTTTATACTTTCAAAGAAGTAGATATTAGCCTCATTGAGCTTTTGCATTGTTTTTTTGTTTTGTTTTGTTTTTTGGGTGTTTTTTTTTTTTAGTCTCTATGTCATTTATTTCCACTCTGATTTTTATTATTTCCTTTTTTCTACTTTCTCTGGGCTCTCCCTGCTGTTCTCATTCTAATTCTTATAGTTGTAGGGTTAGATTGTTCATTTAAGCTTTTACTAGTTTCTTGAGGTAGGCTTGTAATGCTATGAATTTCCCACTCAGGACTTCTTCTGATGTGTCCCATAGGTTTTAGGTTGTTTTATGTTAATTTTCATTTGTTTCCAGAAATTTTTAAAATTTCTTTCTTGATCTCATTGGTAACTCATTTATTGTTTAATAACATGCTATTTAGTCTCCATGTGTTTGAATGATTTTGAGTGTTTTTATTGTCATTGATTTTTAGTTTCATGCAATTTTGATCTGGGAAGATGTTTGGTATTATATCAATCCTCTTGAATTTGTATAGATTTGTTTTTTGTCTAAACATGTGGTCTGTCTTTGAGACTGTTCCTTGTGCACTTGAGAAGAATATGTATTCCTCTGCTTTGGGATAAAATAGTCTGTACATACCAATTATATACATCTGATCTAATGTCTCATTTAAGGCCAATATTTCCTTGTTAGTTTTTTGTCTTGAAGATCTATCCAGTGATGTCAGTGGTGTGTTAAAGTCCCGTGCTATGGGTCTCTTCCTTAAAGTCTATCTAGAGATTTTTAAATTATATTTGGGTGTTCCTGTATTGGGTTCATATATGTAGTGACCTTTGTCTCTTGTTATAGCCTTTGTTTTGAAGTCTATTTTGTCAGATATGAGCACTGTTACTCCCACCATATTTTGTTTTCATTTGCATGGAAATTTTTTTTCCCATTCCTTCACTTTTAGTCTGTGTGAATCTTTTATTCCAAGGTGAATCTCTTGTAAACTGCATATACATGGGTCTTGTTTTCTTATCCATCCAATGACCCTATGTCTTTTGATTGGAGCATTTATTTCATTTACATCTAAGGTTATTATTGATAAGTACTTATTTATTGCCATTTTATTGTCTTTATACCTATGTTCCTCTCTCTCTCTCTCTCTCTCTCTCTCTCTCTCTCTCTCTCTCTCTCTCTCTCTCTGCTTTTCTTTATCTTAAAGAAGTTCCTTTAACATTTCTTGCAATGCTGTCTTGGTGGTAATGAACTCCTTTGGTGGTAGTGTACTTTTTGTTTGGGAAGCTCTTTATTTCTCCTGCAATTTTGAAAGATAGCCTTGCTGGATAAAGAAGTCTTGGATTCAGGCCCTTACTTTTCATTGCTTTGAATAATTCATGCCACTCCATTCCATCCTGAGGTGTTTCTTTGAAAAATCAGCTGAAATTCTGATGGGAACTCCCTTCTAGGTAATTTTCTGTCTCTCTCTTACTGCCTTTAAGATTGCATCTTTGTCTTTAACTTTTGCCATTTTAATTGTGATATGTCTAAGTGTGGGCTTCTTTGGGTTCATCTTGATTGGGACTCTCTATGCCTCCTGAACTTTATGACTTTTTCCTTTACCAGGTTATTGAAGTTTTCTGTCATTATTTATTCAAACAGGTCTTCTGTTCTTTACTCACATTTTTCTCCTTCTGGCATCCCTATGATGCAGATGTTGTTACATTTCATATTGCCCAAGTGTTCCATTAAGCTATCCTCCTGCTTTTTAATTCTTCATTTCTATTTGCTGTTTTAATTGGGCATTTATTTCTACTTTGTCTTCCAAATCACTGATTTGCTCCTCTACTTTTTCCAATCTACTTTTAATTCCTTCCTGTATATTCTTGATGTCAGATATTATTCTTCATTTCTGACTGGTTCTTGTTCATGGTTTCTATTCCTTTGTTAATTCTGTTGTAGTTTACACTAAGTTCCTTGTAATTCTCACTTAATTACTTGAGTATCTTTATAACCACTGCTTTGAACTCTATGTCTGATAGGTCGTTTGCCTCCATTTCATTTAGTTCTTTTTCTGGCGATTCCTCCTTTTCTTTCATTTGGCCATTATTTTTTTGTCTCCCCATTTTAGCTGACTCTTTGTATTTGTTTCTACGCACCTCCTCCCACAACCACATCAAAATTACAACTAAACTACAGAACAACCATTATTCAGAACTGCTTGAAATCAAGTTGAATAGAAGTCCTACAACTATAAAATTAAAGAAGAGGTCACATCGAAACTGTTAGGAGGGGCAGAAGCACGGATGAGATGATCCAACACCCATGTGTGGTGGATAAAAATTAGGAAGCCCGGGCGGTGTGACTCAGTGGTTGAGTGTCAACCCGTGCACCAGGAGGTTGCTGGTTCGATTCCCAATCAGGGCACATGCCCAGGTTGTGGGCTAAATCTCCAGTGGGGGGCATGCAGGAGGCAGCCAATTGATCTTCTCTTTCATCAATATTTCTATCTCTCCCTCTCCCTTCTTCTCTCTAAAATCAATAAAGAAAAAAAAATGTTTTTTTAATCAGGAGGACATCTCAGCTGTGAGGGTCCTGCCTGAGGAACGAGGGGTCCCTGTCCCACACCAGGCATTTCAGCTCAGGGTTCCAGTGCCAGGAAGAGAATTCCCCATAACTTCTGGCTATAAAACCCAGCAGAAACTGAGGCTGAGGGAGGCTGAAGCTTCTGGAGCCCCAGGTAGCTCCTTTTAAAGGGCCCACACACAGACTTACTAGGACCCATCCCTCCAGACTCCAGTATAGGGGAGGCAGCTTGAAAGGCATTTCTTCTTCTTCCAATGCCTCAGCTCTGCCTGGCTTGCTGGCAGCTCCTGCCACCACCTGAAGAGGCACAGATTTCCAGCCCAGAGCTGTTTCCTCTTGCCTTGGGTCACTGCAGGATGGGTCTGAATCAGCCATTCTGCAGGTGAGGGAGAGGGCACCTCTCCTGCCTGCAGGTGTGCAAGGCTTATCTTCCTTCCTGGTCATACTCTCCAGTCCCTGTCCTGCTCACCAGTGCAAATTCCTCTAAGACAGCAGTTCTCAACCTATGGGTCACGACCCCTTTGGGGGTTGAACAACCCTTTCACAGGAGCCGCCTAAGACCATCAGAAAACACATATTTCCGATGGTCTTAGGAACTGAGACACTGCTCCTCTGTCTGTCTCCAGGGGGTCCGCCCACATGCAGATACACCCACATACAACATGAGGAACTGTATTAAAGGGTTGCAGCATTAGGAAGGTTGAAAACTACTGCTCTAAGAGATAAAGGGTCCTCCAAATTCAATACTTGGTGTGTTTTTCAGTCCTCTTCACTGGAGGCTAATCCTGAGCTCCACTGCATGGCCCTTCCAGCTGACACAGATCAGCGCAAATTTCCCATGCTGGATGATGGTGGGGTGCTAGGGGTTTTCAGCCCTAGGCTCCTGCCGCCACATCCTCTCTGGGCCACCTCTCTCTATCCCAGGCACTCCTGTCTCACCCACAGATCTGCAGCCTCTTCTGTCTTCATCCAATCCTCAGTTCTAGCAGTACCCAGGGATGAGGAGGCTACAGCTACGTCCCCAGCCTGCAGCACAGTTCTTGCCCCTAGCCTCTGGTGGCTGGGCTACAGAGCTCAGCTCTCAGGCAGCAGTGGCAGGGTGGTGGCGGTGATGGTGGTGGTGGCGGCAGCGGCAGCAGTAGCAGTGGCAGCCTGAATAAATGTTTTTAAATAAATAACATAACACTTGCATGAATGAGCCAACTATTTTTAATCTTTACATTGTTTCCTATTACTATTTTAGCAGAAATCCTATTAAAATTCTCCCAGTTCAAAGAAAAATGTTATTAGTTCTAGGTCGTGTGTTAGAATTAAAGCCATATTGCTTTTCTTCTTTCTTTAGGGTATTTAGTTCTTTTAATAAAAATGTGATTATTTATCTTACAGCATCCTGAATATAGGAAATTTAAGGTTTTATAGTGCTGGTTCAGCTCATTCATGATTCCTCAAAGCAATAAAGACACATTTTAAAGGAGCTCCTGAGTTAGATGCCCTAATCAGTTTGGCCTATATATCATAATCCAGAAAATTTTATTAAATTGCCTGATATAATGCATTGCCCAGATTTCTAAAATCCCTAGTTCTCCTTGTCTTATGAAGAAAAGACAATAAAATGAATGCTTCTAAGAAAAAAGTTTGTTGCTTCTAAGTTGTGTGTATAAATATGCCTAAGAATCAGTACTATGAATTTACCATCGTGAGTCCCAGATAAAAATCCAACCCATTATCCTCAGATATATATCTCATAGTACCATATTACAATGAAATAATCCTTGTAAGATTTCTTATGTGCCTAGGACAGTGCAAGGTAGGAGCTTGATAAGAATTAAAGAGTATAAGGCATTTTACAAATCAAGTTTAATTATGTAACATTTGGGTTCAATGGTCCTGAGAAATCTCTGTTCAACATGTGACTTAAAGAATATGCTATAGTCATGGCTGGTTTGGCTCAGCATTTGGAGCATCAGTCTCAGACCAAAGGGTCATGGGCTTAATTTCTGATCAAGGGCATGTACCTGGATCGCAGGTTCAATTCGTAGCCCTGGTGGGGGTTGTGTGGGAGGCAACCAATTGATGTGTCTCTCTCACATTAATGTATCTCTCTCTCTCTCTCTCTCTCTCTCTCTCTCTCTCTCTCCCCCCCCTTTTCTTCTATCTAAAAATCAATATAAAAACATCCTCAGGTGAGTATTAACAATAAAATAAAATAAACTGTATAAAGACTATGCTGTATTTAATTACATGAAAATATTTTCATAGTATCGTAGGTAGAAAAGACTGATTATAAAACACTAAGAGTTCATGTTTGTTTGCTCAGTGGTTGAGTGTTGACCCATGCATCAAGAGATCGCCAGTTCAATTCCCAGCTGGGGCACATGCCCAGATTATGGGCTCAATCCCCAGTGGGGGGCATGCAGGAGGTGGCCAATGGATGTTCTCTTTCATCAAAGTTTCCATTTCTCTCTCCCTCTCCCTTCTTCTCTCTCTAAAATCAATAAAGAAAAATTTTTTTTAATATATGTATATACATATTATTTAAATATATAGAAAACAGCCTGGAAAGTGCTACAGAATAAATTGGTAGTAGTGGTTATCTCTGGATAATAGGAATGCAGGAATATTTTTTTCCTCTTTTCTGTATTGTTATTATCTTCTAAATGTTCTAAAATTAAAATGTTTTTCTTAAAGAATAAACCACTAGTATTTTTAAAGATATATTTGAAGACTGTGCTTAACTTCTTTTTTTCTTTTTCCTATTTCTATCCAAATTCTCTGTTCACTCATCCAGAATTCACTTGAATGCCAGTCCCCACTCACATGATCCACGCTGCAGGACTGCTTTGTTACAATGAGCACCAACGCTAATTAACTACCACTAAATTTTGAAAATTTAAGTCATCCTAAAGACATATCCATATACAACATAAGCATCTTTTTGCATGTTCCTGAGCTTATAGAATCTCTTCTGTGTCCTATAAACTAAGACATTCTCAAGCATTTCACTTAAAAGCTGCATCTATAACAAGTAAATGTTTCAATTTCTCAGTGAGAGCTGAAAATAAATATTTGTACAAAAAGCAAATTGAGGGCCTGGTTCATTACCACCAAATCAAGAGATGTTCTGCATATATGAAAACTACTTCAATGAGGGTAAATAAATGCAACTTCTGCCCAAAATTTCCTATGATAAGCAAAAGTCAGCACCTAATTAAGAGTAAGTTTTTCCCACATTTAAATGAATATTTCTACCATTTTATGGAGACAGCTGATTTACAATGCACTGCCTTTGCATAAGTGACTGTTATTTAGCTGAAATCTTTAAGGGGAAATACCACAACGGCCTGCATTAGGGTGTTATATTTATGTAGGTAACCTTTTTCCGCTTATGTTGCTTTATTGTCTTTTATAAATTTTCACATTAACTAATCAAAACTTGCAGGTTCATGAATTCAGAATCATGACATGCTACTTTCTGTTATTTGTCAGCCACCTCCAACCTTTCTGGGTAGTCACTTTACCTCTTTAACCTACTTCTTACACTGTAAATGACTAGGGTCCACTAGATATCACATTTTCTTCCAGCTCTAAAGTTCTCAAAATCAATGAGATATCCTCAGTCTATCCTTAACTACTTTATTTTACAACTTCACTTTATGTTTAAAAAAACAAAAACAAAAACAAAAAACTTTGCAGCTCTCTAAACACTTCTAAATATACTACCTTACTTGTTCCTCACCAAAAGCCTGGGAGGTAGAATATCTGTGCTACGGAATAGCTCTGCAGGTATAATGGATGGAGCCTAGAAGACATTGGGCTAATATTGAAGATCCAAGGCCTAGTGAGATAAAGTTCCTGGACTCATCTAGCAAAGAATTTGTAGTCCAGTAGTGAGCTTATTGTTTCAATCTAAATGGGACAGACAGCATAGCTGAGCACGGTAGAGCTCACCCTGTTTGACTTGGGAAATTCCTTTAAAATCATCTAGTTTGTTTCTGTTTTCTTTGCTTGTTTATTTCTCAGATTCCTCATGTAAGTAAAACCACATGATATTTGTCTTTCTGTCTCACTTAATTCACTCAGCACAATACCCTCTAGGTCCATCTATGTTGTCACAAATGGCAAGATTTCATACATTTTATGGCTGAGTAATATTCCACTGTGTATACGTACCACATCTTCTTCATCCAATCATCTATTGATGGTTACTCAGGTTGCTTCCATATCTTGGCTATTATAAATAATGCTGCAATCAGCCCTGGTGGATTTGGCTCAGTGGTTAGAGTGTTGGCCCACAGACCGAAGGGTCACAGGTTCAATTCGAGGACAAGGGCACATACCTGGACTGCACATTCAATCCCTGACCACGGTCAGGGTTGTGGGAGGCAACCAATTGACGTGTCCCTCTGACATTAATGTTTCTCTTTCTCTCTCCCTCCCTCCCTTTCACTCTATTTTTTTTAAAAAGTCAGAGCTGCGCTCTCGGCTGGGACCTGTGGCCTCGGCAGGGACCTGCGGTGGCCTTGGCTGGGACCTGCGGAGGCTTCAGCTGGGACCTGTGACCTCGGCTGGGAGCTGTACCCTCAGTTAGGTGCAATGCCCTCAGCTCAAGGCTGCCACAGCCTCAGCCAAGAGTGATGGCCATAGCAGGGAGTGGCGCCCTCGGGTTAAAGTCCCAAGCAGCTCCACAGTGCAGAGCCTGGACAGCGGCTATATTAGCAGCAGCCACTCACTTTGAGCTCCGGCAGAGGGAGGGTAGACTGGACTGAAACTGTGTGGGGACACTCGGGATTTGGAGGGTGCTCAGAGCTTTTGCTGAGTTGCAGCCACTCAGGACTGCGGTCATCTTACTCCTTCCCAGGGCCATGGGGAGAGGCTGTGGCCTCTTCTTCAGAGATTCAACCCCACCCAGTGGCCATTGAAATGCTAATTGGGGCCCATTAACAACCAGCAGCTGCCCCACACTCGGGAAATCCTCTTACATTGAGCAACTGAGGCAGTTTTTCATTCAACTCAGAAACCAAGGTCCTTCAGGTGACTGCTAGTAATAGTGTCCATGCAAAAAAAGCTAGAGGATAACTACCATTCCCTGGGCTAGCAACTCTAACCAGGAAAGTAAGACTTGAAAGTGGTGTTTAAAGTGGGTCCTCCCTGCCTCATCCAAACCCAAGAGAGGGAGTCACAAACATCAGAACACCAACACCCACAGGGAAAAGTTGGCAGGCTCCAAAGCCCACTTTGATAGCCAAAATGGTGAAACACAGAAACAAAAGCCAAATAAAAGAACAAGAGATCTCTACCAAAGATGAGATAAATGTGCAGCAGATACGCAAGTTAACAGAGCTAGAATTCAGAGCCATGATCTTGAGGGAAATCAACAGCATGTGTAATGACATCAGCACCATGAGTAAAGACATAGAAATGTTGAAAATCAACCAGTTGGAAATTAAAAACCAACAAGAAGAAATGAAGAATGACATATCAGAAATAAAAAACACATTGGAAAGTCTAAATAGCAGAGTAGAGAAAGCTGAGGACCAGATCAGTGAATTACAAGACAGGGTAGAAAAAATAAACCAATCAGAAAACCAAAAGTAAAAAAACAATTAAAAAACAGGAAAACAGCTTAAGAGAACTGTGGGACACCTGGGAACGTATTAACATTCGCATTATAGGAGTCTCTGAAAAAGAAGAAAATGAGCAAGGGTTAGAGAATATATTTGAACAAATGGTGACAGAAAATTTCTCTAATTTGGTAAGAAAGAAGGCATTCAAGTTCAAGAAGCACAAAGAGCCCCATGTAAGAAGAACCCAAACAGGCCCACACCAAGACACATAGTAATCAGAGTGCCAAAAATTGGAGACAAAGAAAGAATCCTAAAAGCAGCAAGAGAAAAGCAACAGGTTACAAAGGAAACCCCATAAGGCTCTCAGCTGACTTCTCAACAGAAACACTACAGGCCAGAAGGGAATGGCATAAAGTAATCAAGGTTATGAAAAACAAGGATCTGAATCCAAGACTACTCTACCCAGCAAGGCTATCATTCAAAATAGAAGATCAAATAAAGAGCTTCCCAGACAAAAAAAAAATGGCTAAGGAAATACATAGCACCAAACCAGCACTACAAGAAATGTTAAAAGGACTACTGTAATTAGCAGGAGAAATAGGAAGAAAAATAGAACCACACTACACAAAAATGGCAATAAGATAAGAACATGTCAATAATCACCTTAAATGTAAATGGATTGAATGCTCCCATAAAAAGACACAGAGGAGCTGATTGGATAAGAAAGCATGACACATCTACATCTATATGTTGTTTACAAGAGACCCACCTCACAACAAAAGACTCACATAGGTTGAAAGTGAAGGGATGGAAAAGAATCTTCCAAGAAAACGAAAATGAAGAAAATGCGGGGGTAGCAATATTCATATTTGATAAAATAGATTTCAAAATGAAGGCATAACTAGAGAAAAAGAAGGCCACTACATGATATTGAAAGGATCTATCCAACAGGAAGATATAACCGTGATAAACAGATATGCACCCAATATTGAAGCACCAAAATATATTAAACTTCTTCTGGAGGACTTCCAAGGAGAATTCAATAGCAATACAATCATAGCAGGGGACTTCAACCCCGTTGACACCACTGGATAGATCCTCTAGGCAAAATATTAGCAAGGAAACAGAGACTATAAATGAAGCACTAGACCAAATTGATTTAATACATAACTCCAGAGAATTACACCCCAAAACTACAGAATTCACATTCTTCTCAAGTGCATATGGGACATTCTCAAAGATAGACCACATGTTAGGACACAAACTAAGTTTCTACACATTCAAGAAGACTGAAATCATATCAAGCATCTTCTCAGATCACAATGGCATGAAATTAGAAATCGATTGCAACAAGAACATGCAAAGACATTGGAAGACATGGAAGCTAAATAGCATGTTACTAAACAATGAATGCATTACCGAGAAGATCAAGGAAGAAATTATAAACTTCACGGAAACCAATGAAAATAAACACACAACAACACAAAATCTATGGGATCCAGCGAAAGTAGTTCTGAAAGGGAAGTTCATAGCACTATAGGCCTACCTCAAAAAAAACACGAAAAATCTCTAATAGACTATCTAACCTCACAACTTAAAGAACTAGAGAGCACACAAAAAGAAAACCCCAGAGCAAGTAGAAGGAAGGAAATAGTGAAGATCAGAGCAGAACTAAATGACATAGAGTCAAAAAAGACAATTCAAAGAATCAAAGAACTGGTTTTTTGAAAAGATAAACAAGATTGATGGACCCTTAGCTAGACTCACCAAGAAACAAAGAGAGAGAACCCAAATACACAAAATCAGAAATGAAAGAGAAGTAATAACTGACACCACAGAAATACAAAAGATCATTAACAACTGCTATGAACAATTATACGGCAACAAATTCGACATTCTAAGCAAAATGGACAAATTTCTAGAAACACATGGTCTCCCAAAACTCAATCAGGAAGAGATAGAAAACTTGAACAGACTAATAACAACTAAGGAAATTGAAGAGGTAATCAAGACTCTCGAGAAAACAAAAGCCCAGGCCCAGATGGCTTCACAAGGGATTTTTACTGAACATTAAAAGAAAAACTAACACCCATTCTCCTCAAAATATTTCAAAAAATTCAAGAAGAAGGAGGACTTCCAAACTCGTTTTATGAGGCATAATTCTAATTCCAAAACCATGAAAAGACACTACAAAGAAAGAAAACTACAGGCCAATATTCCTGATGAACATAGACGCCAAAATCGTGAACATCATACTTGCAAATCGGATCCAACAATACACACAAAAAAATTATTCACCATGACCAAGTGGGATTCATCACTTGGCTGGTACAATATTCGCACATCAATTAATGTGATACACCACATCAATAAAATGAAGAATAAAAACCACATGATAACATCAATAGATGCCGGAAAAGCCTTCGACAAAATCCAGCATCCATTTCTGATAAAAACGCTCAGCACTTTGGGACTAGAGGGATGATATCTTGACATAATGAAGGTCATATATGAAAGACCTACAACCCACATCATACTCAATGGGCAAAAACTAAAAGGATTTCCCTTAAGAATAGGAACAAGGCAAGGATGCCCACTTTCACCACTCTGATTTAACATAGTACTAGAAGTCTGAGCCACAGCAATCAGACATGAAGAAAAAATAAAAGGGATCCAAATTGGAAAAGAGAAATTGACACTGTCATTATTTGCATAGGACATGATACTATACGTGGAAAACCCCAAAGACTCCATCAAAAATTTACTAGACTTAATAAATGAATTTAGAAAAGTAGCAGGATACGAAATTAACGTCCAGAAATTGCTGGCATTCTTATACACCAATGATAAACTCACAGAAAGAGACATTAAGAAAACAATCCCATTTACCATTGCGGCAAAAAATTAAGATACCTAGGAATAAACTTAACCAAAGAAATAAAGGACCTATTCGCAGAAAACTACAGGTCATTGGAAAAAGAAATAGAGGAAGATATAAAAAAGTGGAAGCACATACCCTGTTCGTGGATAGGAAGAATTAACATCATTAAAATGTCCATACTACCCAAAGCAATCTATAGATTCAATGCAATCTCCATCAAAATACCAACGGCATACTTCACAGAGTTAGAACAAATACTTCAAAAGTTCATATGGAACCAAAAAAGACCTCGAATAGCCACAGCAATCTTGAAAAAGAAGAACAAAGTAGAAGGGATCACATTACCAGATTTCAGGTTATACTGTAAAGCCACTGTAATCAAAACATTCTGGTACTGGCACAAGAATAGGCATATAGACCAGTGGAACAAAAAAGAGAACCCAGAAATGGACCCAAGGCAATATGCTCAATTAATATTTGACAAAGGTGGCAAGAGCATACAGTGGAGTAAAGACCACCTCTTAATAAATGGTGTTGGGAAAATTGGACAGCTACATGCAAAAAAAATGAAACTAGACCATCAATTTACACCCTACACAAGAATAAACCCAAAATGGATAAAAAACTTAAATGTGACTCATGAATCTATAAAAATCCTAGAAGAAACTGTAGACAACAAAATTTCAGACATCATACGCAGCAGAATTTTCACTGATAGATCATCTAAGGCAATAGAAACAAAGGAGAAAATGAACACATGGGACTACATCAAACTCAAAAGCTTCTGCACAGCAAAAGATACAATCATCGAAACAGAAAGGCTACCCACTGTATGGGAGAGCACAATTGCCAATGATACATCAGATGAGGGGAATATCCAATATATAGAGAGTGCTCATACAATTTAACAAAAGAAAGACAAAGAACCCAATTAAAAATTGGGCAGAGGAACTAAATAGACACCTCTCCAAACAGGACATACAAATGGCTAAGAGACATATGAAGAAATGCTCAACATCACTAATCATCAGAGAAATGCAAATTAAAACAACAATGAGGTATCACCTCACACCTGTCAGAATGGCTTCTATTAACAAATCATCAAACATCAAGTGTTGGCGAGGGTGTGGAGAAAAGGGGACTCTTGAACAATGCTGGTGGGAATGCAGACTGGTGCAGCCACTATGGAAAACGATATGGTGTTACCTCAAAAAGTTAAAAATTGAACTTCCATTTGACCCAGTGATCCCACTTCTAGGAATATACCCTAAGAAGCCTGAAACACCAATCAGAAAGAATATATGTAACCCCATGTTTGTAGCAGCACTATTTATAATAGCTAAGATCTGGAAACAGCCCAGTGTCCATCAGTAGACAAATGGATAAAAACGCAGTGGTACATATACACAATGGAGTACTATGCAACTATAAGAAAGAAAAATGTCTTATCCTTTGAGACTACATGGAGGAACCTTGGATAGTATCATCCTAAGTGAAACAAGCCAAACAGAGAAAGACAAATATCATATGATCTAACTTATTTTTGGAATATAATGAACATAACAGTCTGAGGAATGGGATAGTCCCAGAGACGTGGAAGTGGGGTACAGACTGACAATCCTCAGAAGAGGGGGTGGTGGGAGAGAGATAAACCACAGAACTTATAAGCATGTATGCATCAACAATGGACATGGACAACAAAGCTAGGGACAGGGCAAGAAGGGAGGAGGAGGGGGGAATCAGTGGGGGAAAAAGGAGAAACATCTGTAACAAAAATAAATTGATTAATTAATAAAAAAAAATTTTTTTAATTAAAAAAAGGTCAATGGAAAAATATCCTCAGGTGTGAATTAAAATAATAATAATAATAGTAATAATAATGCTGTAATGAACATAGAGGTGCCTATATCTTTTTGAATTAGTGTTTTGGATTTCTTCAGATATATACCAGAAGTGGAATTGCTGGGTCATAAGGTAGTTAGTTCTATTTTTAATTTTTCAAGGAACCACCATACTGATTCTCATAGTGGCTGTACCAATTTGCAATCCCACCAACAATAGATGAACTTTCTCTTTTCTTTACATCCTCGCTAACACTTGATGTTTGTTGATTTATTGATGATAGCCTTTCTGATAAGTGTGAAGTAATATCTCCTGGTTTTAATTTAAATTTCTCTGTTTATCAGTATTACTGAATGTCTTTCATATGTCTCATGGCCATCTGTATGTCCTCTTTGGAAAAATGTCTATTCAGGTACTCTGCCCATTTTTAAATTGGAGTGTTTTGTTTTTGTTGTTGTTGTTTTGATTTTACTTTGTATTATTATTATTATTACTATTATTATTATTATTATTTTAATCCTCACCCGAGGACACTTTTGCATTCATCTTCAGTTAGAGCAAGAGAGAGAGGGGGAGGAAGAGAGAGAAACCGATGTGAGAGAGACACATCAAGTGGTTGCCACCCACATCACCCCAACTAGGGCCGAGGTACATGCCCTTAGTGGGAACCAAACCCAGGTCTCTCTGGACCATGGGCCAATGCTCTAACCACTGAGAAAACTGGCCAGGGCAGCATTTGTTTTTTTGTTTTTTTTTTATGTTGAGTTGTGTGAATTCTTTATAAATTGTGGATAATAACTCCCTATCACATATATTATTGGCAAATATCTTCTCTCATTCAGTAGATTGTCTTTTTGTTCTGTTGTTGGTTTCCTTTTCTGTGCCAAAATATTTTAGTTTGATATAATCCCATTTGTTTATATATGAGAAAAAAATGTTAATATGAGCAATGTCAGAGAGTTTACTGCCTATGATTTCTTCTAGGAATTTTATGGTGTCAGGTCTTACATTTAAGTCTTTAATTCATTTTAGTTTATTCTTGTATATGATGTAAGAAAATAGTTTAATTTCCTTTTTTCCTCCCATGTATTTATTCAATTTTTTTCCACACCATTTATTGGAGAGTATCTTTACCTCATTGTACATTCTTGTCTCCTTTGTCATATATTAATTAACCATATAGGCATGGGTTTATTTCTGGGTGAAAAAGTTGAAGAGATTAAGACGTACAAATTGGTAGTTGCAAATAGTCATGGGAATATAAATTACAGCATAAAAAATATAGTCAATAATATTGTAATAACTATATGTGGTGCCTGATGGATACCAGAATTATCAGAGGGATTGCTTTGTAAATTATATAATTGTCTGACCACTATGCTATACACCTGAAACTAATATAAAATAATATTGAATGTCAACTATAATTAAAAAATAAATAAAATTTAGCATCTTTACATTTAAAAAGTAAAATAAAATGACCTATTCCAACCACCTCACTTTATAGGGTAAAATCTACAGGTTTAGATGCTTTTCCATAAACACAGTTCAAAGCATTTTCTCTTTTCTCTTCAAGACTTCCTTCCTCAATCAGCTGTGCCCTTCTAGAATGAATAATTTCCTCTAGGGGCCAGGAAAATAGATGGAGTAAATTCCACTGAATCCCTCTGTAAATGGTGTGTAGTTTATCTGGTTGTCAGGTCTTTTCTGTAAAGGTCACTCTTCCGTGGTACTTTCGGATGCTCTTGTTAGAAATAAACTGAATTGTTTGGGGAACGAAGAAGATGTGATTGTACAGGGATACTTTTTCTCTGGAGTTATTCTCAGTTTTTGATATCTTATATGTATATACATAGATTGATTGCAAAACAAAAATACAAAATAAATACAATCTGTGACAAATTGTAACTAGTGTTTTATAATAAATACTTATTGTGTAGAATATGCTTGTCCTATGGATAACTTCGTAGTTTCTTATTTAACAAAGGTCACTTCCAATGTTGTTTTTGACCTAAATACTAAGACTCTTATTCTTGCTTTGATTTTCTTGTATTCCTATAGAGAATAAGGGATCTTTTTACCCACAAAGAACATGAACAGAAGGTGGCTGACCCAGTAAATCAAGCTCCAGTCCTCAGAGAATGAACAAATAACAATAATAACTAAAATATATTGAGTACTTAATGCTAAACAACTGTTCTAAGTGCTTAAATGTGTTCATTTATTTATCCTAACAGCAGCCTCTGAGCTAGGTATTACGTCACAGGTTACAGAGTGAGCCCTAGTAAAGAAAAAGCACAGGACATTGAAGAACACATCACTGTAGACAGAGACAAGAGACAAGCTCTATATGACATAGAAGATGGCAGCACACTGTGGGGAGGCAGGGTGAAGCAAAACAGAAGACAGTTAAATGCATTCCCCACATGCTCTAGTGCCCTTCTATTGAGTATTCAACACATAGCAAATGCCAATGAAAGTGAACAGAATGAGTGTAATGACAAAGGTCCATTTATGAACCATTGGTCAGAAAAACTAGTTAGATATGATTTTCAAGGTAATCTGGAAGTCATCCATTATAACACTACTCTGTGTTGCCCTATCCATATTTAAACATATCTAGAAACTGTAGAAAGAAAGAAATGCGCACATATGTAACCATGTATTAACACTGGTCTAGTTTTTTTCAAATTCCATACCTATCATAAACCTGGTGAGGTGACTATTTTTGTTTTTGTTTTTCAGATGAAGAAACTGAGAGATATAAAGATTAAATAACTTACCTCATGTAAATTCGCACAGCTTATAGTTAGAGCCATCTAGATTAAACCCAAATATTCCAAATTCAAGATCAGCACCCTTTCCATTAAACAAAACTTGGCTCTTACTATAGGGAGAGTGTTGCCTGATCAAGGTACATGAATGTACACAGGGTTTATTGAAAATGGTCAGAATTTCATTATGTTTATCTTAAATTTAAACAGTTTAAATTTCAAATTATAATATATAAACGTATAAACAAATATAATACATATTTGATAAATAAAATGTAAAACTATATCAAAATGTAAAACTCTACATATAAATGTTTTTTATCACTCAATTCTAATTATTCCAAGTATCTAGATTTACTTTACTTTACAACAGTAAATGTAGTGTTATAGCATATAAACTGTAATCATATTCTCCCTTTCCTACTCTGCCACTCATCTTAAAGATATTACCACTAAAATGGAATAAAACAGCACAATCTGTAGAAGTATAAATTCAAGAAATTTGGTCTACATGGCACTTCCAAGATTCGAGTAACCCCAGTGGATAGAACAATTCCCTTTAATATAGTTCCATGACTATTGTTTTAGGAAAATAAATATACATATTTTCATATACATCTCTACCAGTGAGGTAGAAGTAACTGATCAGATTTTCTGAAAGAAGCTATTAAAAGATTACAAATGTTGGTTAACCCTTCCTTAAATATCAGCAAACAAAATTAAACATACTTCATGTTTTTTCCATTTCCATAACTTTTAGTGATTTCAGACTGTTTTGGTGAAGAACCATACCTCCAAAAAGTAATTTTACATAAGAAAAAACAATTATTGCATTGTGTTTCCAAAATTGACATAAAAGGAAATTGCCAATAAAAAATACAACACTAAAAACAATTATTTATATTGAATATTACATCATTTAATATAAATAAAGTTATCCCTCATTTTCATATCTAAAGATGAGGCAATTAACACAAAGCTTTTACTGTAGTTTGAATAACTCATTCAGCCTTGTTACTGGGTGTGAGATCTTAAAAGCAAACAGAAGGAAAGATAAGAATCTATTAGGAGCAAAGGCCAGGAGGAAATGATGTAAAAGTCTTATGACCTCCTAGCAGATACAAATCAACATGGTGCCTTGGATCCAATCTAAGCAAATGTCAGTACTCAAAGGGACTAGTATGGTGAATGGTAATCAGAGCAGCAGGAAACCATGCAACACCATGGAAGTTGGTTCAAAGAGGCAAGTTCTTGATAAAAAGTAATGTTCTCAGGGCAAAGCAAGACACCGGCCAACAGCTAAAAGCTCTGGAACAAGTGTCTGTCAGGTGGAATTCAAACAGAATTCAAGTTCAAGCCCAATTACACAATATAGATATACTTATAGGTTTTGAGAATATTGGGGGGCTATAGCTTCTCAAGGAATTCAAACTGCAGACATTTGACTATTTCCTCACTTCACCACCTAGACCTAGAGAAGGTAAGTTGCTAAATATCCATATAGATTTAGTTAGTATTGACACAAAGACTGAATGTAACTACTTTTTCCAACAGAAATTTTTTTAGGATTGGTGCTGAACAGAGCTAAGGGAAGCCTGAGATTGACAAACTTTCTGTGTGTCATAGAAATGACAGATATGTGGCCCCAGATTGCCTTTGGGTTTGCAGATAAAAACGGATATTTACAAAGACTCATGCTGTCTGCCATTTAGGTTATGTCTAGACAGAAAAATATGCCTGAAGAACATTCAATCCAAACTTATTTTTGAGAACAGAATTGAATAAACTACAATCAGATGAATACATTAAGTCTAAACCAATCTTAATATGATCCTCCCTTTAAAAAAAAAAGAAAAAGAAGTCTAATTCTGAAAAAGGTCAATTCTGTTACACTGTCAAAGCCTGAAATATGTCTCTTAAAATCCTGTTCCAAAGAATAATTTTCAGTCAGGGTCACTAGGAAAACCGGCCTCTTCCTGTGGCTTCACCATGAGTCAGAACCATTATATTATAGTAACATATATCCCACAACAGTAAAAGGTTGCCCCAGGATTTCTAGGTAATTTTCCAAACCACATGCTCGTTAGCCTTCCAGTCCATCATGAAAGCTACATCTCATTGTTTAATAACAGGGAAAAGCACATCTTTTCTTCAGTCTTAAATCTACTCTCTTAACATCAAGTAGATTTTTTTTAATGCTCTGTTTACAACCATAACCATGATTGAGTAATTCCCATGGGTTGTATTAACAATGCCCTACTCTAGGCATGTGATACTGTGCCCTGATCCTCAGCCATCTCTGCTTCAAGAAAGTTTCCATTATTCTTGTTAATTTCTTGATTGTTTCTAAAACCAATTTCCTTAATAGTTTTAGGTTTATTCAAACTTTTCCACCATAAAGTTGCTCTGACCCTTCACTCATCAATTTCACTATTAGGAATTAATTCCAAGGAAGTATTCATCGAGGAGCACAATGGCTTAGCTAAAAATATATTAGCCACAGGTTATTAAAATAATGAAAATGACTTAAAAGTCCAGGTATTCTCAGTGGAGGTAGAGTTTGTGGGGTGCCATCAAGAAAATAATTTCCTAAGGCCTCCATGGGAGGGCGAGGTTTCATGGAAAGCTTAATGACAATGTAAAATTAGGGGGATTGCCCTCCAAGTTTCTATTTCCATCTATCTCACCATGGAAGAAGTCCAACCTTGTCTTCAGCAGGGTCAAAATGAAAACCAGTGTCCAGAACTTCTGCTCCCTATTAAAGTACAGTTCAGTTCAGCATCTGGCTAGCTTAACTTGTGTTCCCAACTGTTGTCCATTGTGTTTGGGATCCACATGGTCATGTGCTATGAGGCTGTTTAAGGTCATGTGGCTATGGAAAGAGAATAGGTGAACATACTGGCAAGTTTCAGGTCAGGGAGTAAAAGAGAGAGAGGTAAGAAACTCTTTGAGGATTTTAACCTTCCAAGATTTCTCAGGCTTGCCAGTTCATTGTTCCCCAGACTAGACTGACAGGCAAGCACCTTCTCTATGTCACCCTGAATTCTGTTGGGCATGGGTATATCTATACCTTTGTTCCACCCCTTCCCCCAGTGATCTTCAGGGAATGAACTGGTGGTTCCCTGGGGAGCGTGAAGTTGTAGCTTCCTGATGAAGCTGCCCAGATGAACATGCTTCCCTTTTGCTCTCTTCTTATCAATATTAACTAGCTAATTATAATGAAAACACAGGTATAGAGTTCAGTTAAATAAACTATGGTATATCCACATTTCAGAATCTATATAACCTTTAAGAATAATATGGAAGAAAATACAATAACATGAATTTATTCACAGTATACTGCTAAGTAAAATAAATCTGATAACTATGTATGTATGATATTTTCATTTTGTTTTTAAAAATTATATATACACATAAAATTACTTTTTGTATAACTCATTTTATATACATATTATATAAAGCATATCTTGTGTAAAATATAGAATAGCACTTCCATACTGGTTTTACAACATATTCATGACAGAGCTTATAAGTACCTTTAAATTCATAATGTAAAGTAATATATTATTATATAATGAATTACAAGTTACTAAAAAATATGATATAATATAATATTATATTATGATATTAATATAGTAAAAATGACAAGGCTAATCCATACACACCTGATCAACCATTAAAATAAAGAGAAATATCCCAACTCTACTAGTGTCCTATTGGCTTGATACAAATAAAATCTGCACCAGTAAACCATCTTCTAATACAGGGGTGGGGAATCTTTTTTCTGCCGAGGGCCATTGGATAGTTATAACATCCTTCAAAGGCCATACAAAATTATCAACTTAAGAATTAGCCTGCTATATTTGGTCAAATATTCAATTAACTCACCCCTAATGTGATAGCTGGAACTGCTTCTCTTTGGTGAGGCAGGTAATGCTAGGTGGTATTGATGATGTTGATACTCACAACTGCTTTTCCAGGTTTGCATCAGTCAATCTGGAGCACAGTACACTCTTTGTGATGGTAAATTTTGAAAAGAACTGCTTATAGCAGTAAGTTGTTCTGAACACAGATGCATATTTCAGTGCATGTCTCCTGAAAGTAGGAAATTCATTGTTCATATAATGTTATAGAACTCAAGCAGCGGGAGGTGTTACCTAGTTTTCAGTTCGTCATCACTTTGCTGCTGAATGATTTCATGTTGTAGGTTATCAGGCACATCAGCTGGTTCCACATTGAATGGTGTAGCAAAGATGTTCAATTCCATTTGTTTACTTTTTATGTCCTTGAACCTTTCATTAAATACCTCAATTAGTCACACATTCACCAGCATATTGAAGTGTCATAGAAAGCTTTTGTCCTTCCAGAGATGGGAAAATGCATCATGTTATTCCTTTCAAATTGCATGTTCCACAGCCTTAATTAAGCTTCAAATGATTTCATGTCTGAAAGCAGGGAGCTGAGAAGCTGGTTGGGGCCCTGCAGCTTGATGCTCAGCTATGAGAGGTAGTTGGTAATGCTCAACATGGACTCTAAATCACACAGCCACTTGCTAATCTTTGAGGTCCCTGACAGGTTTTCCCTTCATTGCCATGAACTGCTTGACTTCATCCCACAATTCATAAAACCTCATGAGCATGTTTCCGCAACTCAGCCACCACACTTCACAGTGATAAACAATATTACCATACTCAGAATCAAAATCATTCAGCAACTCCTTAAATTGTTGGCTGTTAAATCTTCTACTTTTGCAAAAATTTATGCATGACACTACTGTTGACATCACATTATCGAGCCACAACAACTGTGCACAGAGACTGTTGGTGTGTGATGCAGCGGCATACAATTAAATCACTTGGATCATGACTGAGATAATTTAGTTCTCTCTTAACAAATGCAATTAACTCTTTTTGCAAGGCAACAATGACTGGAGCTCCATCTGGGTAGTAAGGCCACTTAACTTTTCAAAT
This sequence comes from Molossus molossus, assembly GCF_014108415.1. Lineage (NCBI taxonomy): Eukaryota > Metazoa > Chordata > Mammalia > Chiroptera > Molossidae > Molossus > Molossus molossus. The sequence goes on along the minus strand of NW_023425399.1, from coordinate 70,831,071 downwards.
GTTAGTTCAAATTTTTTTCATTGATAAAATAGGTCTCTCAAAGAAGTCCTCACCTCTTGTAGTGCCATGCATGGCTTCCAGTGACAGCGGTTCCTCTTGCGTGTCAAACTCTGCAGTTATCCCACAAACTAAAAAGGCCAGTTGGGCAGTGTTTGTTATGTCCATTGTCTCATCACAAGCCAAAGAGAAAAATTGGAAATCTGCAGAATCCTTCAGTGTTTTTTCAATTTCTTGTGCTAAATCAGTAATCTGATGTGAGATGGTTCTCTGAGACAAACTAACACTCTGAAACAATTTTACTTTGTCTGGTGCTAACTCCACAGCAACCACCATGCGCTCTTTCACAAACTCTCCCTCTACCTGAGGCCTCAGCTTCCTTGTGATTAGCTCACTTATACATAACTCATCTGAATAACAGTGTCTCTGTCACAACAAGGCCTAATGAAAGAGGTTTGCTGTGATTCCAAACTCCACTGAAGAGTATTGATTTAATTCAGACGCATTTGGCCTCCAAATTCATGGAGTTTAGCATGTTTTGAGCTGTAATGAAGCTTTAGATGGGCTTTTTTTATTACTGCTAATGCATCGCCATAAACTAGGCACATAGGTTTGCCTTTGACTTCAACAAAAAAATAGTCATTTGTCCATTTCTCTTGGAAAGATCGACACTCTGCATCAACTTTTCCTTTCTTTGTAGTTGCCATTTTCAGGACTTCACACCACTTACGTTTTAATAACTATCCAGTGTGTGTGTCACCAGTAATGCTATAATTTTGCTTCCGTCACTGTCTGATCTTGCATCTTGGATTTGGAACATATCCAATGTTCATATAATTGACTCTTGAGGTCTTTTCCATGTACTGTAATTTCCTTAATCTTCATCTGAGATTCTGATTATTTGAGGATTGTTGATTGTTGGTATGTGGATAAAAGTTGGATGGGAGTCATTGTCTGTGTCAACAAAGAAGTCGACAACATTGTCATCAATCATTGGAGACAAGGTCATCAACATCGTGAGGAATCATCTCATCACACCTCGTCTCATCATCACCAGATCACCGTAGTTTCTCCACAATGTGTTAACATGTTCACAATGTGTACACTCCCAGTCTGCCTGGCACTGACTGTCCTCTGAGTCACCAAAATACAGGCAGACAGGCCTCGGACAGCTGACGAAAAACATACGTATCTGTCCTGTCATGTCTGTCATGTACTGGTATGTGTCCCATGTATCCCATAATGGATGTTCTTTGCTTGTCCCTCAAAATTTACATTATTATGATTTACTTAATATAAATTTGTTACTATGAAAAAGGCTCCTAGATTTATTGAATTTTGAGTCTCACCTGTAGTTGCAGGCCAGACATTCCCCACCCCTGCTCAAGTACAATATACATGGAAAGAGTGTTTATTACAATTCTTATAACAATAATATTGTGCATCATTCATCCTCCTCTTTTTAAACTCTTTCTGAAAACATTTTTTTCTCTCATTTTTCTTCATCTCTTTTGTTTTTGATGGAAGGCCAGGAAATTGAATGTCTTCTCTATGCAGTAAGGAAAGAGAAATGGGAATTGACTCAAGCCTCCAACACCTATTGCCATGTTCTCTCTAGCCCTTCTAACTCCCAAGATACTCGCTTTATAAATTTAACATGGTATGCCAGAGGGATAGATTTCTACATAACATGTTCATTAAAATAAGTATGTGTACACTCACTATGTAAACATGATATATAGTTCCCCAGCTCAGAGGCAGTCATGGGATATATATGTATATACACCTACAGCCTCAGCTTTATGAATTGTATTTTCTGGAGGTACCAGCAGCTCCAATAACTAGGTACACAGTCAATAATTACTTTCATCTTTCTCCTTTTATTTACTCTTTAAGAGATTTATTAAGATGAAGAATGACAGCATGGCTTTGCCAAGTCATTTTGATTACTTTCCTAATTCATTTATCATGACCTTTGGAACTATTAGTTTGGTTTTCGCCTTCCAGTCATTGAAAATCATATTTTATTAAAACTAGGTTCTACATCCTCAGTAGTTCTTTTTAAATGGACTTCTTGGCCTAAACACTATTTAATAGAAGAGATATATGGCAGAATTTTTCTTTTATAAAGACATACAAGTGTATAATATACAAGGTCACTGAGAGTCACTATATATGTTTAAAATTGGTATTGGATCACTCATAAACTTTTTAAATAGCTATCCATTTTATAGCCTTAAATCCCTCTAAAAAGGGAGTGCTAAGGGAAGAAAAAAGGTGAGCAGTGGCTAATGTGGGGAGCATATATCACAAACTAGGCTCTGTACAAGGTGCCATACTTATGCTATGTCATTTCATCCTCCCTGCAAACCTGAACAAATAGGTAATATCCCACCTATTTAAAAAGTTGTAGCTCAAAATGAATAAGTGACTTGCTCAAGGGCACACAGTGTAAGGTAACATAATAATACTGGATTTGAACTACCTGTACTGTATAGCTGGTACCTCGTTCTGTAAACCTTCTCCCTTCTCAAACATAGGTACTTAAAGGTCTGCTATGTGCTATATATAATAAGTCACTTGCATAAAATAATAGTAAAAGTCTACATCACTCATTCCCTCTTCCTTTAGCTCTTCCTTGGAGGTGACCTGCAAGGTATCTCCTATTTGTTACACAGCATACCAATCTTTGGGGGCTAAAAGTGTAGAAAACATATTCTATTTTCTGGTTGCCTTAAAGTGAAACTTTAATTATCAAAATATAGGCTGTTCGTGCTCTGCAAGACACTGTCAAGAGAAGGGAAGACAAGCCACAGAATGGGAGAGAACATTTGTTAAAGACATATTTGATGACTGTTATCCACAATATACAAACAACTCAAAACTCAACAACAACAAAAATCAATTTAGAAAATAAACAAAAACTCTGACTAGATACCTTGCCAAGGAAGGTATAGTTATACACAGATGATCCCAATATATGATTTTTTGACTTATGATTTTTCAACTTTATAATGATGTGAAAGCAATGTGTATTTAATAGAAAGCAGCTAGGCTAAGCTCTGGTGTTCATGTAAAATGTATTTTGGATTTATATTTTCAACTTACAGCTGATTTATCAAATGAATAGCAAAATAAATTAATAAACAAAACAAAAACAGACCCATAGATACAGAAAACAAGTTGATGGCTACCAAAGAGGAAATGGTGGGGGATGGAAAAATTAATTTAAAATAAATAAATAAATAGTATATATGAAAAATAATAAATAATAAATTATTTCTTTTATCTATCTATCCAAATAAGCTTCAATGTAAAATGTTTTAATTAAATTAAAAGAGATTATTTAGTATATATTTCAATATTTGACACATTTGTCAATGCTTGGCCAAATGCGATCCACCTAGCGTTGAAAGCCAGCTGATTTCTTTTTTATTGATTTCTTTATTTTTGTTACAGATGTTTCTCCTTTCCCCCCCCACTGATTCCCCCCTATCCCTCCCTCCCTGCCCTGTCCCCAGCTTTGTTGTCCCTGTCTATTGTTCTGGCCAGCTGATTTTTGATACCTTGCTGTCTTAGATAAAGCATATCAATGGTGTTAAGGTTACAATGGTTGAGCAAAACATCTGCAATTTGTCATTCTCCCAAGGAAAACCATATTTGTTCTTTAAAATTTTTATTTCATCATTTTTCCAGAAATCTAAACATTATTTTTATATTATGGCTCTTTTGCTCTCAAGAGGGCTTTTTAAAAAATGGTATATTTTCTTTTTTTAATGGGAAAGAATATCTATGTACATTTTTTTCAGTGATGTGTGAGTTATTTATTGATATAAATAGAAGTAATAAATTTTAAATGATTCTTGTTTATTTTACATGAAGAACTATTTTACAAAATATTTAGGAACATTTATCTGGGAAAATGGAGGGATTCTCGTATATCAAAAATTTTCCATTTTTAGTTTATATTCCCCGAGTCGTCCTTCCCTTTTAATTTCCTTTGCTTTTCCAGTAGCAGTATACCAATATATAATTTATATCACTTGCTGCAACTCTGGTAAAGACAACTATGAGTAGAGATTTCATTTTGCTCACCTCAACAAAATATAAAAGTGATAACTCAGAAATAAATGTCTTGCAATCCTATCAATAATCCTAAAAACCTGATATAGATATTCAGATTTATTTCCAAATTTGTGCAAATTACTTGATTAAAAATTTACCAAAAAAGAATATTAGCCCTGGCCAGCATTGCTTGCTCAGTGGTTAGAGCATTGGCCTGTGCACCAGAGGGTCACAGTTTCAATTTCTAGTCAAGGGCATGTGCCTGTGCTGCAGGTTTGATCCCAGGCCCTGGTCATGGTGCATGTGGAAGCAAACGATAGATGTGTCTCTCTCACATCTAAGTTTCTCTATCATCTATCTATCTATCATCTATCTATCTATCTATCTATCTATCTATCTATCTATCTATCTATCATCTATCTCTATCTCTCCTTTCTCCCTCCCTTTCACTCTCTCTAAAAAAAAAAAAAAAAATCAGTGCAAAAAAGTATCCTTGGGTGAGGATTAATAAAAAAAAGAATAATATTAGAAATATCCATAATGACTCTAACCCTAAATGATAACAGAAAACAGCCATTAGTGTATTATTTTTTGTTCAAGGAGGTTAAGATTCATTTGCAACCCTTTAGTTCTCCAGTTGGTAGTAATTTTACAACAGCAATAGAAAGTAAATAAGATGATTTATTAGTGTGGTCATTCCTCAGGTGTTTTTATAGCACTGGTTTCTGTTTCCAAGATGTCCAGCATTTGTTCTAATAAACACTATCAGTCAACAGAAGGACAATGTCTACAAAATGAATTGAACAGCTAGGTAATCATCAAGCCAGGTAGAGATTAATAATTTAAAAATAACTACATTATTTACAACAAAGCACATATTAAATCAACTAAAAGATATATATTTAATGCTATATTTTGAATCATAAAGCTTAAAAATTCTATTTAAGATATTTTAGCTGATAAGTATCAAGTACAAGGCCATTGGTGACTAAACCTTAACAATTTATTCAGTACTAAGTTAAAATAGATAGAGTGCTTGACTTCAAGAGGTAGGCAGATGGGTCATATAATTTATTTCAGTCCTTGCTAAGGTAGCAAAGGGTATGTACATCAGACTGGGAACCCCAGGACTCCTTTCAAGGGAGGTGAGATTGAGCTTGAATTTGATGGTAGAGTACACATTAATTAGAAAAACTGGTGGTGGGAAGACATTCCAAACAAGGGGAAGAGCATATGGGAAGTCATGAGAGCATGCGCCTGGGTTGCAGGTTTGATTATGAGAGCAAAAATGCTAGTGGTTCCATATATCTAAAGATGAGGCAAGAATAGGAACTAGGAGCCAGATAATAGAGATGCTTGCATGCTAAACTGAATAGATACTTTATCTAGATAAAGAAGGGGAGTTTTTGGACCATTTCAAAGGGGAAGTGTCATTGTCAGGCTTGTATTGTAGCAATGTGCAGGTTGGTTTGAGTAACAGAAAAGGGGAGGGCATTGTAGAAAAAAAGAGACATTAGAAAACTATTGCAATCATCTAGCTTAAAAGTAAACAAGGCCTAAACTAAATAGTGGCAGAGAATAGAGATAGTTCGATTCAAGAGATATCAGGGAGGTAGAATCAGTATAGTACCAGTAGATGTGGAGGAGAATGAGAAGAGGCAATCTAGGATTATTAGATTTCTGGATTACATGATTCCAGTCACCAGGATAGGAACTATATGAGGGAAATAGGTTTGGGGTTAGTAGGTGATCTTCAATTTTATATATACTGAATTTGAGATGCTAGAGTTACCTAACATGAGATATTATGTAGGCAGTTTAAGATAAAGATATGACTCAGATGAGACTACCCAGCTGGAGACAGATTTGTAGTTGTCTGAAAGCAAAGGCAATCTGTTTGATTTGCCTCTTTGAACCCAGAGCCTATGATAGTACATGGCAAATAGTGACTTTCAGTAAAAAAATTGGAGTCATGCACACAATAAGCATACAGATGGTGTTGTAGAACTGTCTACCTGAAACCTGTATAATTTTGTTAACCAGTGTCATCCTAATAATTTTTTTTTTAAATGTGCATCAGAAACAGCTTTTATTCATTAAAAACACATTTAAACTTCATGCCACTGTTTTATTTCCCCATTAAGGGAAATAAATAACGCAGGAGTTACTTCAGTGTTTACAGAGAGAATCAGTTTTGAAAGAACATTTGCATATTTTCTCCCATTTAGTCTTTTTCTTTTTGTAGTTAAAATATTATAAGTTTATTATATGAAATACATGCTGATATTTCAAAATTTGTAAATAAAGTGAGATTCCATTCTTGTTAAAGCAGTTCTAGTACTTCAGAGAATGTGAAATCACTATGATCAAATTTAGTAATAGTGAGACTAAATGCATTTTCTAGAAATCTGTTACATAAATGCTATTCTTATTTAAATCCTTATGGTTATTGTTATTAGTTCAGATATCTTTCTACAAACATCTGAATATCTACATGTTTGTATGTGTGTATATAACATATATTATATATTCTTATATGTACATATTATAGAACTTAAAAATTAATGAAGTCTCCTAGGTTAGAGTAGTAGTTCCTTGGAGCAGCAGTGTTAAGTCTCTCTACAACTGGGCTCAGAAAGGGGAAGCCCTACAAAATATCTGTTCAAAATCATGAATAGTTCTGCAATGAATTTTAACACTACAATATTATGAGATGTTAGGGGAAAAAATCAGATAAAACCAAGATCTCCCAATTCTTCATATTTCTTTTTTATTAGTATTTTTTTAAATTTATTTTTTATCCTCATCTGAGGACATTTTTCCATTTTTTGTTCAGGTAGAGTGGGAGGGAGAGAGAGGAATAGAGAGAGAGAGAAACATCGATGTGATAGGGACACATCGAGTGGCTGCCACCCACACGACCAACCAGGGCCGGGGACAAAATGCAACCCAGGTATGCGCCCTTAGCGGGAACTGAATCTGGGTCTCTTGGGACTGCAGGCCTATGCTCTAACCACTGAGCAAAACTGGCCAGGGCAGTATTTATTTTTATTTTTAATTAATTTATTGTTTTTATTACAGCTGTCCCTCCATTTTCCCCCATTTACACCCTCCTCCTCATTTCTGACACTGCCACTTTCACTGCACTGTTGTCTGTGTCCACTGGTTATGCATATATGCATATAAGTTCTTTGGTTTATCTCTTCCCACTCCCCTTACCCTCTTTCCTCTGAGGTTTATCAGTCTGTTCCCTACTTCCATGTATCTGGATCTATTTTGTTCATCAGCTTATTTTGTTCATTATATTCCACAAATAAGTGAAATCATGTGATGCTCATTCAGTCTTCATAGAAACTTGGTAGCAGGTATTATTCTGTCTCTACCACTAATTGGATGTATAACTTTGGGTAAAATACTTAAGTTTAGGATTACCATCTATAACATGGTAATAATAGTAGAACCTACTTTGTGTGCTTTGAAGTTTAAATGACACAATGCATGTTGAAGCACATGGCCCTAAGTTGTCAATAAACATTTGCTTTCTTACTATTATCATTTTATAATAAGGGAAGTGAGACTGTGAGGTTACATGATTTTCCCAAGGTAACTGAGTTAGGAAGTGTCAGAGTTAGATTTGGCTGGCATGATTTTTCTAAAATGCAAAGCAGATTATGCTACCAGTGAAAGATTGAGTAAATTTGAGGTCCAAATATAGAGGCTTGATTAAATAAATTATCATACCTCCCTATCATGTGGAATTCTATAAACCACTTACATGATGTCAAAAAATTTTTCTAACAGAGACAGTCAAAATATATTGTTACATTTTTTTTTAATCCTCACCTGAGGAGATTTTTCTATTTATCTTCAGATAGAGCAGGAGGGAGGAAGGAAGGAAGAGAGAGAGAGAGAAACATCAATATGAGAGAGACACATTGAGTGGCTGCCTCCCACATGACCCCAACCAGTGCTGGGGACGAACCACAACCAAGGTACGTGCCCTTGGCTGGAATCAAACACGGACTCTTTGGTCCACGGGCCCATACTCTAACCGCTGAGCCAAACCAGCCAGGGCCCTTTTTACATTTTTTGAAAGTTAAAAGTGTCACTATGATCTTTTTATTAACTTAGGATGAGAAATGGGGGAAGATGGGAAATCCTAAAAAGACATATAACCAAAGCAGTGTGTGAATTGTGAGTGACTTTTTCTTACTAATATGTTCACTTATCTGTATTATTTATATATCCATATTGAACATGTTTTGTTTTAAAACATATGTTTTAAACTTCCACCTCTCCCCCATTCAAAAACAAACAAACAAACTTATTCTCTATAGCACACTCATCATGGTGCCTGACACACACACACACAGGTAATAGATCTTGTCAAAAACAAAAATCCTATGAGGAGCAATTCTTGGCAGCTTTTTAGTTGATCATGTTATTCTCAGTTATTTGTTAAAAAGGGTTAATTTTAATTATAGAAAAGTTTACTACTCTTTGGATCTTTGTTATGAACTATGTAGAATGGCAGAAAAACATAATTTCACACTCTTACTGTTCTCTGTGTCATAACCATGGGTCTAACATTCTTCCTCAAGCCTAAAGGGCACTGAGATTTGTCTAATAACTGTTTTTCAATTGTGATAAAATACATATAAAATTTACCATCTTAACCATTTCCAGTGTACATTTCAGTAGCTTTAAGTATTTTCACATTGGTGTACAACTATCACTACCATCCATCTCCAGAAATCATTTTATCTTGGAAAACTAAAACTCTGTATCAATTAAACAATAACCCCTAACTCCTCCCTCCCTCAGGCCCTGGCAACCTCCATTTTGCCTTCTGTCTCGATGAATTTGACTACTCTAGTACCCTCATATAAGTGAAATCATTACTGTATTTGCCCTTTTGTGACTAGCTAATTTCACTTAGCATATTGTCTACAAGGTTTTTCCATGTTGTAACATGTATCAGAATTTCCTTCCTTGTTAAGGTTGAATACTATTCCATTATTTGTATATTATCACCATTTGGTTATCATCCAGAATTTGTTGATATTTTTCAAGATTGTTTTAGCTATTTGAAGTATCATGAGATTCCATATGAAATTTATGATGAATTTTTCTATTTCTACAAAAAAAAATCATTAGGATTTTGATAAGGATTGCATTAAATCTGCAGATCACTTTAAGTAGTATTGACATCTTAACAATATTAAGTCTTCCAATTCATAAATACAGGATGTCTTTCTCTTATTCAGTGTCTTCTTCAATTTCTCTAATGAGCTCTTTTATTTTTTTTAGCTCAGTTTCTTATAACGCCCTTTGATAGTTTTGCATTTTTTCTCTGTGGTGTTTTGGGGCCCTCTTGATTATTACTTAGTTTGACCCTGTTTGATATATAAAATTTTAGTAATTTGAACTCTTTAATATGTAATGTAGAAAGTAATATGTTATGGTAGATCTTGAGAAGTCTAGAATTGTTGGTTACATTATGAATTTAACTGGCTAAATTGGTGAAATAATGTTTATATTATGATGAAAGAAAAATAAATCTAAGACCATTGATAAAACAAGTATCAGAGTTCTCCCATGCTATCTCTTTTGATAATGGCTATAATTATTTGTTGTAGAATGTGAGTTGTTATGGAGATAACAGAAGGGATAATTGAGAAAACATGAAATAAGATATGACAGCCATACCTAGAATAACATATAATTTTCAGAAGTTTCTTAAGGCTTAAGTTTGTAACCTGTTTCCATAATATCACTAACCTTCCAAAAGTTTTCAGTACAATGCCCTGAGATTCTACATGCCATAATTTTCTCTTTCCTATGCCCCCTAAGGAGTCATAAACATAGGATTGAGCATCCAGTAACAGATTTTAAAATTATTGGAAACTCAGAACCAGTACATAACAAGCCATGGATGCATGAGAATGTCTGGTACCTGGTGAAATATCTAAGTGACAAAAGGTTTGTTTTAATGAATTTATCTGATTCTTGACCTCTAGAATTTCCATTTGAAATTACAAAAATAGGGAATTAGGAGCACTAACTAAAATGAAAAAGCTACATTGAAAGGGGCTTTGAACAAAGAAAAATTACAACTCAGTTGAGTTTCTCAGTAGCAGAAACTAGTAATTATCAAAGCTCTTAGGTAGAAAAGAAGATACGGAATAGAGTGAGGAAGCCAATTAACAGAAGGAAGAGAATCAAGAAAACACACAATGAGAGACCATGAGAGTAGTTGGGCCCATTAATGTTAGTTGTCCAAGTGACTATCCTAGATTTTTCTGCTGTTTGAGTCTGTAAAACCCCCAGAGCCCAAGTCCAATCTGTATCTGATCCTGCTGTATTATGATATCTTCTTTGCCTAGAGGGCTGACTGTGTAGCTAAGAATCCCATTTTTTCTCATTCCGGATGACCTTCTTTGTATTTCAGATAACCTGATTGGTTTTCTATTCCCTGCAACCAAAATATTTTAAATTCAATATCCACATAAAAAAGATGAAAAACAAATCAGGAAAAAAGCATTCAATAAAGTAAAAAGATAGAAGACAAAAACATTGGTGGTTTAGAATTCCATGCCCTTCTCTGTTCTCTTTCTGTACCTTGGAGGTTGTCTCTTCCTCCAAGAGTTCAGCTCCAACCTCTGTGTTACTGACCAGTAGCCCTATAGTGCCTCCTTAAAGCTCTATCCTGTGTGACAGGACCTTTAGCCTCTTGGACAACTCCGCTTAATACTCTTCTCTCCAACGTTTTCAAAACTAGTTTTTCCTCCAGTATTCCTTATGTCAATGTATGTCACCACCATTCATTCAGTTTTCCAAATTTGGGGGATAAGGATTGGGTGGTGAAGAGCAGGATGGTATTAGCCTTGATACCAGTCTTTCTAATTTACCATATCCAATCAATCATAAAGTCCTAATGATTCTACTTTATTGGTATCTTAAGAATAAGTCCAATTTTTTCCATTCCATCATTCCTTCCTACTAAAATACTGCAACAACCTCTAATTGGTTCCTCTGATTCCAGACTAACTCAGATCCTACATATTTCCCATGCTATCACCAAAGGAATCACTCAAAAGCAGATCCGGCCATCTCATTCAACAAATTAAAATGACTCTTCAGAATCATCTGAGTGAAGTTAAACCTCCTTATAGGATCCACCATGGTCTGCCCCTGTCTATCTAGCTGTCTCCCTCACACACACAACTCCCACCACTCCCATCATCACACAGGCTCAATGATTCACCCATACTCAAGTACTTAACACTTCCTAGAATGGATTATACACTATCTCAGCTCTTGCTCTTTGGGCATGTAATTTTTTGTCTGAAACACCAATCTCTGTCCCCCTCTTCTAATGGATAACTCCTACTTATCTTCCAGGGCTCAAGACTATACCTAAATTAAGAATCCCTCCTTTGGGCTCCATTAGTGCTTTATCAGTTTACTTGCCATCCTTAAGCATTGATTAGCTTTGCCATTTTATCCCCAAGATTAGCCAGTATTTAACACATAATAGGAACTTAATACATGTTTGTTAAATGAATTCCATATATCCTTTACTAAAAGTCAGACTTGTTGATGGAGTTTTATAAGAAAATCTATCCATAGATGAGTGGATAAAATTCCAGTGGTATATTTACACAATGGAATACTACTCGGCCATAAAAAGAAGAAGGAAATCTTACCCTTTGCAAGAGCATAGGTGGGCCTGGAGAGCATTATGCTAAGTGAAATAAGCCAGTAAGAGAAAGACAGTATCATATTATTTTATTCATATGTGGAATCTAATGAACAAAGTAAAGTATTAAGCAAAATAGAAACAGACCCATAGACAGAGAACAAGCTGACAGCTGTGGTAGGGGTTGGGTGTTAGAAGACTAGGTTGGTGGGGCAGAAGGATTGAGAGAAAAAGAAAAGACAGACACTCATGGACACAGACAACAGTGGGGAGATTGCTGAGGGAAGGGGAGGGGGGAGGAGATATGGGGGGATAAATGGTGATGGAAGAAAATTCGACTTGGGGTGGTGATCATACAGTATAGTGTACAGATGATATGGTGTGGAATTTTTCCCTGAAACCTATACCATTTTGTTAACCAATGTCACCCCAATAAATTCAATCAAAAGGAATAAAAAATAAAATCCAATTATAGCAACTTATAAAGAAATAGAAATGTAGAAATAGAAGTAGCACAACTATGAAATGAAGTAGAATTGAAATTAAATCATTAAGCAAGGCATAGGATCACTTTGTTTGACTAAATGTTGTCCTGTTATCATCCCTCCATCCAGTCTGGATTAAATTTCTCCCAAACCTCTTACCTCTTATGAAACACTAACTGCATTGTCATCATGTCTCTGGCTTGTTTACCCTACTACTCTATGAGTTCTTCAAGAGGAGTGACTACTTCTTATTTATCCTTTTATATCCAGCTCTTGATAAAAATACATGAATAAGATAATCATAAATCTTTTACACTAAATTGCATGACATAAAAATATAAAAGTTAAAACTATTATAAATAAAAGCAAAAATGACAGCTATGCAATCATGACATATTTTAGCACACCACTATCAATCTCTGACAAATCAATTCAATAAAAAATAAATAAGGGCATAAAAGAATTGAACTATATAACAAGGTTACATTAATATATGCTGAACTTTATAACCCCAGAAATGGAAAAAGCTTCTATAAATCAAACATTTACAAAAATGAATTATGACTAGGCCATAAAGAAAATGTATCCCACAAGGCACAAATGATATAGAGTAATTTCCTGAAGGAAATTCAAAAACAAAAAAGGAAACAAATGAAAAGAGAAATAAAAGTTTTTAAATACCCAAACAATTGGAATATAAATCATATATTCCAAAATGATTAGAATGCTTTGCTATAAGGAACATTTAAAGTTAAATACAATGCAAGTCAAATAAAAGCAAGTGGATAAATGAGTAAATGCAATTTTAAAGTTAAATAAATTAAAAAACAAAATAAACAAAAATAACAGGTAAGCAATAAGCTTTTAAAAAATATTTTCCAGAAACAAAAAATTAACACCCTTAAAAACAAAGAGCTCTTACAAATAGGTGAGAAAAATACCAATACTACTATTTTAATTTACCGAATGGTAAATTATATCAATATGCAATTCAATAATGATTAAATAAAAAAGACCAATAAATATTTAAGTAATTTAACCTTATTGAAAAAGAATTGCAATTTAAAACAAAATATTATCATCCCTATCAAATTAGCAAAATATTTCAATTTTAATGTTTTATTTTTATTGTTTTGTTTATTAAATGCTTATTTTCAGTGCTGATAAAGTATAGCACTCTCTTTAAATTGATGCCAATTTGTTCAAAGTTAATGGAAAACAACTTAGAAATCTCCAATGACGGTCTTACAAAAATTAACATTATTTGAAGCAATAATTTATTTTCCATAGATCCAGCTAAAGGAAATAATCTAATTGCTTCCTCAGATTTATGCATAAAAAATATTTCATAGCATTATTTACAATAGAGAATAATAAAAATTCTTTAAATCTTTACCAATAAGAAAATGGTAAACTATAATGTACCTATTATAATGTAATATCCTGAAGCCATCACAATTATGTTTATAAAGTTTTTATTTTTTATTTATTAATTTGTTTTTGTTACAAATGTTTCTCATTTTCCCCCCATTGACATCCTCCTCCCCTTCTCCCCCACCACCCTATCCCCAGCTTTGTTGTCTATGTTCATTGGTCATACATACATGCATGTAAGTTCTGTGGTTTATCTCTTCTCCCACAAACCTCCCTCTTCTCTGAGGTTTGTCAGCCTGTACCCCACCTCCATGTCAATGGGTTAATTTTGTTCATCAGTTTGTTTAGTTCATTATATTCCACAAATAAGTGAAATAATGTGATATTTGTCTTTCTCTGCTTGGCTTGTTTCGCTTAGCATAATACTCTCCAGGTCCTTCCATGCCATCTCAAAGGATAAGCGATCTTTCATTCTTACAGTTGCATAGTATTCCATTGTGTACATGTACCACCACTTTTTAATCTACTCATCTACTGATGGACACTTGGGTTGTTTCCAGATCTTAGCTATTGTAGATAGTGCTGCTATGAACATAGAATATATTCTTTCTGATTGGTATTTCAGGTTTCTTAGTGTATATTCCTAGAAGTGGGATCACTGGGTCAAATGGCAGTTCAACTTTTAACTTTCTGAGATAACACCATAGTGTTTTCCACAGTGGCTGCACCAGTCTGCATTCCCACTAGCAGTGTACTAGAGTCCTCTTTATGTTCATAAAGTTTTTAATGACATTAAAACATTTATGATAATTTTAGTTATGATGGTATATAACAAACCATGTTAATGACTTAAAGCAGTAGTTTATATTTCTTCAGATCTATGGGTTAAATTTGACTGGAATCCAGGTATAGCTGGAAGGGCCAGAGTGGCCATGCTTATATCCCTAGTTCTTGGTTCTCCTCCATGTGAGCTGCTCCATAGGATTCCTTAGACTTCCCCAAAGAACTGGAACTGGAATCCACAAGGAAATGTTCCCAGCAGCAAAAGTGGAAAATACAGATCTTGTAAGGCCTAGCCTCAGAAGTTAGTGTTGCTTCTGATGCATTTTATGGCCAAAATAAGTCCCAGGTCCAGTCCCCAGTTCAAGGGAAGGGAAAACAGATTACATCTCTCCACCAGAGAAGTAGCAAAGAATATGTGACCATTTTAATCCACCATATTAATATGACATTTAGTAAACTAAACAGGACTAAAATATGTGGATAGATGATAGATAAATAGATATAGATAGATAGATAGATAGATAGATAGATAGATGATAGATAGATAGATGATAGATACACACATATATGTATCTATATGTATATATATATCCATACATATTTATATATTCTATTGATAAAAAGGTATATTACACATAGATTTATATTTTATTTATGAATGAAAAAGACTAGGGGATAAAATACTCCAAAGATAATCTCTAGCTAATGAAAGGAGTGTAATTATAATTTTCTTATTAAATTCTGGTTTTGCAAAGGTATTGGAATGTATTACATTTTCAACTGGAACATAAATATAATTTAAAAGATATTTTATTCCCACAAAGCAACATTTAAAGCAATTTCTAAAACACACACACACACAAAACTAGAAAGCACTAGAGAAAATTGGATCAGAAATGGAGGAAAACCAACATCAAACTAAAAAGTAAAAAAAAAGACAGCTATATAACTGTATAACTCTTTTTCTGACAGTACAGAATATTGATACATTTGAATCATCAAATATTTCATAACAGGTTTATGACTATACTGAACAAATATGTAACTGATTTTTATCTTTCATTATACTAACATTATATTGTGAATTTTTTGCTGCCAACAAAAATAAAAACAAAGCAAACATTCCTTGTTTTCTATATATACATCTAATCCAAAATAAAATAGATGCAACAGAAGCCTTGAGACGAGAATAATAAAACTTTAAAATTATTAGTGGGTGTATTATAACAAAATCTAAAAGTAAATAGACATACTCAAAAAATAAAATTTCACTGCTGTTTCTCCTGACTCTATGATTTTATAAAATTTAAACAGGGGGTAGTGTATTTTTTTTT
This sequence comes from Molossus molossus, assembly GCF_014108415.1. NCBI lineage: Eukaryota > Metazoa > Chordata > Mammalia > Chiroptera > Molossidae > Molossus > Molossus molossus. The sequence continues at coordinate 70,815,331 of NW_023425399.1, read as the reverse complement.
AAACAAAGTCACTGTGCTATTTCAATACAGCATGATAAATTAACATTATATGATTCTGATGGCAACTTTTGATGATATAGCAACCTTAAAGGGGGGGGGCATGTATTCCTCTTAAGCAACCTTTTAGGCATTATTTTCAAGGACCTAGAGATGTTATATTATTTAATAGCACAACTGGCCTTTCCAGATTGCCAGGAGAGCCCAGTTTTCATCTTTGCATCTTGACAGCTGGAAGGTCTGGAAATATTCTTGGCTCTTACAAAAATTCATTGAGAAAAGAATTCTCTCTCCCACCGGCAAGCAATGGAGGAATCCATGGTCCAACAAAATTTAAAGGAAGAAAAATTGCTAGGAATACAATAGCCAAAAAAAATAAAAGTGAGTTTATACTGTTTGTAGACCTGTATCTATTGAATTTCAAAATATCACTACCCCTCAATTCAAGAATGACATTTGCTGATATATGTTTACCAGATGATGCCTCTTTCCTCACAACCCTCGATTTCTAACCCCAGCCACTGAGTGACCTCCCAGTTCCATCCTACAGATGAATTATTAGCAGTCTTTCTCAAAATACTTCTATGTGCTATGGTGATTCCTCTGGGCACTAACCAATAATAATATATACTATGTAAAAAATATATGTGACATGTGAGGTTATTTTGAAATCATGAAACAGAAAGCTCTTTCTCAGGATCATCCTTTCAGCAAAAAACAATGCTATCAAAGCTTTGATAATACATATTTTAGCCTCAGTTAAGCTGTTTCAAACTATTAGATGATTTCTGTAGACTAAGGAATTTCAGCCTCTTTAACACTAATGAGACCTCAAGAGATCATTCTAAAATACCTCTAATACTTCCCTACTGTTTTGTCACGGGTTCATACACAGTTCTTTTATCTTCATTAAGCTTCAAAGTTTATAAGTATTAATTTAGCCAACCAGAGATTCTGAATGGTTTGTACTAAGAGATAAAACAATAGCTGAATTTGTTTTTGTTTGTTTGTTCATCTCAGGGGTTTCTTTTAGACCTTTGACATGTTTTATTATTATTATTATTTAATTTATTTTTGTTACAGTTGTTGGTGTTTCTCCTTTTTCTCCCATTGACACCCTTGTCCTGTTCCCCCCCACCCCCCCACCCCCCACAGCATTGTTGTCTTTGTGCACTGGTTCTGCTTACATGCATAAGTTCTTTGGTTTATCTCTTCCCTCCACTCCGCCCCCTCTTCTGAACTTTATCAGTCTGAATCCTGCTTCTATGTCTCTGAGTCTATTTTGTTTATCACCTATTTTGTTCATTATATTCCACAAATAAGTGAGATCATGTGGTATTTATCTTTTTCTGCTTGGCTTGTTTCACTTATAATAATACTTGCCAGGTCCCTCCATATCATCTCAAAGAATAAGAGATCTTTCTTTCTAACACCTGCATAGTATTCCATTGTGTATATGTACCACAGCTTTTTTATCTGGTCATCTATTGATGGACAGTTGGGTTGTTTCCAGATCTTAGCAGTTGTAAATAGTGCTGCTATGAACATAGGGTACGTACATATATTCTTTCTGATTGGTGTTTCAAGCTTCTTAGGATATATTCCTAGAAGTGGAATCACTGAGTCAAATGGCAGATCAATTTTTAATTTTTTGAGGAAACATCATATTGTTTTCCATAGTGGCTGCATCAGTCTGCATTCCCACCAGTGGTGTACTAGAGTCCCCTTTTCTCCACACCCTCACCAGCACTTGTTCGATGATGATTTGTGATGGCAGCCACTCTGGCAGGTGTGAGGTGATAATTTTCTTTAATTGGCATCTCTCTGATGATTAGTGACACTAAGCATTTATTCATATGTCTCTTGGCCATTTCTATGTCCTCTGCCCATTTTTAATTGAATTTTTGTCTTCCTTTTGTTGAATTGTATGAGTACTCTATATATTTCGGAAATTAACCCCTTATCTGATGTATCATTGGCAATTATGCTTTCCCATATAGTGGGTTCCCTTTCCATTTTGATGATTGTTTCTTTTGCTGTGCAGAAGATTTTTAGTTTGATGTAGTCCCATGTTTTAATTTTTTCTTTGTTTCTCTTGCCTTAGGCATTGTATCAATGAATATTCTGCTGCGTTTGATGTCTGATATTTTGTTGCCTACATTTTCTTCTAGGATTTTTATGGATTCATGAGTGATATTTAAGTCTTTTATCCATTTTGAGTTTATTATTGTGTATGATGGAAGTTGGTGGTCTAGTTTCATTTCTTTGCATGTAGCTGTCCAGTTTTCCCAACACCATTTATTAAAGAAGCTGTCTTTACTCCACTGCATGCTCTTGCCATCTTTGCCAAATATTAATTGAGCATAATGTCTTGTGTCAATTTCTAATTTCTCTGTTCTGTTCCATTGATCTATATGCCTGTTCTTGTGCCAGTACCAAGCTGTTTTGATTACAATGGCTTCGTAGCATAATCTAATATTTGGTATTGTGATCCCTCCTACTTTGTTCTTCTTTTCCAAGATTGCTGTGGGTATTTGGGGTCTATTTTGGTTACATATAAACTTTTGGAGTATTTGTTTTAGTTCCATGAAATATGTCATTGGTATTTTAATGGGGATTGCATTGAATCTATAGATTACTTTGGGTAGTATGGACATTTTTTTTTATCCTCACCTGAGAACATTTTTTTTTCATTTATTTTCAGATAGAGTGGGAGGGAGAGATAGAGAGAGAAATATCAATGTGAGAGAGACACATCGACTGGCTGCCACCCACACAACCCCGGGGACAAACTGCAACTGAAGTACATTCCCTTAGCAGGAACCAAACCCGGGTCTCTCTCGTCTGCGGGCCAATGCTCTATCTGGTGAGCCAAACCCAGCCAGGGTAGTATAAACATTTTAATGATGTTAATTCTTCCAATCCATGAACAAGGTATATGTTTCCACTTTTTTATATCTTCCTCTATTTTTTTTTTTTCAATGTCCTATAGTTTTCTGTGAATGGGTCTTTTACTTCTTTGGTTAAGTTTATTCCTAGGCATCTTAATTTTTTGCTGCATTTGTAAATGGGATTTTTTTTTTAAGTTTCTCTTTCTGTATCTTTATTATTGGTATATAAAAATGCCAATGATTTCTGGACATTGACTTTGTATCCTGCTAGTTTACCAAATTCATTTATTAAATTTGATAGTTTTTAATAGTGTCTTTAGGGTCTCCTATGTACAATATCATATCATCTGCAAATAATGATAGTTTCACTTCTTCCTTTTTATTTTGAATCTCTCTTATTTTTTTTCTAATCTAATTACCATGGCTAAGACTTCCAGTACTATGTTAATAAGAATCGTGAAAGTGGGCATCCTTGTCTTGTTCCTGTTCTTAAGGGAAATGCTTTTAGTTTTTGCCCAATGGTTTGTCATAAATGGCCTTTATTATGTTGAGATATGATGCTTCTATTCCTGCTTTACTGAGACTTTTTATCAAAAATAGATGCTGGATTTTGTAAAATGCTTTTTCAGCATCTATTGATATGATCATAAATTTTTTATCTTTCATTTTGTTTATGTGGTGTATCACATATATTGATTTATGAATATTGTGCCAGCCTTGCATCCCTGGGATAAATCCCACTTGATTATGGTGTGTAATTTTTTAAATATAGTGCTGAATTCGATTTGCTAAGATTTTGTTGAAGATTTTGGCATCTATGTTCATCAGGAATATTGGCATGTAATATTCTTTCTTTGTAGTGTCTTTATCTGGTTTTGGTATTAGAATTGTGCTAACCTCATAAAAAGCGCTTGGGAGTCTTCCTTCCTCTTGAATTTTTTGGAATAGATTGAGGAGAATAGGTGATAGTTCTTCTTTAAATGTTCGGTAAAACTCTCATATGTAGCCATCTGGACCAGAGCTTTTGTTTACTAGGATTTTATTGATTATTTCTTCTATTTTCTTAATTGTTATTGGTCTGTTTATGTTTTCTGACTCTTCCCAGTTAAGTTTTAGAATAGTACATGATTCTAAGAATTTGTCCATTTCACCTAGGTTGTCAAATTTATTGGCATATAATTGTTCATAGTATTTTCTTACATACCTTTGTATTTCTGTGGTGTCCATTGTTACTTTACCTCTTTCATTTCTGATTTTGTTAATTTGGGTTCTCTCTCTTTGTTTCTTGGTGAGTCAAGCTAAAGGTTGATCAATCTTGTTTATCTTTTCAAAGAACCAGCTCTTGGTTTCATTGATCTTTTGTATTGATTTTTTAGTCTCTATGTCATTTATTTCTGCTCTGACCTTTACCATTTCCTTTCTTCTACTAAATGGGTTTTCTTTTTGTTCTCTTTTTAAATCTTTAAGTTGTTGGGTAGATGGTTTATTAGAACTTTTTCTTCTTTCCTGAGGTAGGCCTGTATTGCTACTAACTTTCGTCTCAGGACTGCTTTTGCGGTGTCACATAGATTTTGTATTGTTGTGTGTTCATTTTCATTAGTTTCCAGAAAGTGTTTTATTTCTTCCTTGATCTCAATGGTAATCCATTTGTTGTTTAATAACATGCTATTTGAATGTTTGAAAGTTTTTTGAGTGTTTTTATTATAATTGATTTTTTTGTGTGTGTGTGCCATTGTGATCTGAGAAGATGCTTGATATGATTTCAATCTTCTTGGATTTTTAGAGATTTACTGTGTATCCTAACATGTGGTCTATCTTTGAGAATGGCTCATGTGCACTTGAGAAGAATTTATATTCTGCAGCTTTGGGGTGAAATGCTTTGTAAATATCAATTAAGTCCAACTGATCTAGTTCATCATTTAAAGACTCTGTTTTCTTGTTAATTTTTGTCTAGAAGATCTGTCCAGTGGTGTCAGTGGGGTGTTAATGTCACCCACTATGATTGTATTGCTATTGATCTCCCTCTTGAAGTCCTCCAAAGGTTTTTAATGTATTTTGGTGCTCATATATTTGGTGCATTATGTTTACTAGGATTATATCCTCTTGTTGGATTGATCCTTTTAATATTATGCAGTGACCTTCTTTGTCTCTTATTATGGCCCTCGTTTTGAAGTCTCTCTTATCAGATATGAATATTGCTACACCAGCTTTTTTTTCATTTCCAGTTGGTTGGAAAATTTTTTCCATCCCGAGTTAGTCTTTTGTTGTGAGGTGGGTCTCTTGTAGACAGCATATACATGGGTTGTGTTTTCTTATCCAATCAACTACCCTACGTCTTTTGATTGGATCATTTAAGCCATTTACATTTAAGGTTGTTGATAGGTACTTATTAGTTGCCATTTTCATTTTATGCCTGTGTTTTTTCTCTCTATTTCTTCTTCTTCTTACAACAGTCCCTTTAGCATTTCTTTCAGTGCTAGTTTAGTGGTAAAAAGCTCTTACAGTTTTTTTGTTTTTTTGTGTTTAGTTTCTTTTTTGCCTGTGAAGTTCTTTATTTCACTTTCAATTTGGAATGATAGCCTTGCTGGATAGAGCAGTCTTGGATTCAGACCTTTGCCTTTTATTACTTTGTATACTTCATGCCACTCCCTTCTGGCCTGCAGTGTTTCTGTTGAGAAATCAGCTGAAAGTTCAATGGAGCTCTCTTGTAGGTTACTTTCTGTCTCTCTCTTGCTTCCTTTAAGATTCTTTCTTTGTCATTAATGTTTGCTATTTTAAATATGATATATCTGGCTGTGAAATGTTTTCAGTTTTCATGACCTAATGGCTGATCAATTTTATTCAAGTTTAAATTTTTATTGACTTGCTATATCTTGGTAGGAAAAATGTTTTCTGTGTTGGATGCTATTTTATATAATGACTGGGCCCTGCTATACTTAAAAATAGAACTGAAAATTAAAGCTTTATGACACATTCAAATAAATTTATTTTTATAGACATACCTCAAAGATAATTCAGGTTCAGTTCCACTGCAATAAAGCAAATATCACAATAAAGCAAGTCATATGAAATTTTTGGTTTCCCAGTGAATATAAAAGTTACATGTATACTAGCCCTTGCCTTTTTGGCTCAGCAGTTGGAGCATCAGCTTGCAAACCAGTGAATTGCAGGTTTGATTCCAATCAATGGCACTTACCTCTGTTGTGGTTTTTCCCGGCCCTGGTCAGGTCTTGCAGGAAGCAACCAGTTGATGTGTCTCTCTCATCAGTGTTTCTCCCTCTCCACTCTCCCTCCCTTCCACTCTATCTGATGATAAATGGAAAAAAATATATCCTCTGGTGAGGATAAAAAAAAAGTTATGTGTACACTACTCTGTAGTCTCTTAAGTGTTTAATAGCATTGCCTTAAACAAACCAATGTACATACCTTCATTTAAAAAAATGCTTTATTGATGCCCTGGACAGTTTGGTTCAGTGGTTAGAGTGTCAGCTGGAGGACAGAAGAGTCATGGGTTTGATTCTGGTCAAGGGCACATACCTGGGTGGCAGTTCAGCCTCCAGCCTTGTTTGGGGTCATACGGGAGGCAGCCAATCAATGTGTCTCTCTTGCACTGATGTTTTGTTATCTCTCTCTCTCTCTCTCTCTCCCTCTCTCTCTCTATTTCTCTCTCTCTTTCCATCTTCACTCTATCTGAAGATAAATGGGAAAGTGTCCTCGGGTGAGGATTAAAAAAAAAAAACTTTATAGCTAAAAAATGCTAACCATCATCTGAGCATTCAGGGAGTCATAATCTTTGTGTTGGGGGAGGGTCTGGCCTGAATGTTGATAACTGCTGACTAACCAGGTGGTGGTTGCTGAAGGTTGGGGTAGATGTGGCAATTCGTTAAAATAGAACAACAAACTTTGCAGCATGGATTGAGTCTTCCTTTCACTTAAACATTGTAGGGTTATTAAGTGGCCTAATTTCGACATTGCTGTGTCTCAGGGAAATAGGGAGGCCCGAGAAGAGGGAAAGAGATGGGGAAATGGCTGGTCAGTGGAGCAGTCAGAATAATACAAGAGCTATTAACTAAATTTGCCATGTTATATGGGTGCAGTTTGTGGTGCCCCAAAACAATTACAATAGTAACATCAAAAATCACTGATCACAGATCACCATAACACATATAATAATGATCCCTGGCCAGTTTGCTTCAGCAGTTAGAGCATCGGCCCACAAACCGAAGGGTCACAGGTTCAATTCCCAGTCAAGTGCACATACCTGGGTTGCAGGTTCAGTCCCCAGTCCCAGTCGGGGTCATGTGGGAGACAACCAACCGATGTGTCTCTCACATCGATGTTTCTCTCTCTCTCTCTCTCTCTCTCTCTCTCTCTCTCTCTCTCTCTCTCCCCCTACTCCTTTCCACTCTAAAGATCAATGGAAAACTATCAATTGGGTGAGGATTAACAAAATAATAATAATTTAAAATTTTTTTGAAATAGTGTGAGAATTACCAAGATGTAACCCAGACACAAAGTGACAAAATGCCATTGGAAAAACTATGCCAATAGACTTCCAGGATATAGGGTTGCCACAACCTTCAATTAGTAAAAATGCAATAAAATGAAGTGTAATAATATGAGGTATGTCTGCAAATATTCCTCTAGGCTCTATATAACACTAAGATTTTTTTCACAGTCCTATTCCACATTTCTGACCCAATCCATATTGTCTCCCATAGACCCTATATTTTTTAAAATAGAGAATAAAAGAGAACCAAGACCTATTTAAGCTACAGGATAATAACAAAGCAAAAGGCAATGGCTTTATAATATAATAAGGAACCAGGGTCTATTGGAAGATAAGCCTAAGTATCAAACAGAAACCTCTAGAAATTTAGCCTCATGAGACTCAGCTAAATGTTACCTCTTTCTCAGTCTTGCTCTCCTCCCTTCCTCCTCTTCTATCAAAAATGTACATACAGTCTTCCTTGTTCAAATTTTCAAATTTAGCTAACCAAAAACTTCAAGTAATAAACTTATTTCATTCTCAAATCAAAGGAATAATGTAATTCCTGTTTAATACTGGGAGTGAGAGCTTTCTTTTGCATAAGTTTCTTAATAGCTAGAGTTTTTGTTGTAAGAGAGACTATCATTTTCCATTATTGCAGACACTAAATCAAGAACATGCTCAAAATGAGCTCATTTTATTGTTAGAGATAGTCAAAAGAATAAAAGTATTCCCACTTCCTATAAAAATCTCATTGTCTGACATACAGTTTTAAGACTTCTTTTGTATGCATTTTCTTTTTTATACAACTATTCTATTTCCACAGAAAATACAGTGCCTTACTTTTGGATAGCAAAATATAAAGTTACATTTAGAAGGCAGCATTTCTGGTTGTTCTTCCTTAGTGAAGTGTAAAGTTCTGCCCTTATATTTGACTAATAGCAACATACTTTTTTTTAAACATAAATTTATCTTTATTGTTGAAAGTGTTACAGATGTCCCTCTTTTTTCCCCATTGACTCTCTCCACCCCCTACCACCACCCCTGTCTTCACTCCACTATTGTCTATGTCCATTGGTTATGCATATATGCACATAAATTCTTTGATTTATCTCTTCCAGCCTCCTCACCCTGCTTCCCTCTGAGGTTTGTCAGTCTGTTCCCTACTTCCATATGTAAATATCTCTCTTACCTTGAAGTGCTAGAGTTTTACAAGATGAGAAATGGAAATAAGCATTTTAAAGCTGTCACCTTCATGATTTCTCCTAGTTTCTTATGTAAGCTACACCAGTGTTCAAATTATGAGCTAAAATTACTCTATAAAAAGTCAAAATTATTCTATAACTTACTAAAGAAAATGTTTCTTAGAGAAAGTCAGACAAGTTTGTAAATATTGGGTTTATCTTTTAATCTCCCAACTCCCTTCTGAGGTAGAGGCTATATTTGCACTAGGAAGAATTTCAATCCAAGATATCAAAATAAATATATATATATATATATCTTATTTCATATATATATATCTTTCTATTTCAGTGCTTCTCTATTGAAAAGAGTTCATTGTTTTAATCTCACCATGACCCAAAATAAGAGTTCTCATTACTTTCATACTGAAAGCTTTTATGATATATACTTCATCAAAACAGGATAAAACATCCTACTATAAGATCTCTAAAAAGGAAACAAAACAAAATAAACAAACAGACAAAAAAAAAAAAAACACTCCTGAAGTAATTGAACCCTGAAATAAAGAAGTTTAGCAAAGATTATTGTTTTGTTTCATATTTTTTATCAGTTATATTTGATTTTAGCTCTAGTTCATCTGGAATGCAATGGTTTAACTTGACTGTCTTAGACAGACATTATCAAATTATTAAAAAAGTCTGCCCATGCTTTTATTCCTTAGTATTTTATAATATTTTATAATTTAAAAATTATTTTAATATTAAGCAATGTGACTCTTCAAGCAATCCTTTGTTAAGCAAGGCAGGAATTATTATATGTTTTTATAAATGAGAAAAATCAAAGTTCAAGGAAGTCAAGTATAGCCCACAGTCACAGTACCTGCAACTGGCAATGTTTTGTCTGGAAACTTAAGCTATGTCCAGGGTTCTTTCTGTTATATTAAGGATGCATTGATAGACCATTGATTCAGGAAGCACTTATTAAGTGACTCATTTCTTTTTCTCTGGCAATTCAATGAGTACTTAAGTATTCTATTTGTATACTGGTTTATCATAAAACCTAATTATGTTTCTTTAGAGGTGCTCTTCATGCCACTTTCTTGCATTTACATTCGGGTATATTTGTGTCTTTGGTTAATCCACATAGATAAAGATCTGCAAAGCAGGGACAGTGTCGTCATCATTAGTACTCTACAACTATTTTGGGGAAAGAACAGGGTTTATTATTATTATTATTATTATTATTATTTCTAATCTGTCACTACACGTGGCTGGTACACAGTTCACACATGCAAGTTTGATAATACACAAACGCGTCTATACACATTTGGTAAGGCAAGGCCACTAATCCAAGTTTGAACACCAAGCTTAAACATCATGGCAATGTCAAGTTGCTTCAAAATTTTCTAAGTGCTTATTCTTTATTTCTGTAACTATCTTGCCATTGCCAATAACAAACTGTACATGGATACTGAGTAGTTTTGATTTTCCTTTTCCATATAGATCCATGACCATTAGTATCAAATTGTGACCCCTGGAGCAGCTGGTTCAATTGCTGCTACCTAACAAAATAACTCTTCAGAAGGAACCTCCTAGCCTCACCAACAACCTATCTTCTTCGATTACCAAGCCTCCCAGTTCATTTCCTTGCTACTACTATTTCCTTTTATATATAGCACACGTCCAAAGATGGGCATTTCTGACATAGCCTTCTTTATAATAAAAAATAAATAGATCTCATTTGAAAAGGATGTAGTTTTTGACCCAAATTAGAAGCTATATAACATCAATGTACTAGGAGTGTCTTTCAGAACAGATATAATTTACATCAATGATAACAACTTAAGTAAGCAACTTAAATAACATACAATTTATAATTCAGAAGTCAAAAATATAATAAAAACAACTGTGAAATATATGGCCCTAAAATTTTGCTTCCTCTAAAAAGCATTACAAAGAGAATAACATAAATATCTTCTTTAGAAGAATTCTAAAATAATCAGTTTTTTCTTTAATTCTCACCGGAGGATATTTTTCCATTTATCTTCAGATAGAGTGGAAGGGAGGGGGAGAGAGAGAGAAAGAAACATCAATGTGTCACATTAAGTGGTTGCCTCCCCCACGACACTGACCAGGGCCAGGGATGAACCACAACTGAGGTACATGCCCTTGACTGGAACCCGCAACTCTTTAGTGCATGGGCCGACACTCTTTAGTGCATTGAGCCAAACTGGCCAGGACTGATGAACTACTTTTAAAATAACTATCTCCCTTGCCACTAATTTGATGAAGACAATGCTGGAACAAGGTCTATTGTCCTCCTAAAATCTTCCTCAGGGTCCAGAGAGTCTACTGAAGTTTCTAGGTGGTGAACTTGGGTGGTAGTGGCAGGAACACTATCGTTCTCTCCATACACCCCTTCTCAGAAACAAGTTTTCCAAGATTCACTTGAATTTTAAGCTGAGTTCAGCTTTTTTGTTTCATAAAGAATTAAGAGTCAGAAAGGTATTCTAAGATCCTGCATTCCTACCATTATGCACCTGATAGAAAATATGTGAATTTATCATTATTATAAATTGCAAAGAGAGCTTCTCAATGTCCTCAATAAACACAACATAATAAAGAAGAATAACCTTAGTGGGAGATGTTCTAACAGACAGATTTGATATTTGTTTCACCAGAGGCTATTCTCTAATATAGTCTCCAAGATCAAACCTGTATGAAGGATAAAAATCAGAGAATTATTTAGGCTCCCAGATCATCTCTCATATTTTGAAAATTGAGTGTTTTTGGTTTGGAGAATATTTTTCCTCATTTTTATTTCATTCACTTCTTCCCTAAATATCACTGACTTGTTTATTGGACCTTGTTATTTGTCATCATTACTACTTTTTTCAATCTTATTACTATGGAAATAAAATATAAATGCAGGAACCCTGGGATGAACTTATATCAAGCTCCACTGGAACTTTGTAATATTGCAAAATAAATCCTGAAATACAGACTTGAAAGTATAGACAGTTCTATGAAGCTTGAGTTGCCAATTTTTTTTTCTTTCCTGGAACCTGCCCTTAAGCGCCCATCTCTGCTTTTATTTTATTTATACAGATTTTCCAGTTTTCTTTGCTATACTGAAGACATAGAAATTAGAGCCAAAAGATAGCTCAGGGTATTTTGTGAATCTGTGCCTTGCCTTCAGAAAAGCAAATATGTGCTATCAAACACCATTGGTTCAATATTCACTTCTAAAGGAGATTTAGAGACAAAGAAATTATGCCTTTTATTATTACTAATAAAGACACTTATCTAAATATATGTATATTTTCCCTTATTACACTTCCAGTTTTCTAACAAAATATTTACTGAAATTATCTTTTTTCCCCCACAGAGAAGCCTGTCTCTTTATAACTTATTATCATTATTTTTTAAACTTATCTTTGTTGTTGAAAGTATTACAGATATCCTTTTTCCCCCATTGACCCCTCCTCCTTGATCCTGACTCCCCATCCCCCCACCTTTCCCACATTATTATCTGTGTCCTTTGGTTAAAAACCCATCTATGAGCCTTTCTTCCATTTAAAATCTCAGACTTCTGTTCTTTTCCTCCTAGACTATACTTCGGTTTTCTTCTGTATGCCTTATCTTCAAAACATTATATTTGCAGGTATGTGCTCTTCCATTAATTTTTAAATCCCTCTTGTAATATGAAAAACATAAGATTAGCTCTTTTTCCTTCTAAAAAGTGTCATAATCCCTTTCCTGGTAGTCACAGCTACTGCTTCTCAGAGAAAAACTGAGATTTGACAACAAAGATCTATTTAGATCCATATGTTGCTTTAAACCAAATGTATTCTGAATTATATTTTTACATGACTTTGTAGGTAGTCTCTCTCTGAATTGTGCTGACAAAACTGACTGCTCAGGCCACCTGTCCACGGCTGCACCTGCTCCATGGCACACAACTGCACCTGCCCATCCTGCATACCTCCTCAGAAGAAAGAAGGCAGCATTTTTTTCCATGTTACCATTGAAGAGAGAGTGGTTGTGAGGCGTGACAGGTAAAAATTTAAGAGGCTATTTGTAGGTACTATAGCAAGGTAGGTGTTAGAAATGCCCAAACCTTGCTCTGTGGTTCACCATTCCTCCTGTGGAACTCTTAAGAGAAACATATTCAAGGAACAATAATAAAGAAACCAAAGTACCCCTTGATTATTAGAGACAGGACAAGAATCTTTGGTAAGTTATTGCAGTACACACTCTCACATCCAAGTAGGACTATTTCCCTTCAGTTTAAATCAGAACTTGTGGATCTTTTACCTTCTAGCCTGCAGAAAATCAAGGCAATGACCAACATTCTTGGCTATGTATGGAAATAGAAAGGGGAAAAGCAGGACTCTGACTCAGTCCAGTAATTGTGCCCCCTAGAGTAAAAGAGAAAAAGAGCATGTGTGGTGCATGCTCTGCTGATACCCAGTTACCCTACCCAGGTGCATACATAGCCAAATCAATCCTACTGAACTCTAATCAATCAAATTGGCCTTATGTTCTTTTGGGGAAGAAATAGAATAAGACAGAGAGGAAAACACTAGTGAAAGGCTAGTTACGCATTTTGTCCCATACAGGCCTATGAAGTGGATTAAACAGTGTCCCCCCAAAAATTCCTGCTTCACCAGAGCCTCAGAATGGAAACGTATGTGGAATAAAGGTCTTTGCAGATGTAATTAAGTATTTCAAAATAAGATCATTCTGGATTTAGGATGGGTACTAAATCCAATGACTGATGTCTTTATAAGAGAAAGGAAAGAAGGATTTGAGATAGACACAGTGAAGAAACACAGGGAAGAAGGTGATGAGAAGAGGGGCAAAGATTGGAGTAATGTGTCAATAAGCCAAGAAATGCCACAGATTGCCAGCAATCACCAGAAGCTAGGGGAGAAGTATGGAATGGATTCTCCTTCAGAGTATCCAGGAAAAAAACAAACAAACAAACAAATTGTATGGACAACTGATTTTGGACTTCTGGCCTACTGAACTGTGAGAAAATATGGTTATGTTGTTTTAAGCTACCTAGATTGTGATATTTTGTTACAGCAGTTCAAGGAACTTAATGCAGTATTAACACACCTCTATTACATGATCATAGAAAATGCAACCAATTGATCAAAGGTAATGTCATAATAATAAGAAAGAATAAAGTATAAATAAAGTCTGAACAGGGCCACTAAAGAAAAAGAAGCCACATTTAGTAGTAAATAAGCTATTAGCAAATTATGAGATAATACTTAGCAAGTCAGGTAAAAAGGAATACTTTCCTCATGTGGACAGACTTCTTTTTCAGACTTTTCACACTTTTCACACACACGCACACACACACACACACACACACACAGGCACATGCACACACATACGCACAATGTATTATAAAGGATGCACAAAATTTTGCTACTAAAATTTTATTTTATTTTTTTGAGAGCACTTTTTATTTTATTTATTTATTTGTGTTACAGATGTTTTTCCTCTTTCCCCCACTGATCCCACCCCCACCTCCCTCAGCTTTGTTGTCCATGTCCATTGTTCATGCATACATGCATACAAGTTCTGTGGTTTATCTCTCCCCTACCACCCCTCTTCTGGGGATTGTCAGACTGTACCCCACTTCCACGTCTCTGGGACTATCCCATTCTTCAAACTGTTCTGTTCATTATATTCCACAAATAAGTGAGATCAAATGATACTTATCTTTCTCTGCTTGGCTTGTTTCGCTTAGATTGATACTTTCCAGGTCCCTCCATGTAGTCTCAAAGGATAAGAGATCTTTCTTTATTACAGCTGCATAGGACTCCATTATGTATATGTACCACAGCTTTTCTATCCATTTGTCTACTGATGCACACTTGGGCTGTTTTCAGATCTTAGCTATTATAAATAGTGCTGCTATGAACATGGGGGTACATATATTCTTTCTGATTGGTGTTTCAGGCTTCTTAGGGTATATTCCTAGAGGCGGGATCACTGGGTCAAATAAAAGTTCAATTTTTAATTTTTTGAGGAAACATCATATTGTTTTCCATAGTGGCTGCACCAGTCTGCATTCCCACCAGCAGTGAACTAGAGTCCCCTTTTCTCCACACCCTCGCCAACACTTGTTTGATGATTTGTTGATGGCAGCCATTCTGACAGGTGTGAGGTGATATCTCATTGTTATTTTAATTTGCATCTCTCTGATGATTAGTGATGATAAGCGTTTCTTCACAAGTCTCATAGCCATTTGTATGTCCTGTTTGGAGAGGTGTCTATTTAGTTCCTCTGCCCATTTTTAATTGGGTTCTTTGTCTTCCTTTTGTTGAGTTGTGTGAACACTCTATATATATTGGAAATTCACCCCTTATCTAATATATCATTGGCAATTATGTTCCCACATAGAGTGGATTGCCTTTCCAGTTTGATGATTGTTTCTTTTGATGTGCATAAGCATTTGAGTTTGATGTAGTCCCATGTGTTCATTTTCTCCTTTGTTTCTGTTGCCTTGGGTGATGTATCCATGAAAATTCTGCTGCGTATGATGTCTGAAATTTTGTTGCCTACACTTTTTTCTAGGATTTTTATGGATTCATGATTCATTTAAGTCTTTTATCCATTTTGAGTTTATTCTTATGTATGGTGTAAGTCTATAGTCCAGTTTCATTTTTTGGCATGTAGCTGTCCAATTTTCCCAGCACCATTTACTGAAAAGGCTGTCTTTACTCCACTGTATGCTCTTGCCACCTTTGTCAAATATTAATTGAGCATATTGCCTTGAGACCATTTCTGGGTTCTCTGTTCTGTTCCACTGGTCTATATGCCTGTTCTTGTGCCAGTACCAGGCTGTTTTGATTACAATGGCTTTGTAATATAACCTGAAATCTGGTAATGTGATCCCTCCTACTTTGTTCTTCCTTTTCAAGATTGCTGTGGCTATTTGAGGTCTTTTTTGGTTCCATATGAACTTTTGAAGTATTTGTTCTAGTTCTGTAAAGTATACCGTTGTTATTTTGATGGAGATTGCATTGAATCTATAGATTGTTTTGGGTAGTATGGACATTTTAATGATGTTAATTATTCCAATCCATGAACAAGGTATGTGCTTCCACTTATTTATACCTTCCTATATTTCTTTTTTCAATGACCTGTAGTTTTCTGTGAATAGGTCCTTTATTTCTTTGGTTAAGTTTATTCCTAGGTATCTTAACTTTTTTGCCATGATGAAAATGGGATGTTTTCTTGATTTCTCTTTCTGTGAGTTCATCATTGGTGTATAAGAATACCATCAATTTCTTGACATTAATTTTGTATCCTGCTACTTGGCCAAATTCATTTATTAAGTCTAGTAAATTTTTGATGGAGTCTTTGGGGTTTTCTATGTCTAGTTACATGTCATCTACGAATAATGACAGTTTCACTTCCTCCTTTCCAATTTGGATCCTTTTTATTTTTTCTTCCTGTCTGATAGCTGTGGCTAAGACTTCCTGTACTGTGTTAAATAAGTGTGGCAACAAAAATTGAACTTTTATTTGACCCAGTGATCCCGCCTCTAGGAATATACCTTAAGAAGCCTGAAACAGCCATCAGAAAGAATATATGTAACCCCATGTTTCTAGCAGCACTATTTACAATAGCTAAGATCTGAAAACAGCCCAAATGTCCATCAGTAGATAAATGGATAAAAAAGCTGTAGTACATATACACAATGGAGTACTATGCAGCTGTAAGAAAGATCTCTTATCCTTTGAGACAACATGGAGGGACCTGGAAAGTGTCATCCTAAGCGAAACAAGCCAAGCAGAGAAAGATAAGTATCATATGATTTCACTTATTTGTGGAATATAATGAACATAACAGTTTGAGAAATGGGGTAGTTCCAGAGACATGGAAGTGAGGTACATAAGGACAATCCCTAGAAGAGGGGTGGTGGGGGAGAGATAAACCACAGAACTTGTATGCATGTATGCATGAACAATGGACATGGACAACAAAGCTGGGGACAGGGCGGGGAATGAGGGGGAGGGGGAAATCAGTGGGGGAGAAAGGAGAAACATCTGCAACAAAAATGAATTAATTTAAAAAGGGGGGGGGCGAAAGTGGTCATCCCTGTTTTGTTCTTGTTCTTAAGGGATATGCTTTTAATTTTTGCCCATTGAGTATGATGTTGGCTGTAGGTCTTTCATATATGGCCTTTATTGTGTTGAGATATGATCCCTGTATTCCCACATTGTTGAGCATTTTTATCAGAGATGGATGCTGGATTTTGTCGAAGGCTTTTTCAGCATCTATTGATATGATCATATGGTTTTTAGTCTTCATTTTGTTTATGTGGTGTATCACATTTATTGCTTTGCGAATATTGTACCAGCCTTGAATCCCTGGGATGAATCCCACTGGGTCATGGTGAATAATTTTTTTGATGTATTGCTGGATCCAATTTGCTAGTCTTTTGTTCAGGATTTTGGTGTCTATGTTCATCAGGGATATTGGCCTGTAGTTTTCTTTCTTTGTTGTGTCTTTTTCTGGTTTTGGAGGTAGAATTATGCTGACCTCATAAAATGAGTTTGGAAGTCTTCCTTCTTCTTGACTTTTTTGAAATAGTTTGTGGAGAATGGGTGTTAGTCTTTTTTTGAAACTTTGGTATAACTCCCCGGAGAAGCCATCCAGGCCTGGGCTTTTGTTTGCTGGAAGAGTCTTGATTACCTCTTCAATTTCCTTAGTTGTTATTGGTCTGTTCAAGTTTTCTATCTCTTCCCCGTGCCATTTGGGAGACTATGTGTTTCTAGAAATTTGTCCATTTTGCTTAGATTGTCGAATTTGTTGCCATATAATTGTTCATAGTTGTTGTTCATGATCTTTTGTATTTCTGTGGTGTCAGTTGTTACTTCTCTTTCATTTCTGATTTTGTGTATTTGAGTTCTCTCTCTTTGTTTCTTGGTGAATCTTGCTAAGGGTTCATCAATCTTGTTTATGTTTTTGAAAAAACAGCTCTTTGTTTCATTGATCCTTTGAATTGTTTCTTTTAGACTGAATGTCATTTATTTCTGCTCTGATCTTTACTATTTCCTTCCTTCTACTTGGTCTGGGGTTTACTTTTGTGTGCTTTCTAGTTCTTTAAGTTGTGAGGTTAGATAGTCTATTAAAGATTTTTCTTGTTTCTTGAGGTAGGCCTGTAGTGCTATGAACTTCCCTCTCAGAACTGCTTTTGCTTCATCCCATAGATTTTGTGTTCTTGTGTATTTATTTTCATTGGCTTCCAGGAAGTTTTTAATTTCTCCCTTGATCTTCTCTTTAAACCATTCTTTGTTTAATAACATGCTATTTAGCCTCCATGCAATTGTTTTATTTCTAGTTTCATGCCATTGTAATCTGAGAAGATGCTTGATATGATTTCAGTCTTCTTGAATTTATAGAGACTTAGTTTGTGTCCTAACATGTAGTCTATCTTTGAGAATGTCCCATGTGCACTTGAGAAGAATGTGAATTCTGTAGTTTTGGGGTGTAATTCTCTGTACTTATCTATTAAATCCATTTGGTCTAGTGCTTCATTTAGAGTCTCTGTTTCCTTGCTAATTTTTTATCTAGAGGATCTATTCAGTGATGTCAGTGGGGTGTTGAAGTACTCTGCTATGATTGTATTGCTGTTGATTTCTCCTTTGAAGTCTTCCAGATGATTTTTAGTATATTTTGGTGCTCCTATATTGGATGCATATATATTTATCAAGGTTATATCTTCCTGTTAGATAGATTCTTTCAACATTATGTAGTGGCCTTCTTTGTCTCTAGTTATGAACTTCATTTTGAAATCTATTTTACCAGATATGAGTATTGCTACCCCAGCTTTTTTTCTTCCATTTGCTTGGAAGATATTTTTCCATCCCTTCATTTTTAACTTATGTGAGTCTTTTGTTGTGAGGTGGGTCTCTTGTAAACAACATATATGTGAGTCATGCTTTCTTATCCAGTCAGCTACTCTGTGTCTTTTTATGGGAGTATTCAGTCCATTTACATTTAAGGTGATCATTGATAAGTACTTATTTATTGCCATTTTTGTTTAGTGTGGTTCTATTTTTCTTCCCATTTCTCCTGGTAATTACAGCAGTCCTTTTAGCATATCATGCAGTGCTGGTTTGGTGGTAATGTATTCCCTTAGCCTTTTTTTTTTTTTCTCTGGGAGCTCTTTATTTGACCTTCTATTTTGAATGATAACCTTGCTGGGTAGAGTAGTCTTGGATTCAGATCCTTGTTTTTCATGACCTTGATTATATCATGCCACTCTCTTCTGGCCTGTAGTGTTTCTGTTGAGGAGTCAGATGAGAGCTTTAGGGGGTTTCCTTTGTAGGTAATCTGTTTCTTATCTCTTGCTTCTTTCAGGATTCTCTCTTTGTCTTTAATTTTTGGCATTTTAATTGCTATGTGTCTTGGTGTGGGCTTGTTTGGGTTCTTCTTACTTGGGGCCCTCTGAGCTTTTTGAACTTGAATGCCTTCTTCCTTCACCAAATTAGGGCAGTTTTCTCTCACTATTTCTTCAAATATATTCTCTAACTCTTGCTCATTTTATTCTTCTTCGGGGACTCCTATGATGCGAATCTTATTACGTTTCCAGTTGTCCCACAGTTTTCTTAAGCTGTCTTCCTGTTTTTAATTGTTTTTTTTCCTTTTGGTTTTCTGATTGGTTGAATTTTTGTACCCTTTCTTGTAATTCACTGATCCAGTCCTCTGTTTCCTCTACTGTGCTGTTTAGATCTTCTAATGTGTTCTTAATTTATACTATATCATTCTTCATTTCTTCTTGGAGGTTTTTAATTTCCAACTGGTTGGTTTTCAACATTTCTATGCCTTTACTCATGGTGCTCATGTCCTTATACATGCTGTTGAGCTTCCTCAAGATCATTGCTCTGAATTTTAGTTCTGTTACCTTGCTTAACTGCACCTCATTTATCTCATCTTTGGTAGAGGTCTCTTGTTCTTTCATTTGGCTTTTGTTTCTGTGTTTCACCATTTTGGTTATCACCGTGGGCTTTGGAGCCGGCCCAATTTTTCCTGTGCGTGTTAGTGTTCTGCTGTTTGTGCCTCTTTCTCCTGGGTTTGGATGAGCGAGGGAGGACTCATGTTATACACCTCTGTCATGTCTTACTTTCCTGGTTAGAGTTGCTAGCCCAGGAATGGTACAGTTGTCCTCTAGCTTTTGTCTTGAGGCTATCAGTCACTGTTTCTTGAAGAGCCTTGTGTTCTCAGATGAATAAAAAACTCCCTCAGGTGCTCAGCGTAGGTGGATTTCCTGAGGGTGGGGTAGATGCTGGTTGTTAGTGAACCTCAATTTGCATTTCCTTGGCCCACCTGGGTGGGGATGAATCTCTGAGGGAGGGGCTCCCACCTCTCCCCAGATCCCTGGGAAGGAGTAAGATGGCCACCATCCTGCATGGCTGCAACTCAGCAAAAGCTCTGAGCACCCTCCAAATCCCGAGTGTTTCCAAACAGTTCCAGTTTAGTCTGCCCTCTCTCTGCCTGAGCCCAACAACATGAGTGGCTGTTGCTATTTTAGCATCTGCCCTGGCTCTGCGCTTTGGAGCAGCTTGGGAGTTTAACCCGAGGGCACTGCTCACAGCTAAGGCTGCTGCTGTCTGTGGGCTCCCAGCCCCCCTCTCATGCCTCTGCAATCCTACCAGGATCCAGTTAGTATCCCTGGTTATATAGTCCTCCAAGCTGCTTTTTTGTTGCTTTTTCCTGACAATTTGTCTTTATTTTCATTGTAATTCCAGTTTGGTCCTGGGAGATGGTCTGTGTAGCTTCCATTCACTTTGCTGCCATTTTGGAATCTCCTGCTACTAAAATTTGAGAGGTCTATAATAGTTTTCCTTAATGATAAACACTTAAGAAATTGAGTCAGACAATAGAACAGCCTTGGCTATATCTTAAGTGTACAAAACATAGTATCTAAGTCAGATTTTTTTAAGTATTTACCTTGAATATTTTTCATTAGTTACCCTTAAATTTGGTTTTGTTTTCTACTACTTAGGTTTTATCCCATAACAATTTTTTTATTTAAACCCTTTTTAAAATTGACAGTAAAAATTTTATAGAGAAATGAAAAGAAATGAGAATAGTGAAATAACTTTGAGAAGGAATAACAAATTTGGAGGACCTACAATTCAGTTTCCAAATTAAAATTTACTATAAAGCTCCATTCATCTAGACATTGTGGATTGGTATCAAAACAGACAAATAAATAAATAAAACAGTACAGACTATTTCTGAGCAGAAATGAACCCACACATAATATGATTGTATTATCAGGCTACCATAACAATACCTAAAACTACATAAACTCCGAAGACACTGTTTATAGAATGGAAAGACAAGCAGTAGACTAAAAAATATATATTTTCTAATCACATAACTGATAAACAACTTATATCCAAAATATATAAAGATTTCTCAAAACACAATAAGAAAACAAACAACTCAATTTTCAATAGTTAAAAGATTTGACAGATATGTCACCAAAGATAATATGTTGTTGTCAAGTAAGCACATAAGAAGATGGTCAATATTATTATTCATGCCCTGGCCGGTTTGGCTCAGTGGTTAGATCCTCGGCCTGCGGTCCAGAGAGACCTGGGTTCGGTTCCCGCTAAGGGCACGTACCTCGGTTGCAGTTTGTCCCCGGCCCTGGTTGGGCTGTGTGGGTGGCAGCCACTCGATGTGTCCCTTTCACATCGATGTTTCTCTCTCTCTCTCTTCCTTCCACTCTATCTCAACAAAATATTTAAAAAAATGTCCTCCGGTGAGGATTAAAAATATATATATATTATTATTCATTAGGGAAAGGCAAATTAAGACCATAATAGGAAAACCGTGCACCTATTAAAATGGCTAATTTAAAAAAAAAATTAATTACATTTTACATTCAATATTATTTTGTATTAGTTTCAGGCGTATGGTATAGTGGTTAGACAATCATGTATTTAACAAAATCATCCTCCTGATATGTCAAGTATCCACTTAGCAACATGCATAGTTAATACAATAATATTGACTATATTCCTTATGCTGTACTTTACATCTCCATGACTATTTTGTAACTACCAATTTGTACTTCTTAATCCCATCACCTTTTTACTCAGTCACCCAACCACCCTCCCCTCTGGCAATCATCAGTCTGTTCTCTGTATCCATGAGTCTGTTTCTGTTTTGTTTATTTCTGTTGTTCTTTAGATTCCACATATAAGTAAGATCATATGGTATTTTTCTTTCTCTGTCTGACTTATTTAACTTAGCACAATACCCTTTAGGTCCATCCATGCTGTCACAAATAGTAAGATTTCATTCTTTTCATGACCAAGTAATATTCCATTGTATATACATATACCATTTTTTTATTCACTCATCTATTGATGAACACTTGGGTTGCTTTCATATCTTGGCTATTATAAATAATGCTGCAATGAAAAACAGAGGTGCATATACCCTTTAAATTAGTGTTTTGGGTTTCTTAGGATATATACCCAGAAGTGGAATTATTGGGTCATATAGTATTTCCATTTTTAATTTTTTTAGGAACCTCTATACTGTAGTGGCTGCACCACAGAATATCTAAAATTTTTAAAATAGCTATACAAACTCTTGGAAATGGAGCATAACTCTGTCCTTTTAATGTCTACCCAGTATCTGGTACAGTGCTTGGCAACTAAATACATACATACATACATACATATACACATACATACATACATACATAACAACTCCTTTTAAACTGAACTGGTAAGTTAAGAAGTGAAAGTCACAACAAAATAGGAATTGTCATCAATGTCAAATGATACATGGGCATAAGGTAGAACAAATAAAAGAGCAAAAGCTCTAATTTGGGAAAGGAAGATGGCAGTCATATAAGCAGACCCATCTTATACCTCCTCCCAGTGCCAGACTGGAAATAAAATTAAATTAGGGAACATTCACTCAAAATTACAGAGGTCCAGCTGAAGAGGGAACAGAGCAGGGAAGGACAGAAACCAGGGAAGGAGCCTGGTAGGAAGGGCAAGATTAGGAGAGGATCTGGCCTGCTTCCAGGGACAACAGGCTGAGAGAGAGGAGGATTCTCTCGGTGGTGGGGTGGGATGGGGTGGGGTGAGGAGAGTTTGGGGGGGTTCCCTGAGAGGAGTGAGGCCAATTCTTAGGCTGAGCTCTGTAGTCCAGAGCACCAGAGCCAAAAACAGTGGCCCATGAAACATCCAGCTGTGAAGGGCGACAGGGCTTCTGGCCACTGAGAAGACCGAAGCTGAGCAGAGATACAGCCACGGGTTTTTGTTTGTTTGTTTGTTTGTTTTTTGGGTTGTTTTTTTTTTTTTGGTTGTTTGTTTTTTGTTTAAAAAAAAAAGGAACAGCCCTGGCCGGTTTGGCTCAGCGGTTAGAGCGGTCCGGAGAGACCCGGGTTCGGTTCCCGCTAAGGGCATGTACCTCAGTTGCAGTTTGTCCCCGGCCCTGGTCGGTCGTGTGGGTGGCAGCCACTCGATGTGTTCCTTTCATATCGATGTTTCTCTCTCTCTCTCTGTTCCTCTCTCTCCTTCCCACTCTACCTGAACAGAAAATAGAAAAATGTCCTCAGGTGAGGATAAAAAAAAAAAAAAAAGGAACAAACCCAGAGCACATAATTTTCATTTACATCTACTCACCTGAGGCTTCAGTGGAGAGAGGGCAGTGTGAACTGGATGTGTGAAGAGAGGTTGGGGTGGAAATATTGAGGATGGACATGGAAAGGCAGCCGCCACGTGACCTGAATCCAGTTATGCTTCCCCAAAACTGAAGCAGCCATTTCTCCTGAGAGGAAACAACAGCTCAGGTGAAGTAAAAAAAACAAAAAAAAAAAACACCTGCCCTAGGAGATACAGCTTGCCCCAACCTAGGAACACCTCCTTGCAACACCTTGTATCTTGCACATAGGAGACAGTAGCTGGGGACCAAGCCTAGGTTTGAGCAGGCTCAAGGAGTATCAGGGACTGGCTTCAGAATAGGGCAGTCCATCTCACTGCCCCTGGAACCTGATAGGGGTTTTCCCCACACAGGAGAGCTGATTGAAATTCCTGGTTTCCAGCTGATCCCATTGGACTGCATACAAGGATCTTTGCCCAGATGAGGGCAGAGAAATATTCTGGATCACTCTCCGAGGAGTAACTCTAGCTCTAGGACAGAGAAACATACCCACCACATTACTTGAAAACTGAACAGCACCTCCCCCTTTCAGAAAAAGACTTTTCAGTGACTAAGACTGACAGCTGGCCAACAGGCAACGTGGATAAAGGCTGACTCTGGGGAACCTGGGGAAGTTGCTGACCCACCCCTGGGTCCCAAGCCACAGATAAACAGGCTATAGAATGCAGCTTGGCCCCTCCCTCATGCAGACAAGTTCTCTGGAGACAGACACAAACTGTGGATAGCTTGAAACTCCAAACAGGTTGCAAAGAGCCAAAGAAGGAAAGTTTCTGACTGTGGCTAGCACATAAGTAAAGCAGATTCAAATGGAGCTCCAAGGAGGCACTAAAATTCTGCTGAGACCAGTGCCATTTCACTTTTTTATAGACAAAAGCCACTTCATTTTTTTTTTTATCCTCACCCAAGGACACTTTTCCATATTTTGTTCAGATAGAGTGGGAGGGAGAGAGAGAGAAAAAAAAAAAACAAAACATTGACGTGAAAGGGACACATCGAGTGGTTGCCACCCACACGACTCAGCCAGGGCCGGGGACAGACTGCAACCGAGGTATGTGCCCTTAGTGGGAACCAAACCCAGTCTCTCTGGACCACAGGCCGATGCCCTAAACACTGAGCCAAACCGGCCAGGGCGCCACTTCATTTTTTTCTTGCATCATCTTCTTTTTCTTTTTATTGATTTGATATTATTTTACTCTCTGTTTTCTTTCCCTTTTTTACTCTAGCTTTTCTTCTTTCTCCTACTTAAACTTCTTTTTTCCTTTTCTAATTTTCTGCCTTTCTGCTTTCTCCTCTTTTTTCCTTTTCATAATTTTTTCTTTCTTTTTTCTTGTATACTATTTTCATTCCCCTGTTTTCTGTTATTTTATTTTTTTCACCTCTGCCTTTTCCTAATACTTTTTCTTCCTCCTTTTCTTCTCTCCTAGTATTTTTATTTCTTTTCTTCTATTATTCTTGTTCTCTTCTCTCTTTCCTAATTCTCTCTTCTTTTCTGGTCACTTTTGTTGTGGTTGTAGGGTTGTTGTTTTTTTATGTTGTGTTCTGTTTAGTTTTGTTCTGTCATCATCTGCTCAACATCTCACACAATGGGTTGGGGGTGACCCTCACAATTAGCCAGCTTGAAAGATCACACCCAAGAACAGGACAACATTCAAGACCCAATTATAGTAAGATAGTACAAATAAATCACACAAGAGTCATTCCTAGAGCACTCAGCTCAGGAGATCTAAGAGACACCACCACTGGGTCCCACAAAACACTTACTACGTAAGTCCATGGCATGAAGGCTGGGAGGCATAGCAGTTTTTCTACTATATAGAAAAAAATACAGAGTCAGAAAAAATGGTGAGACAAACAACCCCCAAACGAAAGAAAAGGAAGAAATTCTAGAAAAAGAGCTAGATGAAATGGTGGCAATTTATTAGACATAAAGTTCAAAGTAATGGTTATAGAATGCTTAAGAACCTTAATGAGAATTTCAAGAAACTTAGTGAAAACTACAACAGCATGAAATAAGAACTAGAAAACATAAATAAGAATCAGGTAGAAATGAAAAATAACATATCTGACATCAAGAATACACCGGAGGATTCAAAATTAGACTGAGTGTGGCAGAAGAATAAATCAGTGATTTGGAAGACAAGGTAGAAAAAAGCACCCAGTTAGAGCAGGAAAAAAAAGAATTAAAAAGCAGGAGGATAGTTTAAGGGAACTTTGGTACAATATGAAACATAACAACATGCACATTATAGGGTTATCAGAAGGAGAAGAAAATGAGCAAGAAATAGAGAACTGTTTAAAGAAATAATGACAGAAAACTTTCTCATCCTGGAGAAGGAAAAAGTCACACAAGTTCAGGAAGTACACAGAGTTCTAATGAAGATAAACTCAAAGATACCTACATCAAAATCAAAATGACAAACCTTAAAGACAAAGAAAAAATTTTAAAGGCAGCAAGAGAGAGACAGTAAGTTATCTACAAGAAAGTATCCATTAGACTATCAGGTGATTTCTCAACAGAATCACTTCAGACCAGAAGGGAGTGGCATGAGATATTCAAAGTAATGAAAAACAAAGATCTAACACAAGACTACTCTGTCCAGCAAGGTTATCATTTAAAATTGTAGGTGAAATAAAGAAACTCTCCCTAAAAAAAAAAAAAAAAAAAAAAAAAAAACAGCTAAAGGAGTATATAACCACCAAACCATTATTCCAGGAAATGTTAAAAGGAGTGCTTTAAGAAGAAGAAAAAAATTAAGACAGAGGAACATAGTTATAGAGGACAAAAATGGCAGTAAATAAGTACCTATCAATAATAACCTTAAATATAAATGGACTAAATGCTCCAATCAAAGACATAAGGTAGGTGAATGGATAAGAAAACATGACCCATATATAGTCTATCTACAATAAACCAATCTCAGAACAAAAGACTCACACAGACTGAAAGTGAACAGATGGAAAAAATATTCCAAGAAAATGGAACAGAAGAAAACAGGCTGGAGTAGCAATAGTCATATCTGACTAAACAGACATCAAAATAAAGGCCATAACAAGAGACCAAAAAGAAAAAAAAAACATAATACTAAAAGGATCAATCCAACAAGAGGATATAACCCTTGTTAACATATATGCACACAAAACAGAAGCACCTAAGTATATATATATAAAAAAAAACTGTTGATGAACTTTAAGAGAGAGATCAGTAGTAATGCAGTCATAGTAGGAGACTTTAAGATCTTCTAGATGAAAAATTAACAAAGAAACAGAACCTAAATGACACACTGGAGCACATGGGTTTAATTGATATTTACAGAGCATTTTACCCCAAAGCTGCAAAATATACATTCTTCTGAAGTGCACTTGAGACGTTTTCAAAAATAGACAACATTTTGAGACACAAACTAAGTCTTTACAAGTTTAAGATTTAAATTATATCAAGTATCTTCTTGGATTACACAGGCATGAAATTAAAAATCAATTATAACAAAAACACTCAAAAAGTTTCAAACACATGGAGGCTAAATAGCCTGCTACAAAACAATGAATGGGTTACCAATGAGATCGAGGAAGAAATAAAAAATATGAAAGAAACTAATGAAAATGAACAAACAACAACACAAAATCTATGGGACACAGCAAAAGCAATCCTATAGGCCTATAGCACTATAGGCCTACCTCAAGAAACAACAAAAATTTCTAATAAACTATCTAACCCTACAACTTACAGAATTAGAAAGAGAACAAAAAGAAAAACCCAGAGTAAGTAGAAGGAATGAAATAATAAAAATCAGAGTTGAAATAAATGACATAGACACAAAAAATTATTCCAAAGCACACTGAAACCAAGTGCTAGAATTTTGAAAAGATAAACAAGAATAATCAACCTTTAGCCAGACTCACCAAGAAATAAAGAGAGAGGACCCAAGTAATTAAATCAGAAGCAAAAGAGGTGAAATAACAACTGACAACACAGAACTACAGAGCATTGTAAGAAATTACTATAAACAATTATATGCCAAAAACTAGACAACCTAGGTGAAATGGACAAATTCCTAGAATTATAAGTTTTCCAAAACTCATGAAGAGTCAGAAAACTGGAACAGACCAATAACAATTAAGGAAATTGAAGCAGTAATCAATAAACTCCTAGCAAAAAAAAAAAAAAAGCCTTGGTCTGAAGGACTTCACAGGGGAGTTTTACTAAACATTCAAGAAGAACTAACACCTATTCCCCTCAAACTAATCAAAAAAATTCAAGAGGAAGCAAGAATTCCAAGCACTTTTTATGAGGCCAGCATAACTGTAATTCCAAAACCAGTTAAGACACTACAAAGAGAGGAAACTACAGGCCAATATTCCTGATGAACATAGATGCCAAAATGCTCAACAAAGTATTAGCAGATTGGATCCAGCAATATATTAGAAAAATCATTCATCATAACCAAGCGGGATTTATCCCAGGGATGCAAGGCTGGAATAATATTCACAAATCAATAAATATGACACACCACATAAATAAATGAAAGATAAAAATTATATGATATTATCAAAAAATGCTAAAAAAGCATTTGGCAAAATCTAGAACCCATTGATGAAAAAACTCTCAGCAAAGTGGAAAGAGAAGGCTCATACCTCAACATAATAAAAGCCACATATGACAAACCTACAGCTAACATCATACTCAATGGGTAAAAACTAAAACCATTTCCTTTAAGAACAGGAACAAGACAGGGATGTCTGCTTTTGCCACTTTTGTTCAATATAGTACAAGAAATCTTTAGCCACAGCAATGAGACAAGCAGAAAAATAAAGAGCATCCAAATTGGAAAGGAGGGAGTGAAACTCTCAATATTCGCAGATGACATGATATTGTATATAGAAAACCCTAAATATTCCACCAAAAAATTACTAGATTTAATAAATGGATTTGGCAAAGTAGCAGGACACAAAATTAACATCCAGAAATTGATGGCATTTTATACACCAAAAATGAGCACTCAGAAAGAGAAACTAAAAAAAAAAATCCCATTTACTATTGCAACAAAAAAATTAAGATACCTGGGTTACATTTAAACAAGGAGGTAAAAGACTTGTTCTCAGAAAACTACAGGATTTTGAAAAAAATAAATAGAAGATATAAAAAAGTAGAAGTATATACTATGCTAAAGAATTTTAAAAATCGCCCTGGCCAGTTTGGCTCAGCGGTTAGAGCGTCGGCCTGCGGTCTGGAGAGACCCAGGTTCGGTTCCTGCTAAGGGCACGTACCTCGGTTGCAGTTTGTCCCCGGCCCTGGTTGGTCGTGCGGGTGGCAGCCATTCGATGTGTCCCTTCACATCGATGTTTCTCTCTCTCTCCCCCTTCCTCTCTCTCCCTCCCACTCTATCTGTACAAAAAATGGAAAAATATCCTCGGGTGAGGATAATAAAAAAAAAAAAGAATTTAAAAAATCAACATCATTAAAATGTCCATACTACCCAAAGCAATCTGTAGATTCAATGAAATCCCCATTAAAATACCAACAGCATATTTCACAGATCCAGAACAAAAAATCCTAAAGTTTATATGGAACCTAAAATGATTCCAAATGACCACAGCATAATTGAAAAAGGAGAACAAAGTTGGAGGGATCACAGTTCTGGATATCAGGTTATTCTACAAAGCCATTGTAATCAAAACAGCCTGTTACTGGCACAAGAACAAGCATATATATCAATGGAACATATCAGAAAACCCAGAAATCAACTCAAGACATTATGCTCAATTAATATTTGATGAAGGAGGCAAAGCATACAATGGAGTAAAGACAGTCTCTTCAATATAGGGTGTTGGAAAATTTGAACAGGTACATGCAAAAACATGAAACTAGACTAACAATTTACATTATACACAAGAATAAACTCTAAATGGATAAAAGTCTTAAATGTAACTCATGAAACCATAAAAATCCTAGAAGAAAATGTAGGCAGCAAAATCTCAGACATCACACATAGAAGAATTTTTACTGATACATCACTTAGGGCAAGAGAAACAAAGAAATAATAATAATAAATGGGACTACGTCAAACTACAAAGCTTCTGCACAGCGAAAGAAACAAGCATCAAATGAAAAGAGTACTGTATGGGTGAACATATTTGCCAGTGATATATCAGATAAGGGTTTAATGTCCAAAATATATAAAGTACTCATGCAATTCAAC
The DNA here is from genome assembly GCF_014108415.1 of Molossus molossus. Classification (NCBI taxonomy): domain Eukaryota; kingdom Metazoa; phylum Chordata; class Mammalia; order Chiroptera; family Molossidae; genus Molossus; species Molossus molossus. The sequence continues at coordinate 70,785,846 of NW_023425399.1, read as the reverse complement.
AAAACAAAGATAAACAATCTGATTATAAAATGGGCAGAGGACCTGAATAGACACTTCTCCAAACAGGACATACAAATGGCCAAGACGTATATGAAAAAAGTGCTTGACATCACTAATCATCAGAGAGATGCAAATTTAAATGACTATGAGGTATCATCTCACACTTGCCAGAATGGCTGTCATCAACAAATCCTCAAACAACAAGTGCTGGAGAACATGTGGAGAAAAGGAGACTCTAATACACTGCTGGTGGGAGTGCAGACCAATGCAGCCACTATGGAAAACAATATGGTGTTTCCTCAAAAAATTAAAAATTGAACTTCCATTTGACCCAGTGATCCTCCTTCTAGGAATATATCCTAAGAAGCCTAAAACACCAATCAGAAAGAATTTATGCACCCCTGTGTTAATAGCAATGCCATTTATAATAGCTAAGATCTGGAATCAGTTCATATGTCCATCAACATGTGAGTGGATAAAAAGCTCTGGTACATTTACACAATGGAGTACTATGCAGCTGTAAGAAACAAATATCGCCCTGGCCGGTTTGGCTCAGCGGTTGGAGCATCGGTCTGTGGTACAGAGAGACCCGGGTTCGGTTCCCGCTAAGGGCACGTACTTCGATTGCAGTTTGTCCCCGGCCCTGGTTGGTCATGCGGGTGGCAGCCACTCAATGTGTCCCTTCACATCGATGTTTCTCTCTCTCTATCTCTTCCTCTCTCTCCCTCCCGCTCTATCTGAACAAAAAATGGAAAAATGTCCTCGGGTGAGGATAAAAAAAAAAAAAAAAGAAATATCTCTTACCCTTTGAAACAACAAGTAGGGCTCTGGAGAGTATAATAAACCAGTCAGAGAAAGACAAGTATCATATGATCTCACTTATTTGTGGAATATAATGAACAAAATAAGCTGTCAAACAAAATAAATTCAGAGACATGGAAGTAGGGAACAGACTGACAAACCTCAGAGGGAAAGGAGGGGTGGGAAGAGATTAACCAGAGAACATATACATATATGCATAACCAATGGATATACACAACAGTGTGGTGAAGGTTTGATAGGGAGTGGCATGGAGGATGTCAGTAGGAGAAAATTGTTGGACATCTATAATACTTTCAACAATAAAGAAAAAAATATTTTTTAAGTTCTTGTTTTTCCATCTTTTCTTTTCTGGATTATGTTTTTGGTGTCTTATTTAAGAAACTACGCTTAATCCAAGATCACAAACATTTTCTCCTATGTTTTCACAGATGATCATATAATCCAAAAATGATGAATAAAAGTCAGATCTGGGCCCTGGCCAGTTTGACTCAGTAGTTAGAACATTAGCCCATGGACCAAAGAGTCGCGGGTTCCATTTTGGTCAAGGGCACATGGCTCTGTTGCAGTTTGGTCCCAGCCCTGGTTGGGCTCCAGCAGGAGGCAGCCATTGGATGTCTCTCTCACATGGATATCTCTCTCTCTCTCTCTGTCTCTCTCTCTCTCTTTCTCTCTCTCTCTTTCTCTCTCTGACTTTCTCTTTCTCTCTCCTTCTCACTCTAGCTTAAGATAAATGGAAAAATGTCCTTGGGTGAGGATTTAGGGGAAAAAAGTAAGATCTGGAGCCTCCTCTGGGATTGACATATTCTATTTTCACTGATATTGATAAAATAAAAACTTCCATCTAATATTGGCTAGCTTTACTACTGTGTAAAGAGTTCCTGCTTGAAAATGAAAATAATACATAAAAAGCAGACCAAAGAGAGGGAGAGGGGGACATTTCTGGCCTGCCTGAAATCAAAATTCACTCCTACACTTTCCAGTTGCATGACCCAAACATTGGCTTTACTTATAAAAATTTGAGTTTGGTTCTCTCATTAGTAATGAAACAGTTCTGAGGAATAAAATGACTTTTTCTGGAGTAACTTCCATATAAACAAAATTAAATTCCTAATACCTTTCCATAAGGTTGCTGTAAGAAAAAATGATAGTATATGTCCATTGCTTAGCACCATTCCTAACAAATATTAATCACTTAAAAAAAATAAATATAATGAGACCAGTAACCAGATTGCAGTATGTTGAAGAGAAAATGGGAAATGAGAATAAAAAAGTGGGTAGGCAAGTTCTCAAGTATTTTTATCAAAAAAGATAAAGAAGGGAAATGAGGCTAACAAACCTCTAACAAAATTCTTTGAATTATATTAAAGATAACTAGCATTTGTATCTCTCATTGCTTACAAAATTATTTAACATAAATATCTCAATTGATCTCACTCAACTCTGTAAAGCAAATAAGACCTTTCAAAAATGTAGAAAGCTAAAGTTGAGACATTTGTTGACATATAAAAAGAAGAGTTACTTAAAAATGAAGCCAGAATTCAAACTCATCATTCAACTCAAAATTTCATTGTTTTCAGTACACCACATACACATTTACATATACATAATTTTTAGCAAGAAACCAAAATAAAGTTTCCTCATACAAATTTTAAAATAACAAAAATAGGAACACCATAAATTCCTCAGATCAGATGAAACTTCATATTGATTTTCTGCCTCTAGCAATCAAAGCTGTGCTTTCACAAAACTTATTTTAAGTTTTGATTCTCTATAAAAAAAAAAAAAAAAAAAAAAACCTTCCAAAGGCATTCATCTGAGTCCATGGCTACAGACATCTTCCATAGCATATTGACAGAACATGTCCCTCTTTGACCTCAGTGTCTGGGAACACGGAATGTGTCTGCTTACCTCCTGCTAAGCACCTGAAACCTACTGGGCACCAAACTTTGCTGCAACCAGCAGGTTCCTCTGCTTGCATTACTCTTTTAATGAGCAGAACCAGATGGTAGCCAGTGAGTTTATCAGACATCAGGAACTTCCTTTTCCATGAAATCTGACTTTTTCATAAAAGAAACACTGCCTCTTCTTTTCTGTACCTTCCTATAAACTCAGATTCTTAATACATTCGATCTTTGAAAATTTCTCAAAAATATTCTTCATCCAAAAAACTTGATATGGATGTAAATTCTTATGTAATTACATGTGTGCATACTTTATTTCAAGTAGATTATACAAATTTTGAACTCCTGAAACTGAGACAGGGCCAGTTTTTCTCTTTTTCTACCAATGGTATATTACTGGATATTTGGTAGACAGTTAAATGTCTTGGTTAATCACACTAGTCACAATGTAGACTGAGTTTACAAAAGTGGACCTCCACTCAAGGAAATAAAAACTAAGATAACACACACACACACACACACACACACACACACACTTATATAAAGACAGTAGAGAAGATGTTTTTAAAAACATTATTATTAGGTTCCAAAAAATGGGGGTGGAGTGAATGGAAGCTACACAAACCATCTCCAAGAACCAAACTGGAATTAGAACTAAAATAAGGACAAATCATCAAGGAAAACCATCAGAAAAGCAGCTGGGGAGAACCCTTACCAGATGGAAAGGGAGCACAAAATTGAGCCTGGTAGAAACTGCAGAGGTATGAGAGACCGTGGGCAGCAGCTGAGGGCTGTTTAGGTTGTGATCAGTTCCCTTGGGGTTTTAACCAGCAGGTTCCCACGTAGTTCCCTCTTTTCTTTTCCTTTCTTTTCCTTTGCTTTCCTTTCTGGCGGCCACTCGAACGGCGTCCTTCACTGGATCCCCTGTGCTGGAGCCCCACATTGGGCACCACTTGACCCGTCTGGCAGGTCGAGCAACGAGGACTCTAGAGGGGGAGTGAGGATGAGGAGGGACAAGAGACATGAGAAATGGAGACAAGACAGGGTTCTGATCAAGTCTCCTGTTTTTTTCTTTTTGGTTGTCTGGGTGATTTTTTTTCTACTTTGTCTTCTAATTCACTGACCCAATCCTTGCTTCCTCTTCTTTGCTGGTCATTCTTTTCAATGTGTTTATTTCTGCTATGTCATCTTCATTTCTGCTTGGTGGTTTTCATTTCCAATTAGTTGATTTTCAATGCTTTTATATCTTTACTCAAGCTGTTGAGCTTCCTCATTATTGTTACTCTGACCTTTACCTCTGATAACTTGCTTAATTGCATTTCATTTATTTCTTCTTTTGAAGAATTATCTTGTTCTTTTATTTGTGATTTATTTCTTTGTTTTACCTTTTTGGCTGTCTCAGTGTGTTTTGGAGCCTGCCAAATTTTCTCTGTGGGTGTTGGTGTTCTGCTGATTGTGGCTCCCTCCACTGGGTTTGGGGGAGTGTGGGACGGCCCACTTTAAACACTACTCTCAAGTCTCATTTTCCTGGGTAGTTTTCAGGCCAATGAAATGTTCAGTTTTCCTCTAGCTTTTGCCTGCTAGGTATTAGTCTCAGTTACTTGATGAGCCTTGGGTTGTAGCCCTCAACTGAATGAAAAATTCCCTCAGGTGTTCAGTATAAGAGGATTTCCAGTGGGTGGGGCAAAAGCTTGCTGGCTGTTAATGAGCCTCAATTTGAATTTCTCTGGCCTGACTGGATCATGTCAGGTTCCTGAGGGAGGGGCTGTTTCTTCTCCCTGGGACTCTGGGAATGGGCTCTTTGAGTATGGTGGCTATTGTCCTATGAGGGAGTGATTCTGCATAAAACTGCCACTGCCCTCTCAGCTTTCCAAACTCTCAAGTCCCTCCACACAATTCCAGTCCAGTCTGCTCTCCCTCTGCCAGAGCCCAAGGTGAGTGGCTATAGCTAATTTAGTTCTCTGTCCTGGCACTCTGCACAGAGCCCGGACAGAGGCTAAAAAAGCCACACCCACTCACCTTGGGCTCCCGCAGAGGGAGGGTGGACTGGACTGGAACTGTGTCGGGACACTCGGGATTTGGAGTGCGCTCAGAGCTTTTGCTGAGTGCAGAAACGCAGGACGGTGGCCATATTGCTCCTTCCCAGGGCTCTGGGGAGAGGCAGCAGCCCTACCCTCCGAGATCCAACCTCACCCTGTGGGCCATTGAAGTGCTAATTGAAGCTCATTAACAACCAGCATCTGCCCCACCCTTGAAAAATCCCCTTGTGCTGAGCACCTGAGGGAGTTTTTCAATCAACTGACAACCCAAAACTCATCAAGTAACCTCGACTGCTAGCCTCCAGGCAAAAAGCTAGAGGATAATAGTACCATTCCTGGGCTGGCAACTTTAACCAGGAAAGTAAGACTTGACAGTGGTGTTTAATGTGGGTCCTTCCTCGCTCATCTAAACACAGGAGAGGGAGCCTCAAACAGCAGAACACCAACACCCACAGGGAAAACTTGACAGGCTCCAAAGCCCACAGTGATAGCCAAAATGGTGAAACACAGAAACAGAAGCCAAATGAAAGAGCAAGAGACCTCCACCGAAGATGAGATCAATGTGGAGCAATTAGGCATGTTAACAGAGCTAGAATTCAGAGCCATGATCTTGAGGAAGCTGAATAGCATCAGTAAGGACATAGAGACACTGAAAATAAGCCAATTGCAAATTAAAAACCAACAGGAAGAGATAAAAAATGACATATCAGAAATGAAAAACACATTGAAAGGTTTAAAAGGCAGAGTAGGGGAAGCTGAGGACCGGATCAGTGAATTAGAAGACAGGGTAGAAAAAATCAACCAATCAGAAAAACAAAAGGAAAAAACGATTAAAAAACAGGAAGACAGCTTAAGAGAACTATGGGACAACTGGAAACGTAATGATATTTGCATCATAGGAGTCCCCGAAGAAGAAGAAAATGAGCAAGGGATAGAGAATATATTCAAAAAAATAGTGACAGAAAACTTCCCTAATTTGGTGAAGGAAGAAGGCATTCAAGTTCAAGAAGCATAGAGAGTCCCAAGTAAGAAGAACCCAAACAGGCCCACACCAAGACACATAGTAATTAAAATGCCACAAATTAAAGACAAAGAGAGAATCCTAAAAGCTGCAAGAGATAAGGAACAGGTTACCTACAAAGGAAACCCCATAAGGCTCTCAGCTGACTTCTCACATGAAACACTATAAGCCAAAAGGGAATGGCATAAAGTAATCAAAGTCATGAAAAGCAAGAATCTGAATCCAAGACTACTCTACCCAGCAAGGCTATCATTCAAAATAGAAGGTCAAATAAAAAGCTTCCCAGACAAAAAAAAGGCTAAGGGAATACATTAGCACCAAACCAGCACTGCAAGAAATGTTAAAAGGACTGCTGTAATTAGCAGGAGAAATGGGAAGAAAAATAAAACCACACTAAACAAAAATGGCAATAAATAAGTACATATCAATAATCACCTTAAATGTAAATGGATTGAATGCTCCCATAAAAAGACATAGAGGAGCTGATTGGATAAGAAAGCATGACTCATCTATATGTTGTTTACAAGAGACCAACCTCACAACAAAAGACTCACATAGGTTGAAAGTGAAGGGATGGAAAAAAATGTTCCAAGCAAATGGTAAGCAAAAAAAAGCTGGGGTAACGATTCTCATATCTGATAAAATAGATTTCAAAATGAAGACCATAACTAGAGACAGAGAAGGCCACTACATAATATTGAAAGGGTCTATCCAACAGGAAGATATAATCTTGATAAACATATATGCACCCAATATCAGAGCACCAAAATATATTTAAAATCTTCTGGAGGACTTCCAAGAAGAAATTGACAGCAATACAATCATAGCAGGGGACTTCAACACCCCGAAAAAAGCAATGGATAGATACTCAAGGCAAAAAATTAGCAAGGAAACAGAGACTCTAAATGAAGGACTAGACCAAATGGATTTAAGATATCTACAGAGAATTACACCCCAAAACTACAGAATTCACATTCTTCTCAAGTGCACATGGGACATTCTCAAAGATAGACCACATGTTATGGCACAAACTAAATCTCTACAAGTTCAAGAAGATTGAAATCATATCAAGCATCTTCTCAGATCACAATGGCATGATACTAGAAATCAATTGGAACAAGAACATACAAAGACATTTCAACACATGGAGGCTAAATAGCATGTTGTTAAACAATGAATGGGTCACAGAGGAGATCAAGGAAGAAATTAAAAACTTCCGGGAAACCAATGAAAATGAACACAAAACAACACAAAATCTATGGGATGCAGCGAAAGGAGTTCTGAGAGGGAAGTACATAGCAATACAGTCCTACCTCAAAAAACAAGAAAAATTTCTAATTGACTGTCTAACCTCACAACTTAAAGAATTAGAAAGCAAACAAAAAGAAAACACCAGAGCAAGTAGAAATAAGGAGATAGTAAAGATCAGAGCAGAAATAAATGACATAGAGACCAAAAAAACAATTCAAAGGATCAATGAAACAAAGAGCTGCTTTTTCAAAAAGATAAACAAGATTGATAGACCCTTAGCTAGACTCACCAAGAAACAAAGAGAGAGAACCCAAATACACAAAATCAGAAATGAAAGAGGAGAAGTAACAACCAACACCAAAGAAATACAAAAGATCGTTAACAGCTACTATGATCAATTGTATGGCAACAAATTCGACAATCTAAACGAAATGGACAAATTTCTAGTAACACACAGTCTCCCAAAACAGGACCCGGTAGAGATAGAAAACTTGAGCAGACCAATAACAACTAAGGAAATTGAAGAGGTAATCCAGACTCTCCCAGCAAACAAAAGCCCAGGCCCAGATGGCTTCACGGGGGAGTGTTACCGAACATTCAAAAAAGAACTAACACCCATTCACCTCAAACTATTTCAAAAAATTCAAGAAGAAGGATGACTTCCAAACTGGTTTTATGAGGCAGCATAATTCTAATTCCAAAACCAGAAAAAGACACAACAAAGAAAGAAAACTACAGGCCAATATCCCTGATGAACACAGACGCCAAAATCCTGAACAAAATATTAGCAAATCAGATCCAGAAATACATCAAAAAAATTATTCACCATGACCAAGTGGGATTCATTCCAGGGATGCAAGGCTGGTACAATATTCACAAATCAATAAATGTGATACACCACATACACAAAATGAAGAATAAAAACCACATGATCATAACAATAGATGCTGAAAAAGCAATCGACAAAATCCAGCATCCATCTCTGATAAAAACGCTCAGCAATGTGGGAATAGAGGGATCATATCTCGACATAATAAAGGCCATATATGAAAGACCTACAACTAACATCATACTCAATAGACAGAAACTGAAAACATTTCCATTAAGAACAGGAACAAGACAGGGATGTCCACTTTCGCCACTCTTATTTAACATAGTACTGGAAGTATTAGCCATAGCAATCAGACATGAAGAAAATATAAACGGGATCCAAATTGGAAAGGAGGAAGTGAAACTGTCATTATTTGCAGATGACATGATATTATACATAGAAAATCCTAAAGACTCCATCAAAAATCTACTGGACTTAATAAATGAATTTGGCAAAGTAGCAGGATACAAAATTAACGTCAAGAAATCGACGGCATTCTTGTACACCAATGATGAACTCACAGAAAGATAAACTGAAAAAACAATCCCATTTACCATCACGCCAAAAAAATTAAGATACCTAGGAATAAACTTAACCAAAGAAGTAAAGGACCTATTTGCAGAAAACTACAGGTCATTGAGAAAAGAAATAGAGGAAGATATAAAAAAGTGGAAGCACATACCCTGTTCATGGATTGGAAGAATTAACATCATTAAAATGTCCATACTACCCAAAGCAATCTATAGATTCAATGCAATCCCCATCAAAGTACCAACGACATATTTCATAAAACTAGAACAAATACTTCAAAAGTTCATATGGAACCAAAAAAGACCCCGAATAGCCACAGCAATCTTGAAAAAGAAGAACAAAGTAGGTGGGATCACAATACCAAATATCAGGTTATACTACAAAGTGACTGTAACCAAAACAGCCTGGTACTGGCACAAGAACAGGCATATAGACCAGTGGAACAGAACAGAAAACCCAGAAATGGACCCAAGGCAATACGCTCAATTAATATTTGACAAAGGTGGCAAGAGCATACAGTGGAGTAAGCACAGCCTCTTTAATAAATGGTGTTGGGAAAATTGGACAGCTACATGCAAAAAAATGAAACTAGACCATCAACTTACACGATACACAAAAATAAACTCAAAATGGATAAAAGACTTAAATGTGACCCGTGAATCCATAAAAATTCTAGAAGAAAATGTAGGCAGCAAAATTTCGGACATCATACACAGCAGAATTTTCACTGATACATCACATAAGGCAACAGAAACGAAGGAAAAAATGAACACATGGGACTACATCAAACTAAAAAGCTTCTGCACAGCAAAAGAAACAATCATCAAAATGGAAAGGCAACCCACTGTATGGGAGAACATCATTGCCAATGATGTATTAGATAAATGATTAATTTCCAATATATAGAGAGTGCTCATATAACTCAACAAAAGGAAGACAAATAATCCAATTAAAAATGGGCAGAGGAACTAAATAGACACCTCTCCAAACAGGACATACAAATGGCTAAGAAACATATGAAGAAATGCTCAGTGTCACTAATCATCCGAGAGTTGCAAATTAAAACAACAATGGGGTATCACCTCACACCTGTCAGAATGGCCGCCATCAACAAGTCATCAAACAACAAGTGTGGAGAAAAGGGGACTCTAATACACTGCTGGTGGGAATGCAGACTGGTGCAGCCGCTATGGAAAACAATATGGTGCTACCTCAAAAAATTAAAAATTGAACTTCCATTTGACCCCGTGATCCCACTGCTGGGAATATACCCTAAGAAGCCTGAAAAACGAATCAGGAAGAATATATGTACCCCCATGTTCATATCAGCACTATTTACAATAGCTAAGATCTGGAAACATCCCAAGTGTCCACCAGTAGACGAATAGATTAAAAAGCTGTGGTACATATACACAATGGAGTACTATGCCGCGGTAAGAAAGAAAGATCTCTCATCCTTTGAGATGACATGGAGGGACCTGGAAAGTATTATCCTAAGTGAAATAAGCCAAGCAGAAAAAGGCAAATACCACATGATCTCACTTATATACGGAATATAATGAACATACCAGTCTGAGGAATACAGTAGACCCAGAAACATGGAAGTAGGGCACAAACTGACATCCCTCAGAAGAGGGGGTAGGGGGGTGGGGGGTGGGAAGAGATAAACCACAGAACTTATATGCATGTATGCATGACCAATGGACATGGACAACTAAGCCGGGGATGGGGCGGAGGTAGGGTGGGGTGGGGGTGCCAATGGGGTAAAAAGGTAAAATATCTGTAACAAAAATGTAAATAAAAAAAATTCATAAAAAATTAAAATAAAAAAGAAAAGGGGACTCTAATACACTGCTGGTGGGAATGCAGACTGGTGCAGCTGCTGTGGAAAACAATATGATGTTTCCTCAAAAAATTAAAAATTGAACTTCCATTTGACCCAGTGATCCCACTTCTAGGAATATACCCTAAGAAGCCTGAAACACCAATCAGAAAGAATATATGTACCCCTATGTTTGTAGCAGCACTATTTACAATAGCTAAGATCTGGAAACAGCCCAAGTGTCCATCATTAGACGAATGGATAAAAAAGCTATGGTACATATACACAATGGAGTAATACGCAGCTGTAAGAAAGAAAGATCTCTTATCTTTTGAGATGACATGGAGGGACCTTGAAAGTATTATCCTAAGTGAAATAAGCCAAGCAGAAAAAGACAAATACCACATGATCTCACTTATATATGGAATATAATGAACATAACAGTCTGAGGAATACAGTAGACCCAGAAACATGGAAGTAAAGCACAGACTGACATCCCTCAGAAGAGGGGGTGGGAAGAGATAAACCACAGAACTTATATGCATGTATGCATGACCAATGGACATGGACAACTAAGCAGGGGATGGGGCGGGGGTGGGGTGGAGCGGGGATGCCAATGGGGTTAAAAGGGTAAAATATCTGTAACAAAAAAATAAATAAATAATTTAAAAACAAACAAACAAAAAAAAAAAAAAAACAGGAAGACAGCTTAAGAGAACTATGCAACAACATGAAACATAATATCTGCATCATAGGAGTTCCAGAAGAAGAAGAAAATGAGCAAGGGTTAGAGAATATTTTTGAAGAAATACTGACAGTAAACTTCCCTAATTTGGTGAAGGAAACAGACATAGAAGTTCAGGAAGCACAGAGAGTCCCAAACTAGTTGAACCCAATGTGATCCACACCACATCATCAAACGCCAAAGATTAAATACAAAGAAAGAATCTTAAAAGCAGTAAGAGAAAAGCAGTTTGTAACCTACAAAGGAGCTTTCCCTAAGACTGTCAGCTGATTTCTCAAAAGAAACTTTGCAGGCCAGAAAGGCATAGCAAGAGATATTCAAGGTAATGGAAAGCAATGACCTACAAGGTAATGAAAAGGAATGACCTACAACAATTATTCTGTCTTGCAAAGCTATCATTTAGAATCAATGGACACATCAAGAGTTTCCCAAACAAGAAAAACTAAAGGAGTTCATCACTACCAAACCAGTATTATATGAAATGTTGAAGGATCTTCTTGAAGGAGAAGACGAATAAAAATATGAACAATAAAAGACAATTAAGACATATCTATCAACAATTGAATCTGCAAACAAAATGAGCAAGCAGAACAGAAACAGACTCATAGATTCATAGATACAGAGAACTTTTAGTTGCATGCCAGATGGGTGGAAGCAGGGAGGATGGGTGAAAAGATGAAGGAATTAAGAAATACAAATTGGTTGTTAGACTGATGAACCTCAAAGGGAAAGGGGGAGGGAGGGAGGGATGAGATAAACCAAAAAACTTCTATTCATATATGCACAACCAATGGACACTGACAATAGTGTGGGGAAGGCAGGAGGGGGCAGGAATGGGGAGGAGGGGGTCAGTGGGGAAAAAAGGGAGAAATGTCTGTAATACATTCAACAATAAAGATGAGTTTTAAAAAAAGATTTATAAGCTGGGTCTGAATAAATTTCTTCTAAAAGACTAATGGGAATAATCAAAAGAAAGAATTTGCCACTTCTCTCTGCATCATATATGCTAGGATATTCTAATCTGTGTTTCTTTAAACATATTTTATAAATTTATTAATTTTATCATACTTAATTTTAAGTATAAGAGCAACAGTATGATCTTTGTATGAAATAAATTTCATGCTGTTAAGTTTATTCTAACCACATACAGTTATAGAATTATTCCCTAATGACAATGTTACTAGCTATAAAAAATAATAATAATTAAAATATGACTATCTTTTTAAAAATTTGTATAAAGAATTTCCAGCTATAATGCTGTGAAGTCAATGAATCCTATCCATAAAAAAAATGTTATAAATATATATAACTGAAAAAATCCAATTATGCCAGTGCTCTGAAAATTAATTAAAACTATACAGCAAATTGAGAACATCTTATTCTTGAAAAACTGCTCAAACTTTGGTTAAAAACAGCCAGATTCAATGGCCTTTTTGCGTGGGGCTACTACTGTCATTCACCCCTTCCCCCCAGTCCTCACAAACCTCAGTGGCATAAACAGTGGCTTTACCAGTGTGGGGCTGGTCTCAAAGAACAGTAAGAGGGGATGTAGCATCAATTTTGGGGACAGAAAGAAAGTGTGATTTTACCAATTAAAAATGGCAAAGATGGAGAGAAACAAACTAGGAAAACCTGTAACTTTGGTAATGTTGTAGTCCTAGTTTGGACAAGCAGTGGCTTAGTCAGAGATTTAACTGGGAGAACCTAAAAATGAGAAAACCATAGAAAGGCAAAATAAGTTTCCCACATAGTTTGCTGCTGGGAAGATACCACATGCATGAGAAAGAACCAAACAATCTGGGCAGAGATTTACTGCAAATGGTCACAAAGGAACTTTTTGGGATAATAGTCAACTTCTAAAACTAGATCTAAATTTGAATTGATCATTTACAATGATTGAATTTTTTCTTTTTTTGTCCTCAACCCAAGGACATTTTTGCATTTATCTTCAGATAGAGGGAGGAAGAGAGAGAGAGAAACATCAATGTGAGAGAGACGCATGGAGTGGCTGCCACCCACACGACCCTAACCAGGGCCGGGGACAAACTGTAACCGAGGTACGTGCCCTTAGTGGGAACTGAACCCGGGACTATCTGGTCCACAAGCTGATGCTCTAACCGCTGACCAAACTAGCCTGGGCTAAAAATGGTTTTTATTTGACTGATTTAAAATTCATCTTTTAAAAAAAAATGCCTAAAGTTTTTCACTGGTTTTCTAAAAGTAAAAATTGTACCTCTTGAAATGGAACTTTCTTTTTAGCAATTGGTATTACAGTTCTTTTCTATCCACCTTTGGGTTTTTTTCATATGTTTTCTAAAATACAAATTTTTTCATTATTTATTTATTTATTTAATTAATTCATTTATTTGTGTTACAGCTGATTCTCCTTTTTCCCCCACTGGTACCCCCCTCCCCTCACCTTCCCCGCCCTGTCCCCATTCATGCATACATGCATATAAGTTCTGTGGTTTATCTCTCCCCATCACCCCCTCTTCTGGGGATTGTCAGTCTGTACCCCACTTCCATGTCTCTGGGACTATCCCATTCCTCAGACTGTTATGTTCATTATATCCCACAAATAAGCGGGATCATATGATACTTGTTGTTCTCTGTTTGGCTTGTTTCACTTAGGATAATACTTTCCTGGTCCCTCCATGTCATCTCAAAGGATGAGATCTTTCTTTCTTACAGCTGCATAGTACTTCATACAATAATTCAATTTTGTGGATTAGAAAGTATACCTCAATAGAGCTGTTTAAAAAAACAATCTTTCCTACTGGAAAAAAAATTTACCATCAGTAGAATCAAAAAGGAAAGAGATTAACCAAAGAATCTATATGCATATATGCATAACCCATGGACACAGACAATGGTGCAATGATGGCTTGCAAGGGGAGGAAGGAGCAGGGGGGTGGGGGTCAGTTGGGGAGAATAGGGGAGAAAGTATCTGTAATACTTTCAACAATAAAAATAAATTAATTTTTTAAATTAAAATTTATAATGAGAGTAAAAGAAAAAGAAAGAACTGCAATGAGATACTACCTCATACCTGTTAAAAAGGCTATTATTAACAAGACAAGCAACAAGTGTTGGAGAGATTGTGGAGAAAAAAAAGGAACCCTTATTCACTGCTGGTGGAAATGTAAACTGATATAGCCACTATAGAAAACAATTTGGAGATGGCTCAAAAAATTAATAATAGAGTTAACCATACAACCAGCAACCCCTCTTCTGGGTATCCAGCCAAAAACTTTTGAAATCATTTATTTGCAAAGATAAATGTAACCCTATGTTCATTGCAGTATTATTCACGGTAGCCCAGATATGGAAACAACCAAAGTGCCCTTTGATAGATGATTGGATAAAGAAGATATGATACATTATATACAATGAAGTACTACTCAGCCATAAAAAGGTGAAATAGTGCCATTTGTGACAACATGGATGGATCTTGAAAATATCATTAAGTGAAATAAGTCAGACAGAAAAGGTTAAGAACCATATGATTTCACTCATGTGGTATATAAAATTGAAAGCAACAAATAAATAAGAAAAACAAGAAAAATTCACTGGCATAGACAACAGTATAGTGGTTATCAAAGGGGAGAGGGGGTGAAGTAGTAAAGGTTTAAGGGAGTCAAATACATGGTGGTGGAAGATGATTTGACTTTAGGTAGTGGGCATACAATGCAATATAAATATGACATATCATAGAAATATACACTTGAAACCTATATAATCTTATTAACCAATGTCATCCCCATAAATTTAATAAAAAATAATAAATTATTTAAAAAAACCTGTTTCTATATATTTGTTTAATAATACATTCACTACTTATTGAAGACCATTATCAATCATTTATGACTAGTTATTCTAGGTAGGACTTTGTCTATTACATAACTATACTTATTTTTTCTTTTTGTAAGAACTAAAGTGATTGTTTTATTCAACCATTAAAACTACATATCATTTTTTTTCACTGATTTACCCATTTTTAATTTTTCTATACACTGTAATGAATTGCAATATAATACTAACAAGTTGTTGAGTTTAATAGATGATTAACAATTGAAAAGTAAGGAATATTTATGGAAATTATAATTGTAATGTTGCCTTTGTATAGCCAACCTTTCACCTTTCTTAAGGTAAGCAGAATCAAATTAACCTAAAAATTCCTGTTTCTTCCTCTTGTCAAATGCACAGAAATACTACTTCCTGGCAACTAGGGAATGCAAACTCCTGATTCTGATTAAATTGCCTAAAGTACTAGGCATCCAAGAACTTTTTTTTTTTTTTGCTTCAAATTTATTTCTCGCCTAGAATGTAAAGGAGAAATTGCTATAGTTCAGAAAGACAACTGCATAGAGATGTCACAAATGAAAACCATGGGATGCAGTCTTCTAAGCATATTCAAATTCTCCACGTGAACGTCATCCATGATAAGTGCATAGGAAAGGAGAAACTCAGGAGACATTAGCAACATGTTTTTGTGTTTAGTTTTCTAATGAAAGAAAATCCAGATAATAATCTTTATTATGGGTATTTATAAACTAATTTGGAGCTATATGCATGATATGTTCTGGTAAAGATCTTAGTTACGTTACTCCCTTGACAGTCTGGGATATCTGTCATCTGTGCTTAATTCACATTGGCACAAAGGGAGTTATTTCATAGAATACAAACATAGAAGGGAAAGAGAGGAGAACTAAAATCTGGCTTTCACTAAATTCTTTGTATGAAATCATTTATCATTGACTAGAACCTCAAAATGATTGAGAAAGCTCTTTCACTTCATGGTAAAGAATACCCAACTCCTAGAATAATGCACCTTGTTTTGGAATTTAATCTAAAGATCAAAAATGAAAGGTATGTGATGATCATAAACAAGTTACCCTAGCCATCACCATTATATTTCCATATCCTCCCAAAATATTTTTGGGAAATGACCATTGAACTTACCCTATGGTGGAACACAAGACTGAAGCAGCATATCATCCCACTGACACCAGGAGAAAAGTACATCCACTATCCACTACCACTTTGCTGCTCTAAGGTTTGTTGCCACTGACATTCTATTGCCTCTTGTATCTGAGTTAATAGCCATATTTCAACCCAAGTAGCAGTGTTAGAGACATTTTAGGATGCTGTGATTTTGGGTTGTTTGCTACCAGAGCATAACCAAGCCAACCTGAACTGATACACTCTCTCTTTAAAGAATGTGTGTATATATTCTTTTTTGCTAGCAAACCTATTCTGAGGGACCTACACATAGTAAATTGAATAGCTGCCAAGTCTGTCAGATCTTCCAAATAAACCCTGGTGATCAATGGAGCAGTAAATGTCACAGTTAAATTGCCCTCATTCCAACATCAGCATTATTATCCTCAACTCAGACAGTGAAAGGTTAGATTACTTCTTAAATATTCCCAAAAGCTCAACAAAGGCTTTAAGATTTCAATGAAGTTTTCCTAATTGCTCAGAGAGTAGCCTACATCTATGTTAGCTGCTTTGTATGCCTTTGTAGTAATTCGCAATTCAAAATATGATTCACACTCTTCCTTTATCCTCCTCCTTGAGCCTCAAACTATTCTTGAATAAGTGAAAGGTTTTTTTGAAAAGTTTTTATCTTTTATTTTTTCAATCATAATTGGAAGGAAACTCCCAACAAAGTGGGAGTCTATTTTCTGATTTTGTGGAGTCTGCTTTGGACTACATATAACAAATATGATTAATCATTCTTACACATGCTTCTCTCGATTTAGTATAGAATTTATTATAATCCAAAGTCCAAAACATGGAGTTAGAGACTGAAAAAAATAAAAGAATACAACAACAAAGAATGTTTTCCTCATTTGTGCTCATATAGAAAAATGTGTTCAATATGGAATAGGCATCTCTTCATGTTCTTTTACCATTGTATGATTTTAAGAGCATTGTACATTAATAACAAAAAGTTCTATTTTCAATTTACTTCATAATTAAAACTCTTTTTTTTTTTTTTCAAGCCTACCTAAACCTAGCAAGTGAAAGACTTTATGTACTGAAGCCGAATAAAACCGATCTCTTTGAAGGCCACATTTAGAACTTTGAACCTCCAATTGTTGAATGTTTCTTTTATTCTGTAATATTGTGACCAGATAGAAGAATCTTGACATTATCATTTGAATAATAATCATTTTTTTGCTTGGCAAATTACATAAATTTCTGTGGAATGGCAACCAAGGTCAACAGTTTCTTTGCACAATTCAAGAATGTAAATTAAACCCTAACATTTCAGTATTTTAGGAAGAAAATTCAAAAAACTTCCTGTAATATATTTTTAAGTTTAGAAAACTGTACATTTACAAATTGTAAAAACTCAGTGATTTTGAAATATCCAGTTCTTTCTTAGAGTCTCACATTTCTTTGAGAATTTTACATTATATTAAAGCATTACTTTCTGTTTTCTCATAAAATCTAGAAAAATCTTCATAATTCCAATTGGAAATTATTCTTCATTCCACTACCATTCAATTTGTTTAAATGTGGAATCTAAAGAACAATATAAATGAACAAACAAAACAGAAAGCGTCTCATAGATAGAGAAAACAGACTGATGGTTGCCAAAGGGGAAGGAACTTGGGGGACTGGGTGAGAAAGGTGAAGGGATTGAGCAGTACAGATAGGTAGCTACAAAATAGTCATGGGGATATACATAAGAAATATAGTCAAAAATATTGTAGGAACTATGTATAGTGCCACTTGGGTACTAGAAATATCAGGGGTGGACACTTTGCAACATATATGATCGTCTAACCACGATTCTGTACAACTATTCTGAAACTAATATAAAATAAAATTATTATTAAATGTAAATTATAATTTTAAAATTCTTAAAAAATTTTTAACAAGTGATGCCTTAAAAACTGTTTGCTTTTATTTATGTAAATCAACAATTATCCCAAGTAAGTTTTTGCTCTTTTAAAGATGATACTCTGAAAGAAGAATTGAATACAGAATCCTCAAATACATCCTAAATGCTTATCTCTCTCAAGGGATCATGGATTCAACCAACCATGGTTTAAAATTATCTTTAAAAAGTTACATTATTGCTTATGTGTACTGTGCAGTTTGCCCTACAATGGTTGTTTCTGTACTAAACATTTTTTCTTGTTATTATTCCCTAAACAAAATACTACAACACCTACTTACATAGTATTTACATTATATTTGGTATTATAAATAATCTTGAGATGATTTCAAGTATATGGAAGAATAAGTTACATGCAAATATTATACCATTTTGTAAAAGGGACTTGAGCATCTATGGAATTTGGTATCCAAGCAGGGTCCTGCAACCAATTTCTTAGATACTGCATTCAATTCCACATATTGTTTTCTTCTCTGATGTTAATATGTATACCTATCTCACTTTACATTATATTATACTTTTCCCCCTACAGTTTAGCAATCTATAGTTATTATTATGAGAAGAGGTTGTTTTTTGTTTTAATACATTTTTTTCTTTATTGATTTTGGAGAGAGAGGAAAGGAGAGGGAGGGATAGAAACATTGATGAGAGAGAACATCAATTGGCTGCCTTCTGTATGACCCCCACTGAGGATTGGGACCACAACCTGGGCATGTGCCCTGACCAGGAATCGAACCGGCAACCTCTTGGTGCATGGATTGACACTCAACCACTAAGCCACACTGGCCGGGCGTAGAAGAAGTTTTTTTTTAAAACCACCTCCTGTTGTAGCCTGCAATCAACACATTTATTTCTCAAATTCCTTTTTAGCCTTCCTTAACCAAGAAAAATAATAACATTTGAAATGAAATGAACCTCTCTAATTAATGTTATTTGTGATAATGAGTTAATACTCAGTTTGAATTTCACAAATGATCTTGTATTCCGCATATCTTGAATTTTACATTAAAGACTCAAGAATAGCATATATTTCCCTACACTAAATTAAACTAGAATTGGAAAATTCACTAGAAAACTGATTATTGGATAGTAATCCTGCCTCACAATTAATTACAACAGCTCAAGAAGAATGGCAGTTTGCTTTAGGTCATATAAAATCAGAGAGGTCTGGAGTAAACATCTATAGGGGCTCTCAGAAGATATCAAATATTGCCAAGTAATATTACTGCATTAATGACACAATATACAAATTATCAGTAAAAGCCATTAATATATAGCAAAAATCTAAAGCAAAGGTTTACTTATGTATATGTACATATATGTGTAAATGATGTATGTATTTAATATGTGTGTGCACATAGGGTCATATATGTGTTTGTATCTGTGTAATGGCTGTGTGTGGTATCTTTGTATATGCACATTATGTCTGTATGCATTATGTGTGTGATGTCTGTGAGTGTGTGTATGGATGGTATGTGTGTGCTTGGTGTCTGTGTGTGTGATTTGTGCATGGTGTCTCTGTGTGTGGTGTCTGTTGTGTGTCTATGTACATATGTGATGTGTGTGTGTGTGTGTACAGGAGAGACATGCAGGAGGGCAAAGAAACCAAAATGAGAGAGAAAAGGAAAGAAGATGAATGGTAGAAAACCAAACATCATTTTCCTTCTTTCAGAGCTGATCTCCCCCATGGGATCAGGGAGACTTTGAGGCTATGGGGAAAGAAAAATAGACAATTCACAAGCAACTGTCACCTAAGCAAGTGTTCCAATAGTAAAGCAAGCTCCAGAATTCCAATTCAGAGCAGCCTTCATATCTCTACTAAAGCTACATGGTCACAGTTTCTGTTTAGTGGTTTGATTTCTTTTTTAATTTAATTTTATGGTGGTGTGCATATGAGAAGGTATAAATGACATAAGGACTGGGTCTTTAAAAGCCTGAAACACTACTGAATATAAACAAATGAATTCTGTCAGTATCCATTGTAGTTCTTGAACTAAAAAAAACAAAATCCACAAAATATATTTCAGGAGATGAGAAGCAGGTTTGCTACTGAACAGCCTTGTTCAACTTTTAAATTAATATTTCATGTGACAGGGAGTGTACCGCCCCCCCCCCCAAATCTAAGGATTTATTAACAGCTCTCCCTCAAGACACCAGTTGGAAGTGAAACCTAAAGATACAGGAATTTTCCCTGGTTGTTATCTATCAAAGTTTTTCTTACAGCAGTAGCTATAAACTGGTAGATGTGGAGCAAAATAAATTTCATTCAGATTTTCCCCCCTAACCTATATATTCCTCTAGGGAAAATAGCCTGTGTGTCAGTAAATCCAAGGTGAAAGGTGCCCTATTGTTTCACCAGCCTCCAATTAGCAAACCCAAATAGAAAAATAATAATAATTTCACCAACACTTAGCCCTTCACCGTCCCAGGGATCTGTCCTGAAGGACCTTCAGAGTGCATCGTGAAAATGAGTTTCCATCTGTGGGCTGCCATGTGCCAAAACAGATCAAGTATCTCTAAAGGGTTTCATTCTAAGGATCAAACTCCCACACTCCATTCACACATCCTGAGCCAGGCCACAGGGTAGGTTTTGCATCTGTTTTCTTTCTTTTTTAAATTTTATTTTATTGCTGACACTATTACAGATGTCCCCATTTTCCCCTCCTTTGCCCACCTCCACCCAGACCCCACCCCCCTTTCCTCTGGCCATCATCACACTGTTGTCTGTGTCTATGGGCTATGTATATATGTTCTTTGGTTAATCCCTCCACCTTCTTTTATCCAGTACACACACACCCCAACAGCTGCCAGTCTGTTCTATGTATCCATGCCTCTGATTCTATTTTGTTTGTCAGTTTATTTTCTTCATTAGATTCCACATATAAGTGAAATCATATGGTATTTGTCTTTCTCTGACTGGCTTATCTCACTTGGCATATTAATCTCTAGGTTTCAAATCTTCAGGCCTGAAATTTCTTTCCCCAAATCCAACTGCCTGATCAATGATTGTTTAGATCTACTTGATATTTTCTATGGAGAAAAAATATAAAAAGGGAAAAAACTGTAGAATTCAAACACTCATATTCTTTCCTCAGTCTTCAAAGTTTGATTACCAAGAATGAGGTTGATTTGATGAACTAACAAGAAAAAACATTTTATTGGAAATAAAATTTACTGATAGATCTCTAGAATTTACTTGTATTAACATGACTAAAACTTTATATCTGTTGAACAGCAACTCCCCACTTCCTCCTCCACCCAGTCCCTGGACCACAGATCTATTCTTTACTTCTGTAAATTTGACAATTGTAGATATTTTATATAAGTGAAATCATGCAGTTTCTGTCCTTTGGTGACTGGCTTATTTCACTTAGCATAATGTCCTCCTGATTCATCTATGTTATCACTTCCGGCAAAATTTCCTTCTTTTATAAGCTGAATAATATTCCATTTATATACCACACTTTCTTTATCCATTCATCCACTGATGGACAATTAAGTTTTTCCCAAATCCTGGCTATTGTGAATAGTGCTGCAATGAATGTGGGATTGCAGTGTATCTCTTCAAGATAATGGTTTCAATTATTTGGGATATTTACCTGGAACTGAGATTGATAGATCACATGATAGTTCTATTTTTAACTATTCTGAGGAACTTCCACATTGTTTTTCACAGTGACTACACCAATTTACATTCCCACAAACACTGTATAAGGGTTCCAATTTCTTCACATCTTTGCCATCATTTATTATCTTTTATTTTTGTTATAATAGCCATCCTAACCAGTATGAAGTGATACTTCAATGTAGGGTTTTTTTTAACTTATCTTTATTGTTGAATGCATTACAGATGTTCCCCCCTTTTTTCCCCATTGACCTCCTTCTCCCCAATCCCGCCCCCCTCCTGCCTTCCTCACACTATTGTTGGTGTCCATTGGTTGTGCATATATGCATAGAAGTTCCTTGGTTTATCTCATCCCACCCTCCCTCCCCCTTTCCCTTTGAGGTTCATCAGTCTAACAACCAATTTGTACTTCTTAATTCCTTCATCTTTTCACCCATCCTCCCCACTTCCACCCATCTGGCATGCAACTAAAAGTTCTCTGTATCTATGAATCTATGAGTCTGTTCCTGTTCTGCTTGCTCATTTTGTTTGCAGATTCAATTGTTGTTAGATATGTCTTTTTTTTATTAATTAATTTTGTTACAGATGTTTCTCCTTTTTCCCCCACTTATTCCCCCCTCCCCCTCCCTGCCCTGTCCCCAGCTTTGTGTCTATGTCTACTGTTCATGGATACATGTATATAAGTTCTGGGGTTTATCTCTCCCCCACCACCCCCTCTTCTGGGGATTTCCAGTCTGTACTTCACATCCACATCTCTGGGACTACCCCATTCCTCAGACTATATTGTTCATTATATTCCAGAAATAAGTGAGATCATATGATACTTGTCTTTCTCTGCTTGACTTGTTTCACTTAGGATGATACTTTCCAGGTCCCTCCATGTAGTCTCAAAGGATAAGAGGTCTTTCTTTCTTACAGCTGCGTAGTACTCCATTGTGTATATGTACCACTGCTTTTGTATCCATTTGTCTACTGATGGACACTTGGGCTGTTTCCAGATCTTAGCTATTGTAAATAGTGCTGCTACAAACAAGGGGGTACATATATTCTTTCTGATTGGTGTTTCAGGCTTCCTAGGCTACATTCCTAGAAGTGGAATCACTGGGTCAAATGGAAGTTCAATTTTTAATTTTTTGAGGAAACACCATATTGTTTTCCATAGTGGCTGCAACAGTCTGCATTCCCACCAGCAGTGCACTAGAGTCCCCTTTTCTCCACACCCTCGCCAACACTTGTTGTTTGATGATTTGTTGATGGTGGCCATTCTGACAGGTGTGAGGTAATACCTCATTGTTGTTTTAATTTGCATTTCTCTGATGATTAGTGATGATGAGCATTTCTTCATATGTCTCTTAGCCATTTGTATGTCCTGTTTGGAGAGGTGTCTATTTAGTTCCTCTGCCCATTTTTTAAATGGGTTTTTTGTCTTCCTCTTGTGGAGTTGTATGAGCACTCTATATATATTGGAAATTAACCCCTTATCTGATATATCATTGGCAATTATGCTCTCCCATACAGTGGGTAACCTTTCCGTTTTGATGATTGTATCTTTCGCTGTGTAGAAGCTTTTGAGTTTGATGTAGTACCATGTGTTAATTTTCTCCTTTGTTTCTATTGCCTTAGGTGATGTATCAGTGAAAATTGTGCTACAGATAATATCTGAAATTTTGTTGTCTACAGTTTCTTCTAGGATTTTTATGGATTCATGAGTCACATTTAAGTCTTTTATCCATTTTGAGTTTATTCTTGTGTAGGGTGTAAGTTGATGGTCTAGTTTCATTTTTTTGCATGTAGCTGTCCAATTCTCCCAACACCATTGATTAAAGAGGCTGTGCTTACTCCACTGTGTGCTCTTGCCACCTTTGTCAAATATTACCTGAGCATATTGCCTTGGGTACATTTCTGGGTTCTCTGTTCTGTTCCACTGGTCTATATGCCTACTCTTGTGCCAGTACCAGGCTGTTTTGATTACAATGGCTTTGTGTATAACCTGAAATCTGGTAATGTGATCCGTCTAACTTTGTTCTTCTTTTTCAAGGTTGCTGTGGCTATTCGAAGTCTTTTTTGGTTCCATAAAAACTTTTGAAGTACTTGTTCTAATTCTGTGAAGTATGCCGTTGGTATATTGATGGGAATTGTGTTGAATCTATAGATTGCTTTGGGAGATATTGACATTTTAATGAAGTGAATTCTTCCAATCCATGAACAGAGTATGTGCCTCCACTTTTTTATATCTCCCTCTATTTCGTTTTTCAATGACCTGTAGTTTTCTGCGAATAGGTTCTTTATTTCTTTTGTTAAGTTTATTCCTAGGTGTCTTAATTTTTTGGCCACAATTGTACATGGGATTGTTTTCTTAGTATCTCTTTCTGTGAGCTCATCCTTGGGGTATAAGAATGCCATGGATTTCTTGACGTTAATTTGGTATCCTGCTACTTTGCCAAATTCATTTATTAAGTCTAGTAAAAATTTGATGGAGTCTTTGGGGTTTTCGACGTATAGTATCATGTCATCTGCAAATAATGACAATTTCACTTCCTCCTTTCCAATTTGGATCCCTTTTATTTTTCTTCCTGTCTGATTGCTGTGGCTAAGACTTCCAGTACTATGTTAAATAAGAGTGGCAAACGTGGGCATCCTTGCCTTATTCCTGTTCTTAAGGGAAATGCTTTTAGTTTTTGCCCATTGAGTATGATGTTGGCTGCAGGTCTTTCATATATGGCCTTTATTATGTCGAGATATTATCCCTCTATTCCCACATTGCTGAGCATTTTTATCAGACATGGATGCTGGATTTTGTCGAAGGCTTTTTTGGCATCTATTAATATGATCATGTGGTTTTTATTCTTCATTTTATTTATGTGGTGTATCACGTTTATTAATTTGCAAATATTGTACCAGCCTTGCATCCCTGGGATGAATCCCACTTGGTCATGGTGAATGATTTTTTTGATGTACTGCTGGATCCAATTTGCAAGTATTTTGTTCAGGATTTTGGGGTCTAGGTTCATCAGGGATATTGGCCTGTAGTTTTCTTTCTTTGTAGTGTCTTTTTCTGGTTTTGGAATTAGAATTATGCTGGCTTCATAAAACGAATTTGGAAGTCTTCCTTCTTCTTGAATTTTTTGAAATAGTTTGAGGATAATGGGTGTTTGTTCTTCTTTGAATGTTTGGTAAAACTCCCCTGTGAAACCATCTGGGCCTGGGCTTTTGTTTGCTGGGAGAGTCTTGATTACATCTTCAATTTCTTCTGTTCTTATTGGTCTGTTCAAGCTTTCTATCTCTTCCTGGTCCAGTTTTGGGAGACTATGTGTTTCTAGAAATTTGTCCATTTTGCTTAGATTGTCAAATTTGTTGCCATATAATTGTTCATAGTAGTTGTTAACAATCTTTTGTATTTCTGTGGTGTCAGCTGTTACTTTTCCTCTTTCATTTCTGATTTTGTGTATTTGGGTTCTCTCTCTCTGTTTCTTGGTGAGTCTAGCTAAGGGTCCATCAATCTTGGTTATCTTTTTGAAAAACCAGCTCTTTGTTTCATTGATCTTTTGAATTGTTTTTTTGGTCTCTATATCATTTATTTCTGCTCTGATCTTTACTATTTCTTTTCTTCTATTTGCTCTGGGGTTTTCTTTTTGTTTACTCTCTATTTTTTTTGTTTTCTTTTTTTTTTTATCCTCACCCGAGGACATTTTTCCATTTTTTGTTCAGGTAGAGTGGGAGGGAGAGAGAGGAACAGAGAGAGAGAGAGAAACATCGATGTGAAAGGAACACATCGAGTGGCTGCCACCTGCACAACCGACCAGGGCCGGAGACAAACTGCAACCGAGGTACGCGCCCTTAGCGGGAACCGAACCCGGGTCTCTCAGGACCGCAGGCCGACGCTCTAACCCCTGAACCAAACCGGCCAGGGCTGTTCTCTAGTTTTTATGTCGTACGTTAGATAGTTTAAGAGAGATTTTTCTTATTTTT
Source organism: Molossus molossus (assembly GCF_014108415.1). Taxonomy (NCBI): domain Eukaryota; kingdom Metazoa; phylum Chordata; class Mammalia; order Chiroptera; family Molossidae; genus Molossus; species Molossus molossus. The sequence continues at coordinate 70,760,336 of NW_023425399.1, read as the reverse complement.
TGAGGTAGGCCTCTAGTGCTATGAACTTCCCTCTCAGAACTGCTTTCGCTGCATCCCATAGATTTTGTGTTGTTGTGTCTTCATTTTCATTGGTTTCCATGAAGTGTTTGATTTCTTCCTTGATCTCCTCGGTGACACATTCATTGTTTAATAACATGCTATTTAGCTTCCATGTGTTCAAATGTCTTTGTATGTTCTTCTTGCAGTTGATTTCTAGTTGCATGCCATTGTGATCTAAGAAGATCCTTGATATGATTTCAATCTTCTTGAACTTGTAGAGACTTAGTTTGTGCCATAACATGTGGTCTATCTTTGAGAATGTCCCATGTGCACTTGAGAAGAATGTGAATTCTGTAGTTTTGGGGTGTAATTCTCCGGAGTTATGTATTAAATCCATTTGGTCTAGTGCTTCGTTTAGGGTCTTGGTTTCCTTGCTAATGTTTCGTCTAGAATCTATCCAGTGCTGTCAACGGGGTGTTGAAGTCCCCTGCTATGATTGTATTGCTTTCAATTTCTCCTTGGAATCCTCCAGAAGATTTTTAATATATTTTTGTGCTCCTATATTGGGTGCATATATGTTTATCAAGGTTATATCTTGCTGGTGGATAGATCATTTCAATATTATGTAGTGGCCTTCTTTGTCTCTAGTAATGGCCTTCATTTTGAAATCTATTTTGTCAGATATAAGTATTGCTACCGCTGCTTTTTTTTTCTTTCCATTTGCTTGGAAGATTTTTTCCCATCCCTTTACTTTCAACCTATGTGAGTCTTTTGTTCTGAGGTCGGTCTCTTGTAACCACCATATTAATGAGTCATGCTTTCTTATCCAATCAGCTACTCTGTGTATTTTTATAGGAGCATTCAATCCATTTACATTTAAGGTGATTATTGATAAGTAGTTATTTATCGCCATTTTTGTTTAGTGTGGTTCTATTTTTCTTCCCATTTCTCCTGCTAATTACAGCAGTCCTTTTAACATTTCTTGCAGTGGTAGATTGGTGCTAATGTATTCCCTTAGCCTTTTTTTGTCTGGGAAGCTCTTTAGTTGACCTTCTATTTTGAATGATAGCCTTGCTGGATAGAGTAGTCTTGGATTCAGATCCTTGTTTTTCATGACCTTGATTACTTCATGTCATTCTCTTCTGGCCTGTAGTGTTTCTTGTGAGAAGTCAGCTGAGAGCCTTAGGGGGTTTCCTTTGTAGGTAACCTGTTGCTTATTTCTTGTTGCTTTTAGGATTCTCTCTTAGGCTTTAATTTTTGGCTTTTTAATTACTATGTGTCTTGGTGTGGGCTTATTTGGGTTCTTCTTACTTGGGGCTCTCTGTACTTCTTGAACTTGAATGCCTTCTTCCTTCACCAAATTAAGGAAGTTTTCTGTTACTATTTCTTTGAATATATTCTCTATCCCTTGTTCATTTTTTTCTTCTTCGGGGACTTCTATGATGCAAATATTATTACGTTTCCAGTTGTCCCACAGTTCTCTTAAGCTGTCTTCCTGTTTTTTAATCGTTTTTTTTTTTCCTTTTGGTTTTCTGATTGGTTGATTTTTTCTACCCTGTCTTCTAATTCACTGATCTGGTCCTCAGCTTCCTCTACTCTGCTTTTTAGACCTTCCAATGTGTTTTTTATTTCTGATATGTCGTTTTTAATTTCCAACTGGTTGATTTTCAAAATTTCTATGTCTTACTCATGGTGCTCATGTCCTTACACATGCTGTTGACCTTCCTCAAGATCATGGCTCTGAATTCTAGTTCTGTTAACTTGCTTAACTGTACCTCATTTATCTCATCTTTGGTAGGGGTCTCTTGTTCTTTTATTTGGCTTTTGTTTCTGTGTTTCACCATTTTGGCTGTCACAGTGGGCTTTGGAGAGTGCCTAATTTTCCCTGTGGGTGTTGGTGTTCCGCTGTTTGTGGCTTCCTCTCCTGGGTTTGGATGAGGCAGGGAGGACCCACTTTAAACACCAATGTCAAGTCTTACTTTCCTGGTTAGAGTTGCTAGCCCAGGGAATGATAGTTATTGTCTAGCTTTTTGCCTGGCGGCTATTAGTAGAGGTCACCTGAAGAACCTTTGTTTCTGAGTTGACTAAAAAACTCCCTCAGGTGCTCAGTGTAAGAGTTTTTCCCGAGGGTGGGGCAGATGCTGGTTGTTAATGGGCCTCAATTAGCATTTCAATGGCCATCAGTGGTGTTGAATCTCTGATGGAGAGGCCGCCGCCTCTCCCCATGGCCCTGGGAAGGAGTAAGATGACCATAGTCCTGCTTGGCTGCACTCAGCAAAAGCTTTGAGCACCCTCCCAATCCTGAGTATCCCCACCCAGTTCCAGTCCAGTCTGCCTTCCCTCTGCCGGATCCCAAATTGAGTGGCTGCCAATTTAGCCTCTGTCCGGACTCTGTGTCGTGGAGCCGCCTGGGACTTTTAACCCGAGGGCACTGCTCCCAGCTAAGGGCAGCTGAGGCTGCGGCATCAGCGAGGGTGTAGCACCCAGCCAAGTTCACAGGACTCAGCCGAGGGAGTAGCACCCAGCCACGGTTGCTGGAACCAGCCGAGGCAGCTGGACGTAGCCGAGGGCACAGTACCCAGCTGAGGCCACAGGACCCAGCCGAGGGTGCCGCTTCCAGCAAAGTCGCCTGGTCCCAGCCTAGTCCGCTGGTCCCAGCCCAGGCTGCTGCGGACTGTGGGCTCCCGGCCCCCTCTCGCGTCTTCCCTAGCCTACCAGAATTGAGTCAGTGTCCCTGGTTATATGTTCCTCCGAGCTACCTTTCAGTTGCCCCTTCCTGACGATTTGTCTTTATTTTCTTTGTAATTCTAATTTGGTTCTGGGAGATGGTCTGTGTAGCTTCCATTCACTCTGCCGCCATTTTCTATCTCTTTAGATATGTCTTAATTGCCATTTTATTGTTCATATTTTTGTTGTTCTTCTCCTTCAAGGAGAACCTTCAACATTTCATATAATACTGGTTTGGTAGTGATAAACTCCTTTAGCTTTTTCTTGTTTGGGAAACTCTTGATATGTCCATTGATTCTAAATGATAGTTTTGCATGATAGAATAATTGTTGTAGGTCATTCCTTTTCATTACCTTGTAGGTCATTGCTTTCCATTACCTTGAATATCTCTTGCCATGTCTTTCTGGCCTGCAAAGTTTCTTTTGAGAAATCAGCTGACAGTCTTAGGGGAAGCTCCGTTGTAGGTTACAAACTGTTTTTCTCTTACTGCTTTTAATATTCTCTCTTTGTATTTAACCTTTGGCATTTTGATGATGATGTCTTGGTGTGGACCACATTGGGTTTAACTTGTTTGGGACTCTCTGTGCTTCCTGAACTTGTATGTCTGTTTCCTTCACCAAGTTAGGGAAGTTTTCTGTCATTGCTTCAAATAGGTTTTCAATTTCTTGTTCTCTCTCTTCCCCTTCTGGCACACCTATGATGAGAATGTTGGCATGTTTGAGTTGCCGCAGAGTTTCCTTACACTATCCTCATTTTTGGGGGATTCTTTTTTCTTTTTGCTGTTCTGATTCAGTGGTTTTTGCTTTTTTATATTCCAAATCAGTGGCTTGCTTCTCGGCTTTACCTTCTGTACTATTGATTTCCTGCAAATTATTAATTATTAATTATTTCAGTTAGCGTATCCTTCATTTCTGACTGGTCTTTATGTTGTTGATGTTTTTACTAAGTTCCTTGAAGGTCTCCTTAAGTTCCTTGAATGTCTCACCAAGTTCCTTGAGCAACCTTATAACCTGTGTTTTGAACTCTGCATCTGTTGGATTGCTTATCTTCATTTTGTTTAAATCTTTTCCTGGAGTTTTGTTCTTTTCTTTCATTTGAGACGTGTTTCTTTGTCTCCTCATTATAGCTACTTCCCTGTGATTGTTTCTATGTATTAGGTAGAGTTGCTATGTCTTGTAGGCTTCATAGGGTGGCCTACTGTTGTAAGTGTCCTGTAGGACCCAGTGGTGCAGCCTCCTAGGTAACCCCAGCTGGGCCCTTCAGGTGCACCCCTAGTGTGGACTGTATACCTTCTGTTATAATTGAGTCTTGATTACTATTGGCACATCAATGGGAGGGATTTACTCAGGCTGGTCAGCTATAAGGACTGGCTATGCTCACTGACCACTGACCTCTGACTACCTTGGAGGATCAGCTGTGTAAAGGCCAACCACACAGAGCAAGACTTACTTCAGCAGGGCTCTGGTACTCACTGAGCCTGCTCATCGCATGTGTCACTTATAGAGATGGTGGGTGGTGGTGTTTTGATGTGGTCTGAAGCTGTCCACCGGGTGTGCTGGCTCTGGGGCAAGGTCAGCCACTGTCTATGTTTTATCCAGGGCCACCTGGCATAAGCTACAAAGTGATGTGCAGATGGCTGCTTCTTGTGCTGGGCTTGGAGGTGCCCAGGAAAAGCCAAGTTGTGAACCAAGGCTGGTTGCTTCTCATGCTAGGCTGGGGCCACTTAATGAGAGTTATGGGGCTTGCTGAGACCAGGTGCTGCTTATTTGAGAGATTTTAAGAAACTCTGAAGCAGGATGCAAGACAGGCCAATCCTATGATAAAGCCTTTGAAAACAGCCTGGGTGGCCCCAAAAGTTGGGTGGAATGGGGCCTCAGGGAATCATCAGGGCAAGGCAAAAAATGTGAGCCACTTTGCTGGAGTCCCAGATACGGCAGCCATCTGCCACCCCAGGGAAGGGCTCACCAAAGCAACATCAGCCTCCACCAACATGTCTGTCCAGGAGAAAGCCATCTCTCCAGCCCTCGTCCAGAGGCCAAACAGCTCAATTCTTCCCTGTATGTCTCTGGTGTCCTCAAGTTGCATCCCCTCTGAGTTCAGAGGGAGTAAGTTCAAATAAGTCAGTGCGCTGGCCCTTTAAAAGGAACTGCCTGGAAATTCTGCAGCCACAGCCTCCCTGAGCTTCAGTTCCCACAGGTTTTTCCAGCCAGAAGTTATGAGGACTTCTCTTCCTGGCACTGGAACCCTGAGCTGGGTTCCTGGTGTGGGGTAGGGACCCCTTCATTCTCAGGGAGGACCTTCCCAGCTGAGGTGTCCCTCCTGATTTTTATCCGCCACATGTGGGTATGGGACCAGCCCATCTGTGCCTCTGCCCCTCTTACCAGTTTCAGTGTGGCTGCTTCTTTAATTTCATAGTTGTCAGACTTCCATTCAGCTGGATGTCAGGTAGTTCTGAATGATGGTTATGTTGTAGTTTAGTTGTAATCTTGATGTGGTTGTGGGAGGAGGCGATACCGGGTTTACCTACACCTCCATCTTGACCAGAAGTCCATCAATGTGGTTTTGAATGGCATATTGTGGATGATTAGTGATGTTAATCATGACTATTCAAGCCCTTTGCCTATTTGTAGATATATATACATATTTTATATAAAATGTTTTCTGTTTTAGATAAAACCCATTAAATTTTCTGTGCAATTTCTTTTATCAATTTAGAAACAAAGTACTTATAAATACAGATATCAGTTATTTCTGTATTTTTCCAATTTTTTATAGCTTGATAGTATTAATTTAACTCTTTAGGACATCTAAATTTCTTCTGGAATTATAAAAATCTAAACTAAGTTTATAAACTTTTCTAGCCAATTTTCCTTAATTACTAAAAACTTATAAATTCTGTATTTATTCATTATGCCTTTTTAATCACCTATTAAACTTGAATATAAGAGTCTATTTTTGGCCCAACCTTTTCCATTAGCTTCATCTATCTTTGTATTAAAAACACACTTTTAATTATTATTATTTAATAATATATCTTATATGGTAATTATAGATAATTCTTCTTTGTAAAAATTCTTTACATGCCTTGCCAATTTATTCTTTCATATAAACTTCAGAAAAATTGTGTCCTGCTCATAAGGGACTGTATGAAAACAATATATAAAATTAGGAAAAATTAATATTGTTATAATGTTCATTCTTTCTATAGGTATCAGTTCTTCCCAAATATATATTAAAGATTTAAAAACATTTCAATCACATACAATTAAGACTTTATATACTTTCTTCTATGCTGCTCACACATTTTTTGGTAAGGTTACTCTGTTTTGTTTTAATGCTCACCCAAGTATATTTTTCTATTATCTTCAGATAGAGTAGGAGTGAGAGACAGGGAGAGAGAGAGAAACATCAATGTGAGATAGACACATTGTCTGGTTGCCTCTTGCATGACACCAACCAGGGCCTGGGATGAACCACAACCTAGGTACATGCCCTGAGCCAGAATCAAACCTGTGACTCACTGGTCTGCAGGCAAACACTCTAACCTCTGAGCTGAATGGGCCAGGACAGTTTACTTCTTTTTTATTATAAAGTATAATACTTTTATAACCACTTTTTATTAGTATAAGGGAAAAGTTTTTTTTATGTATTTATTGATATCCAGTCTTTCTCAAATGCTAATTAATTACAAGCATTTAATTTTTAGTCTTTGGCTTTATACCTACATAAGCAGTCTGTATGTAAAAAAAAAAAAAAAATGATAATAATTATATCATTTCTAGAAGGGCATTTCTGATTCACTTTTTTTAAATTCTGGTTTTTATCACTGCATTAAGAGGGGAAACTTGTGATTATACTAGTTGTATAAGGTATTTCCTAGTATGAAAACCTGACAGTTACAACAGATAGTATGATGTTCAAAACTAGAGCTGACTAATCAGGAGAAAGAGTTTCAGAAATCTCACCTTTGAGAGAGTGGGGAGGCATGTCCAGGGTGGTCTGACAAAGTAGTCAAAATAGAAGATTATTTGAGAAGCATTTGCAAATAACTATTGTTGCAAAATAATCACCATAGATAAAGTAATCAAGACGTCTATAAATTTATCATTAGAGTAACTAAAAGATACTTCTCATACTCTCTTTGAAACTGTAAATATTCCCAGGAGAAATGATATATATAATTAAAGTTTGTGCATGATCTATAAGAGCTGCCTTCCTTCTCATGAGAAAAATTGAACATGTGAGAAGCATCAGAACCCTGAAGAAGAGGGAGTTTAAACGAGCATGAATGATACCAAAACCAGTCACACTTCAGTTAAAAGACATTTTTCCCCTGGGCTGGCATTTAATTCCCTTTTTTCCTAACCCATAACTTCCCTCTCCTCTCCCTTTCCATCACCACCATTCTTCCCACAAAACATCTGCACTCTAGTTTCATTTCTTCTAAGAACAGAAGGTATAGTTTCAAGATGCCACCTAATACCCAGGACTCAATTTTCTATAAATTAAATATTTGGACAAAATGGTCACTTTGAAGTTTTATAACTCATAAGTGTTGAGGTTTTAATGGTGTTTTTAAGGAGTAAAGGTGAAATATTCTACACACTGTATTGATTGTTACTGAAAGGCATCATGAAACTTTAATACTTTCTTTTTAGGACAAAGAAAAATAAAAGTGTTTTTGCTGTCTAATCCAAAGTAAAAATGAAATGTCCTAAAATCTGACTTTTAACTATGATATATTGATTTATTATTTTTAGACCATCAGACTTGAGAAACTAAATGAAATGTACATTGTCTAAAATATTTTTTTCAGGCTGGTTATCATGTGGCAGATTTAACACACACATTTATCTCTTCTCCTCATTAACAAAACTGTAAAGGGGATGTTTTTAAAGAAACAAAAACAAAAAAGACAATGGCAGGGACAAGGGGACAGAGAAATAAATAAGCAAAGCACAAAGGATTTTCAAGGAAATTCAGCTACCTTGTGCAATACTACAGTGGTGGATACCTGTCATTATACATTTATCTAAACCACAGAATGTACAACCCTAGAGTGAACTTTAATATAAACTATGAATGCCAGTTGATAATAATGTGCCAATGTAGGTTTATCAATTGTAACCAATATAGCATTCCAGTGAAAGATGTTTATAATGGGGGAGGCTGTGCATACGTGGGATATGGGGTATATGGAAAATCTATATACTTTCTACCTAATTTTCCTGTAAATCAAAACGTCTCTAAAATTAAAGTCTATTTTTTTTTTCTTAATGAAGAGATGCAAAGCAGAAGGGATAAATGGATGTTTACTCCACAGACTGGACAAAGCTGAATCCTAAGTTGTCAATGAGAAAAACTAAGCAAACACATAAATTACAAACCAAAATCTTCAAAGGTTTTAGAAATGATCAGCTCTGAAAAATTCTGGTATTGAAAGTGAAGATATAGCTAAAACTGAGAAGAAGACTCAAAGTTTGCTTAAGAAGGCTCAAATGAGCTCCCCTACTTCACACTGCTGAGTGGTTGCCACCCCTTCATCCCATGGAATGGGAAAATAGAGATTCTCTAGACTGGGACACCAAGTACAGTTGAGGTGAGGGGTACTCATACTGAAGGAGAGTTAAAGGAATACAATATTGAAGGAGACTGAATGTTGAACCCTCACCTCATTTCCTTACTTGGCTCACAGAACACTGGCAAGAGACTGGAAAATCTATATCTGTAGAATCTGACCAACCTACAACAAATAAACTGAAAATATTGATATTTGACTGTATCATCAATGAATCAACCAAATATGCTCAGCCTTTGTGGAGTCCATGGTTAACATGCCCTGTGCATGCAATCAGCTTTGTAGTAGACCACATATAAATATTAATTTACAGTCAAGACATTGGAAATTAAATTCTTAGTTTTAGCAGACAGACAACACAAAAAGAGATAAAGGAAGTTAAAGGAAACAGAGCCTATTCAAGAAAAAGAACATTTTTAAATTATCATCAATTTTAAAAGAAATAAGATTTTACATCAGTGAATCATAAATATAATATTGCAGAAAAGAAACTTTCAGAAAGCAAAAGAAAAAGAGCTTTGAGAATTAAAAAAATTATAGTAGGAAAGAAAAACTCAGCAGAATATTTCACTGATAAAGTATATCTCTCAGATATATTTCACTGAGTATATTTCTCAGAAAGAACAAAGAAAACAAAGATATGAAATATAAGAAAGAAAAGATAAAAAATATTTGAGGCTAAGTCCAAGAGGTCCAACAGACATCTTTCCAAAAAGAAAGAACAGAGAAAACAGAACATTTTCCAAAACTGAAAGATATGTTTTTACATTGAAAGAATCCATGAGAACCCAGAACAGTGGATAAAAATAAACCTACTCTAAGGTATGTCATCGGAAGATATCAGAATTCTGAGACAGCGACTGCTCTCAAAACTTCCAGAGAGTAATAAAAATCAGTTACACATAAAGGATCAATAATCAAATTTGATCACACTTCTCAATAGCAACGCTAGAAGCACAGAAGACAATACCTTCAAAATTATAAGATAAAATTATGTGCAATCTAGAATTCTATATCTAACCAAAATATCAATGAAGGATGAGTTGAGAATAAAGGCATATTCAAACATATCTAAAAAATTTGTTTAATAATTACTTCTACTGAAAGAGAAACATCAACGTGAGAGGGACACATCGACTGGTTGCCTTCAGCACAACCCCGACAAGGGCCAGGGACAAACTGCAGCAAAAGTATGTGCCCTTGACTGGACTCAAACCCGAGACTCTTTAGTCCTTGGGCTGATGCTCTAACCACTGAACTAAACCGGCCAGGGCCTGAAAAACATTTTATTTTTATTTTTTCTTTATTGGTTTGAGAGGGGGGGGAGGGAGAGAGATAGAAACATCTTTGAGAGAGAACATCGATTGGTTGCCTCCTACATGCCCCTCACTGGGGATTTGGCCCACAACTTGGGCATGTGCCCTAACCAGGAATTGAACCCGTGAGTTTTTGGTGCATGAGGTCCACACTCAAACACTGTGCCACACCGCAAGGCCAAAAGACTTTTTAAAACATGTAATGCATGATTATTTAGTCAGGGGCACTGACCTCTTTTCCCTTAGATTGTCAAATTAAAAAAATGACAACAGCCAACACAATAATAGTCATCTGGTGTGCATGAATAAAAATTATACCTATTTATTTTTTGTCAGATGGGCAAAAATATCTATCTTTTGGTGTGCTGCAGAATTTTAGTAATTTGTTTGTGCCATGAGATGAAACAGGTTGAAAATCACTGCTATCGCATAATGGTTAGGAAAGAGGCTCCCAGTGGTTTTCTCTGGGTGTTAATCTTGTTACAACCACTTACTTAGCCATGATGACTGTAATTTGTCTTGAGTAGCTATCCTGTGACTGTAAAATAGTACCTATCTTATAGGCTTGTAACCATTAAATTGGGTTATCTGTATTGACTGACTTTTAACAATGATAATATATACAGCTTTTACATTTCATGGTTAAAAAAGAGCCGAGCTAAAGCTTGGAGGCCGATGCATATTCCCTCAGGTATCCCCTCACAAGGTCTGACCACTGGGTAAATGTGCACACATAGCCTGAGCTGGGAGTTCCGGCCGTGGCCGCCAGGGGGCGTCACGAAGTTGCGGCTGCTCTTCCAGGCTCCCAGAGGTGCGGAGTGGGCCGCAGAGGCGGGCGCAAGCGCATTCCTGGCTTGTTTAGCCAAGATGGCGCCCGTGGAGCACGTTGTGGCAGATGCCAGGCTTTCCTGCGGGATGCGGCTCTGCAGAACATCTACACCATCCGGGATGTGGTCAGCGAAATTCGAGACAAGGCCACGCACAGGCGACTCTCCATCCTGCCCTACAAGCTGCCTTTCAAAGAGCCCTTCCCAGAATACGTGCAGCTGGTGACTGAGTTTTCAAAGAAAACTGGAGACTATCCCACCCTCTCTGCCACCGATATCCAAGAACTGCCACTTACCTACCAGTTGGAAGCAGAGTTTGTTTCTTAAAACAAGAACCAGAATAGGTTAAAGTGAGCTCATCAGTTCAGCACCCCAAAACTCCTCTTGACATTTCCATCTGCCCTCAAAGCCCAAACCCCACAAGAAACAGTGGAACGTGAATACCCAGCCAGTGAGCCTGAGGATCTAGAATTCAGTTCCCTCATGTTCTGGAGAAACCCTTTGCCTGATATTGATCGTGACCTGCAGGAGCTGCTGATTGACAAAGCTGAGGATGTTGCAAGTGAGGAGAAGGAAGAGAATGGATTTGAACAAAGGAAAGATGAAGATCGTGATGATGGTGGTGGGTGGATAACCCCCAGCAACATCAAGCAAATCCAGTGGGATTTTGAACAGTGCACCATCCCAAAGGATGTGCGGGTTGGCTGTGTGACTACAGACTTTGCCATTTAGAATATCTTGCTTCAAATGGGGTTGCACGTGCTGGTGGTGAATGGCATGCTGATCCGAGAGGCCTGGACCTACATACTACGCTGCTACAGCTGTTTCGGGACAACCTCTGACATGAACCGCGTGTTCTGTTCACATTGTGGAAACAAGACCCTGAAGAAAGTGTCTGTGACTGTCAGAGACAACGGAACCCTGCGTATGCATTGTTCTCGCAACCCCAAGATGCTGAATCTTCGGAGCCTCCAGTATTCACTACCCACTCCCAAAGGGGGCAAATATGCCCCCTGAGGACCAGAGCTTCCCTCAGCTCCGACTCTCCCGCAAGGCCTGGCAGAAAACAGATGTGTTTGCACCTGACTACGTAACTAGGATATCTCCCTTTGCAGAGAACGACATCTCCAGCCAGTCAGCAATCCTGCAGGTCCAAGACAACGCTTTGGGAGCTGGGAAGAGACGGTTAAATCCCAATGCTTCCAGAACGAAGTTTGTGAAAAAAAAGGTGAAGTGTAAGTTCCACAGCAAACTGGGCAGTGCTGCAGCTGGGGGAGTTCTGAAGCCTCCTTCCCCGCTGGGCCAGCTCCAGAACCATCTGAATGGAAAGAATAGACCCGGTTTCTGCTTGCTACTTCATGACTCCTGTGGAGGACTGGGTTGGGTTGATGGTTGAACTCAGTCATGCTTTGGCCCGAGAGCATCCAGAGAGCTGGGATTCCTGCCATGTTGAGGGGAATTGATGAAAACAGAAAGAACAGTGCCTCAGAGCAAACCTTCAATCTGGAAAGAGGGAAACTTCCAAGTGATAATATTTTTATAATAAATGTGGTTGTGAGCGTCTGTGCATTTTCATTAAATAGGCCAAATTTTTCTTCTAAGGTAATTTGAAGGCTAGCTCTTTAAGGTATACACCAAGGTCAAGCATTTAGATTTATCTTTTTGGCAAGGAAATATACTAAGTTTGTTATAATAAAGCTAAATGTTACCCAATAATAATAATAATAATAATTACTTCTACTCAAAAGGCCACTGGATGAGTAAACCAAGAAAGATGAAGATATGGGTCACTAAGTGATCCAAGCAACAAGAACTTGGAAGGAATTCCTATAATAACAGAGAGGATAGAACTAAGATATCAGCTTTGCAGAAGGCCTATGGAACAATAGTCTAGATAAGAGCAAGCCAAAAGCTTCATTTGGGGAGGGTTTGGGGAAGATGATGGAGTAGGAAACACCAGGAATCCACCACACCATTCCGATACAAATTATACTGGCAGAATCTAGCTGATGTGACTTGGAACTCTAGAGTCTATTGAAGGCTTGCCACTTCAGGAGGAAGACTTGGACAGTAAATTACAATTAATTTTAGTCCATTTCAATTCTATCTCTTACCACTGCAATAGCTACCTACCTCCTATCCTCCAGTCCCATGGAGGGCAACTGTGCACATGCTCCTGAAATAGCCTTCACACAGTTTGTGGGAGATGGGATGAGCAATAAGGAACCTGTCCCCCAAATATAGGGAGCCTGCATTCATAACTATTGATTCCAGAGAAATAAAAAGAATTATGAGTATACTGTGAACAAATGCACATTAACAAATTGGATAACCTAGATAAAAGGAACAAATTTCTAGAAAAACAAAGTCTACCAAGACTAAATTTAAAAAGACATAGAAAAAAACAAATAAACCTAAAGGAAACTCAAATAGACTAATAGAAAACTAAATCAATATTAAAAAATCTGACAGAGGAAAACCCAAGATGGCAGTGGAGTAGGTGGAAGGCACACTGATCTCCATTAAGGACTAAATTGAAATTACAGCTAAAATATAAAACAATCAACCTGAATAACCAACTCAAGAGTAGCTGAACAGAAATCTTATAACCAAGGATTTACAGAAGCCACATCGAGACTGGTAGGAAGAGTGGAGCTGTGAAAAGAGCTGGCCCTGCTCCTGTGGCAGTGGCTGAGAATCTGCAGCAGCTGAGAATCTGTAGAGATATCTCAGCTGCAAAGGTTCCCCCTGTGGAGCATGAAGCCTCTACCACATGCCAGGCTCCCAGTCCAAAGCACCTACATAACATCTGGTTGTGAAAATCAGTGGGGATTCTGTCCACCAGGGAGAGACAAGAGTCTGTTAGAAACACAGGTGCTCTCTAAATGGGCCAGTGCACAAAATCTCACTTTCAGGCAACCACCCAGGGCTCCAGCAATGACAAGGTAGGGCTGAGTAGAGTCACAGAAGGAGAAACTGAGGATTGTGGCTGTGGGGGAGGAGCAGAAGGAAAAGCTGTCAGGATCCATGTGCTGAATCCCTCTCTCACACCACAGATGCCATCTATCTTGGATGGAGCACTTCCTTCCATAAAACAGCCTGGGGGAATGCAATAGCCCCACCTTCTGGATTCTCCTTGCAGAGTTTGTAACCTACTGAGGAATCAGCTGCCTGGGCCAGGGTGTAGATGTCCAGACAAACTCAGGGGGTGTTAGTGACTAAGTTTTGTGGCTTTGGGGTGGGAACCCATTCCCCCCTCTTTCCCATCAACATGGCTGGTGCCACCCCTACAGGGGAGATCCACTAGCCTCATTCTCCAGTCTCCTGGTGACCACAGTCCTGACTCCTGGAGCTCCAACCTGCTGAGGCCTGACAGAATCAGGGACACACTGAGTTGTGTGGCTCTGGGGTGGGGGCCGCAACACCTATCTTCACATAAGCCTAACTGGCCCCTTTCCTTCATGGTAAATATACCAGCCCCATCCTCCTGACTCCTAGTGGCCCTACCCTGCTGATATCAGGCTCCTGGCAGAATAAAGGAAGGGCTGAGTTGCACTGCTCTAAGACAGAGGACATTTTTTCTTCTACACCCCACTCATGGACAAATCTTGGTCTCTTTGGGCCTGATACACACTAATAACTTCAGCCCGACACGCCCTGATACCCTCCCCTACAACAAAGGTGTCTGAGTACCAAGCCAGTGAGAGCTAGAGTTGGTACACAATGGGAAATTTGCTGAATGACCTCAGACCCAGCACTGGCACTGAGATTGAACCACTATTGATCTGGTGAACATCACTTGCCCCTACCTGAGGACTCACTGAGAACCTGCCTCATGCAACTTGAGTACCACCAAAGACTCTTTCAGCTCTCACTGGCCTGGTACTCAGGTGGCATTTGGAGGTAGGCATAGGCAGAATCAGGGTGCCTTGGGCCTTCTCAACCTGCCACAAGGATTGGTGTTGATGGAAGCCTGCCTTGGTTAGCAGTTCAGTTCTTCCCACACAAACCTAAGCCCAGTAGAGGTAGCCACAAATTGTGGATTGCTTTTTAGCTCCAAATAGGCTGCCCAGTGCCAGACACAGGTAGCCTCAGATATTGATGTGCACCATAGTCCCTTCCAAGAGGCCCCAGAACCAATATACTTAGTGGACAGCTTTAGACAACATCAGAGCCAGATTCAATTAGCTTCACAAGCAGTATATCCAAAGGGAGATTTCAGTAGGCACCACACCCTGCTGAGATGACTTTCACCTTATGTGGTCAGCACCTACACAGCAGTTCATACACTGTGGCTGGGTCAATCCTTACAGTCAGCCAACCTGATGGTTGAAGCCACATAATTGGGCCAATAGCAATCAAGTCTCAAATACAATAGGTGGTCTCACATAGTCCCCACAAGAGATATTCCTGGAGCACCCAGCTCAGGTGATCAAAAGGATGGCACTACTGGGTCCCACAGAACACCTACTACATAAGACCATCCACCCTAGCAAGACTGGGAAATATAGCAGATCTACCTAGTACATAGAAACAAACACAAAGAAGCAGCCAAAATGGGGAGACAAAGAAATGCGACCCAAACGAAAAAAAAAAAAGGATAAATCTGCAAGAAAATAGGTAAATGAAATTGAGACAAGCAATTTATCAGATACAGAGTTCAAAAAAATAGTCATCAGGATGCTCAAGAGTCTTGGTGAGACCTATAATGGCATGAAAAAGGGACACAGAAACCATAAAACGAAACCAGTCACAAATAAAAAAGAGGCCTGAACAAGCAGTTTGAAAGACAAGGTACCAGAAAACACCAAATCAGAGCAGCAAAAAGAAAAGAGAATTTTTTTAATGAGGGTAGTTTTACCCTGGCTAGTTTGGCTAGCAGTTAGAGCATTGGCCTGCAGACCAAAGGGTTGTGGGTTTGATTCTGGTCAAGGGCACATGCCTTGGTTTCAGTTCAATCCCCAGTTCTGGTCGGGGTTGTATGGGAGGCAACCAATCGATGTGCCTCTCTCACATCAATGTTTCTCTCTCTCTCTCTCTCTCTCTCTCTCTCTCTCTCTCTCCCTCCCTCCCAACCCCCACTCTATCTGCAAATCAATGAAAAAATATCTTTGGGTAAGGATAAAATGAGGGTAGTTTAAGGGACCTTTGAGACAACATGAAGCATAACAACATTTGCATCTCAGGAGTATCAAAATAAGAAAAGAGAGAGCAAGGGATCAAGAACTGAACTGAAGAAGTAATGACCAAAATCTTCCCTAACCTGGTGATGACAAAAGACACACAAGTCCAGGAAGTACACAGAGTCCCAAACACGATGGGTCCAAAGAGGCCCATACCAAGACACATTATAATTAAAATGGCAAAGTTAGCCTGGCTGGTGTGGTTCTGTGGGTTGAGCATTGTCCCATGCAATAAGTGGTCACTGGTTCATTTCCCAGTCAGGGCACATGCATGGGTTGTAGGCTCAATCCCCAGTAGAGGGCATGCAGAAGTAAGCTGATCAATGTTTCTATCTCTCTCTCCCTCTTTCTTCTTTTCTATCTAAAAATCAATAAAAATATCTTTTAAATAAATAGAAAAGGTTAAAGACAAAGAGAGAATTTTAAAAGCAGTAAGAGAAAGACAGTCAGTCACCTACAAGAGAGCTCTCATAATACTGCCAGCTAATCTCTCAGTAGAAACATTTCAGTCCAGAACAAATGGCACAAAATATTCAAAGTGATGAAAAAGCAAAGACCTACAAATAAAAATACTTCACCCAGCAAGGTTATTTAAAATTAAAGGAGAATTATAGAGCATCTCAGACAAGAAAAAGATAAAAGAGTTTGTTACCACCAAACCAATATTTTTTTAAAAAAATGTTAAAAGGCCTGTTTTAAGAGGAAGGTTGGGGGAAGAGGAACATATTTAAAAGAATAAAATGGCAATAAACATGCCTATCAATAATCACCTTACATGTAAATGGTTTAAATGATCCAATCAAAAGACATATGTTAGTAAATGGATAAGAGAATAAGAACATATATATGTTCTCTACAAGAGACCCACTTCAGAACAAAAGCTACACAGAGACTATAAGTAAAGAGATGGAAAAAGATATTTAATGTAAATGGGAATGAAAAAAAAAGTTGGTGTATCAATACTTATAACAGATGAAGTAGACCTTAAAATAAAGGCTATAGTAAGATAAAAAAGGACACTACATAATGATAAAGGGGGCAATCCAACAAAAGGCTATAAACCTTGTGAACATTTATGCACCCAACGTAGGAGCACCTAAATATGTAAAGCAAATCTTGATGGAAATAAAGGGAGAGATCAACAGTAATATAATCATAGTAGGGGATTTTAACCACCTCATTGATATCGATAGATCTTCCAGACAGGAAATCAAGGCCTTAAGCGACACACTACATCAAATGGATTTAATTAATATCTTCAGAGAAGCAGAATTTATATCCTTTGCAAGTGCACATGAAACATTGTCTAGGATAAATCACATGGTAGAACTCAAAACAAGTCACAATAAATTTAAGAAGAATGAAATCATATCAAGCATCTTCTCTGATCATAATGGTATAAAACTAGAAATATTCACAGGAACTAGAAACACAAAAACACATGAAGGCTAAATAACATATTACTAAATAATGAATGGGTTAACAATGAGATCAAGGAATAAATCAAAAGATACCTTGAAACAAATGAAAATAAAAACACAACAGCCCAATATCTATGGAATAGAGCCAAAGCAGCCATAACAGGGAAATTCATAGCATTGCAGGCATACCTGCAGAAACAAGAAAAATCTCAAATAAACAATTTATGTTTATATTTAAAGGAACTATAAAGAAAATAACAAACAAACCCCAAAGTGGGTAAAAGAATGGAAATGATATTATAGCAGAAATAAATAAAATAGAGTCTAAATAAACAATACAAAACATCAATGAAACCAAGAGTTGGTTAAAAATAAGCAAGATTGTCAGATCTTTAACCAGACTCATCAAGTAAAAAAGAGAGAGAGCTCAAATAAATAAAATCAGAAATGAAAGAAGTAACAACTGACACCACAGAAATACAAAATATTGTAAGAAAATATTGCAAACAACTATATGCCAAAAGATTGGACTATCTGAACAAATTGGATAAATTCCTAGAAACATACAATCTTCCAAAACTGAATTTTTAAAGATCAGAAAATCTTAATAGACAGAGTACAAATAATAAAATTGAAGCAGTAATAAAAAATACAAAAATAAAAAAATCCCAAACAAAAGTCCTGGACCAGATGTTCACTGGTGAATTTTACCAGACATTCAAGGAAAAATGAACACTTGTCTTTCTCAAACTATTCCAAAACACTTTAAGAGGATGAAACACTCCAAAGCACATTTTACAAGGCTAGAATTATTCTAGTTCCAAAACCAGGTGAAGACACTACAAGGAAAGAAAATTATAAGCTAACGTCCCTGATGAACATAGAAGCTGAAATTCTTAACAAAATATTAGCAAACTGGATCCAGCAAAACATTAAACATATCATACACCATAATCAAGTGGAATTTATTTCAGAGATCAAGGTTGGTATAAGATCCACAAATCAATAAATGTGATACACCACATAAACAAAATAAAGGATTAAAATCACATGATCATATCAACAGATGCAGAAAAAGCATTTGATAAAATTCAGCACCCATTTATAATAAAAGTTCTAAGCAAAGTGGGAACACAACTCAACATAATAAAGGCCATAAGTAACAAACCCACAGCCAACATCATACTCAATGGGCAAAAACTAAAATTGTTTCCCTTAAGAACAGGAACAAGAAAAGGATGTCCATGTTCACCACTCTTAGTTAACATAGTATTGGAAGTCCTAGCCACAGCAATCAGACCAGAAGAGAAAATAAAGGGCATCCAATTTGGAAAGAAAGAAGTAAAACTGTCACTATTTGCAGATGACCTGATACTGTATATAGAGGACCTTAAAGACTCTACCAAAAAAACTACTAGAATTGATCAATGAATTCAGTAAAGTAGCAAGATGCAAAATGAAATATTCAGAAATTGGTTGTATTTTTGTATACCAATAATGAACTATCAGAACAAGAAACAGAAAACAATACCATTTATGTTTGCATTAAAGAAAAATAAAACACCTAGAAATAAATTTAACTAAGGATGAAAAAGACCTGTACTTGGAAAATTATAAGACATTGGAAAAATAAATTGAAGAAAAGACAAATAAATGGAAGCATATAGCGTGCTCATAGATAGGGAGAATTAACATCATTAAAATGTTCATACTACCCAAAGCAATCTATAGATTCAATGCAACTCCTATCAAAGTACCAATGGTATTTTCACAGAACTAGAACAAATAACACAAAAATTTCTGTGGACCACAAATAGCCACATAGAAAACAAAGTTGTTGGTATCATGCTCCCTAATATCAAATTATACTACAAGGCCATAATAATCAAAACACCATAGAACTGGCATACAAACATAGATCAATGAGACAGAATAAAGAACCTAGAAATAAACCCATGCCTATATGTTTGATTAATATATGACAAAGGAGACAAGAACATACAATGGGATAAAAAACAGTTCATTCATAAAAAGAGCTTGGAAGTCTTCCTTGCTCTTGAATTTTTTGGAGCAGTTTGAGAATAGTTGATAGTTCTTATCTGAATGCTTGGTAAAATTCCCCTGTGGTCTGGCCGGTGTGGCTCAGTGGTTGAGCGTCAACCCATGCACCAAGAGGTCACCAGTTTGATTCATTATCAGGGAACAGGTTGTGGGCCAAACCCCAGTGGAAAGCATACAGGAGGTAGCCAATTGATGTTCTCTCTCATTGATGTTTCCAACTCTCTCCCTATCCCTTCCTCTCTCTCTAAAATCAATAAAGAAAAAAAAAACTCCTCTGTGAATCCGTATGGACAAGGGTTTTTGTTTTCTGGAAGTTTATTGATTACTGCTTCAATTTCCTTAGTTGTTATTGGTCTGTTTAAGCTTTCTGACTCTTTCCAGTTGAGTTTTGGAAGACTGTATTATTCTAAGAATTAGTCCATTTTGTGTAAATTGTCAAATTTCTTGGCATATAATTGTTCATAGTATTTTCTTACAATCCTTTGTAGTTCTGTGGTGTCAGTTGTAATTTCACCTCTTTCATTTCTGATTTTATTAATTTTGGTTCTCTCTCTTTGTTTCTTTTTGAGTGTGGCTAAAGGTTGATCAATCCTGTTTATCTTTTCAAAGACCCAGCTCTTGGTTTCATTGATCTTTTGGTTTTTGGGGGGTTTTTTGTTTGTTTGTTTGTTTGGTTGGTTGGTTGGTTGGTTTAGTTTTTTAGTCTCTATGTAATTTATTTCTACTCTGATCTTTATTATTTCCTTTATTCTACTAACTTTGTGTTTTTGTTTTTGTTCCCTTTCTAATTCTTTAAGTTGTAGGGTTAGATAATTTATTAGAAATTTTTCTTATTTCTTGAGGTAGGACTATACTGCTAAGAACTTCCCTCTCAGGACTTCTTTTGCTGTGTCACATAGATTTTTGTGTTGTTGTGTGTTCATTTTCATTAATTTCCAGGAATATTTTTTACTTCTTTCTTGATCTCATTGGTAACCCATTCATTATTTAATAACATGCTATTTAGCCTCCATGTGTTTGAATGTTTTTATAGTAATTGATTTTTTTGTTTCATGCCACTGTGACCTGAGAAAATTCTTGATATGATTTCAATCTTCTTGAACCTATAGACTTAGTTTGTGTCCTAACATGTGGTCTATCTTTGAGAATGTCCCAAGAGCACTTAAGGCATTATAAACTGCATCTTTGGTGTAAAATGCTCTGTAAATATCGATTAAATCCAACAGATCTAGTGAATTCTTTAGTATCTCTGTTTCCTTGTTATTTTTTGTCTAGAATATCTAACCAGTGGTGTCAGTGAAATGTTAATGTCCCCTACTATGATTGTGCTTCTGTCAATCTTTTCCTTGAAGTCCTCCAGACGTTTTTAAGTATATTTTGGTGCTCCTATATTCAGTGTGTATATGTTTTCCAGGGATATATTCTCTTGTTGGATGGATCCTTTTAACATTATGTAGTGACCTTCTTTGTCTCTTATTATGGCCCTTGTTGTGAAGTCTATCTTATCAGATATGAGTATTGCTACACAAGTTTTTTTTTTTTTTTCATTTCCATTTGCAAGAAAAAATTTTTTCCATTCCTTCACTTTCATTCTGTGTGAGTCTTTTGTTCTGAGATGGGTTTGTAGACAGCATATATATGGGTCATGTTTTCCCATCCAACCAGCTACCCTATGTCTTTTGATTGGAGCATTTAAGCCATTTACATTTAAGGCTATTATTGATAGGTACTTATTTGCTGAAATTTTTATTGTGCCTGTGTTCCTCTCTGTATATATTTCTTCTTCCCTTACAACAGTCCCTTTACCATGTCTTGTAGTGCTGGTTTGGTGGTGGTAAATTCCTTTAGCCTTTTTTATTTATTTATTTATTTATTTATTTTTGGTCTGTGAAACTCTTTATTTCACCTTCAATTTTGAATGATAGCCTTGCTGGATAGAGTAGTTTTGGAATCAGACCCCTGCTTTTTATTATTTTGTATACTTCATGCCACTTCCTTTTGGCCTGCAGTATTTCTATTGAGAAATCAGCTGACAATTTAATGGGAGCTCCCTTGTAGGTAATTTTCAATCTCTTTCTTGCTGCTTTTAAGATTCCTTTTTTGTCTTTAACATTTGCTAATTAATTATGATGTGTCTTTTTGGGTTCATCTTGACTGTAATTATCTGTTTTTTCTGAATTTGTATGACTTTTTCCTTCACCAGGTTAGGAAAGTTTTTTGTCATTATTACTTCAAACAGATTCTCTAGTCTTTCCTTCAATTCTTCTCTTTCTGGTAACCCTATGATGCAAATGTTATTACATTTTGTAACAACAGAGCTCCCTTAAACTGTCCTCCTGCTTTTTCATTTTTTTTTTCCTTTTGCTGCTCTAATTGGTTGTTTATTCTACTTCATCTTCTAACTTCCTGATTCAGTCTTCAGCTTCTTCTAATCTACTATTGAATTGTTCCAAGGTATTTTTTATATTAGCTATGTCATTCTTCATTTCCACTTGATTCTTAATCATAGCTTCTACTTCTTTTCTTATTCTGGTATAGTTTCCACTGAGCTCTTCATGATTCTTATTAATTTGCTTGTAACTTTCACTACAATTTCTTTGAGTTTTTTTAATCTGACAAGCTGCTTGCCTCCATTTCATGTAGTTTCTTTTCTAGTGATTCCTCCTTTTCTTTCATTTGGGGGTTGTTTCTTTGTCTTGCCAGTTTAGCTGTCTGGTAGTTCTAGGCCAGGTGAGGCATGTTGAGCCATGTAGGCAGGTCGGTATTTATCAGATAAGACTGCTATGCCTCCCAGTCTTGGTGTTGTGTCCTTCTTGTGGGACTCAATGGAGTAGTCTCCTTGAACTTCTGAGATAGGTGCTCTAGGAATAACCCTTGTGTGAGTTATGTGGGCTCTCCTGTTGAATTTTGGTCTTGATTGCTATTGTCCACTTGTGGGTGGGCTCAGTTCTTGGAGTTGTTAACAATGAGTCTCAACCCCAACCCTGTCCACTCTGTCATGCCAACCATTATATAGGTGTTGCCAGAACAAAACAAAGCAACCAGACCAAACCAAAAAGAACCCGCCCCCCAAAAAATATCATCCTCAACAATAATAGAAGCAAGTGCCTTAACAAAAAGATTAAATAATACACAAACAAAAAACATACACACACACAGAATACTAGGAGGTGCAAGACCAAAAGAATTAGAAGAGGGAGAAAGAAAAAAATTAAAAGGCAATTAAAAACAATAAAAGTAAAACGTACAGTGCACAACCAGACTAAATAGAAAAGAACGTGAAAAAAAGCATCAGCATCAAAAATGATAAAAGCCCCAGGCTCAACAAAAAGATTAAAAGTCAAACAAACTGAAAACACACATGCACACACACATACACACACACACACAGAAAAATACTAGAAGGCATGAAACTAAAGTAATTAAAAGAGAGAAAAAATATATATAAATAAATATGTTTATATATATTTATATATGAAAGTAAAGAAGGCAAGGCAATAGCAGACCAAACTAAAGAGTACCTTGAACAAATATCAGCATCAACAATTTTTTAAAAAGCACCCACTTCAGTGAAAAGCTTGAAAGACAAACAACCAACCAGAACACACACACACACACACACAGAATAAAAAAAATATATATATATATGAAAGCAAAGAAGATAGAGACCAGAAACAGGATAAGTGTAAAAAGTAGAAAATAATGACAAATAATAATAATTTTAGAAGGTAATAATGCTAAATTGAATAAAATATAGAATAGGAAAGTAGAAAACAGAAAAAGAAAGAAGGAGAAAAAAATTGAATTAAAAATGAAAACACACACACCAAACAACCACAACACCTTGGATCTGCCTTTTGTGGGGTTCACTGGATTTTGCTCCAATGTTGTTGAATCTGGCCCCCTGTGTGTAGGTCCTTGTCCTCTTGGGCAGTTCTCTGGTGCAGGCCAATGAGAATCACTGTCTCTGCCTGATCCTTGGCTTCTTGGCTGAAGCCCTTCAGGGTGGGGTCCCAGGTAGTCCTATGGGCTGGGCTTCCCTAGCCCACAGGCTGGGTCACCTTCACCTTTGAGTCAGCCACCTGTATGTATTTGTTCTGGGCTTCTTTCCCTTCCCCCATGGCACCGGGCTCTGCGAGGTATCATGTCCAGTCAGGGTGGTTTACATAGATTTGTGTTGGAGGTGGTGTCTGTAGCTTACAGGAGGGGCAGGCAGTCTCTTCTCCTTCAAATGCCTCAGCTCTGCCTGGGTTGCTGGCACCCCTGGTCACCACCCCCAAACAGGGGAGAATAGAAAAGAAAAGAAAAATGCCCTGTTTGGCTCTTTAATCTTCAGCATCGCCAGCTCCTGTTGAGCTGGGCTTCTATCCAGGCTCCCTCCCAGCCAGATGCCTAGATCCCCAGTGCTGTTATGCCCTGTCACTGGGGTACAGATTTCTAGCCCTGCACCATTCCTCAGGGCGGGGCTTCTGCCCAGGCTCCCACCCAGCCAGACATTTGAATGCCCAGCGCCCTCTGAATCCCCAATGCAATCAGGCACTGCCACTGGGGTGCCAATTTCCAGCCCAGTGCTGTTTCACGGGTGGGGAGGTGTCCTCTTTCACTGGAGGTGGGGAGGAATATGCTTTTTCCCTGTGCACTACATGCGCTCCCTTCTCCTTCTCTGTTGCTCTCATTTGGGAGTATCTGTGGGGGGCTGAGTTCTACCTCTCCCATGGGGCAGCAGCTGCACCACTGCACCTTCCCTCCATCTTACCAGCCGCACTGTGCAGCTGTGCAAGCTCCTCACCTACTTTGCGTCTCCTCCTCTCTCCTCTCCATGCTCCTTGCTCCGCGCTCACAGTATTTCCATTTTCAGGTAGTTTTTTAAGCTGAATGCTCTACAGTGTAGTCTCAGGTCCAGTCCTGTGCTTGGAGCAAGCAGACAGAACTTCCTTAGGCTTCAGCCATCTTTCGTCCTCCCTACAAAGTATTTTTTTATTACCCCTGATTAAAACTCATTCAGTTAGGACTTTCGTATTACCTTACAACACAATATTCTTGAAAGGAATTTAACTCCTAAACCCATTAAGTGATTCTCTTGTTAGTTTGATAATAATATTTATTACCCAGAGTGATTTTAACCATACAGGTTCAGTGCTCAGAAATGGGTAATAACAGTAATCAAAAGAAACATTGAATCTACCCTAGAAAGACCAGACCGGCCTCTAGTGTATTCCAGTCTTCTGTTTTTTTAGATTGGGAGTTGTGCTTTTTTAAAGGGCTGTGTTTGCTTATGGGTTTCCATTTCAGGGCTTAAGGAAGAACTTGCTGATAAAGTCCTTAAAGATGTATGATACTACAAGATTGAGCTTGTTTGACAATCTGTAGATTTTGTTCTTCAGCTGTACTATAACATGTATATAATAACCACAGTTTTGTGTTTTGTAACACAAAACCTCAAGATGATCCCCATTTCCTTTTTATTTTCTGAGAATCACTTATTTTATGGAAAAAGGAAAAATATTTTATTTATTATTTTGGAACATTTTTTTGACAGTTATATAAAACAGACTTCAGTATCCTGCCCTGTAAACTTTCCTATAATGTCATATTTCCACTTACCTTAAGTTGCAATTTTAAACACAGACTTGATTTACAGCTTTCTGTTCTTTCTAAAGAATTCTAAATATCCAAGATGTTCTGACTTTTTATCACAAGAGAAATAAATAAAACAGACACAGTAAATTTACTTTTCTGACAAAAATGTTACTCTGCTCACTATATTTTCCATGACCTGTATTTTTTTCAGTTCTACATATGATTTTTATTGACAGAAATATTAAATTACAGTAACATCAACAATAAAGCAGATTCCCCTATATAACAACAACAAGATAGACCCGCTACTTCATTTGATACTGTTCATTGCATCTTTCTCACATCAGATTCAGCTTTTCAGACTTAAATTCTGTAATTATACTTCATCTACTGTTCCCAGTAGTCTCTCCAATGTTTGTTTCACTGATTTTTATTAACATTCAAAATAATCCATGCATCTTTTATGTTAGGATCCTTTATACTTTCAATATTTCAGTAAGACTCTCTATTCCTTCTTAATTAATGTGCTGTCTTTTGTTGCCCAAGTGTCCTATGCCTCACCTATTCAATTTAAAACAAAGAAATACTCAATCTCTACTCATGCATGAAAATATCAGAAGTTATCATTTCTAATTGACCATCAGTGTTATTCCAATAACCTTTCAGTAATAGGAACAAAGAAATTGAAAAATAAATAGTTCTTATACCTGAACAACAGATTGGCTCTGTTTTCATAAGGCAAGAGGGGAAAAGTCTATAAAGCATAGAACCACTTGCAAGTGGCTAAAACCAGAACATTCATGTATTCTTTCGAGGAGAATCACATTAGTTATGAAAAATATTGTTGATGTCTGCTACAAAAGCATTTAAAATATTCTCTCAGTTGTTACCCTGGTTTTCAAATTATGTTCCAAAAACTGAAGCAATTCTTATTGATGTCTTTTCTCGTGCCATAAAATGAACTGGTAATGTATTTCTACTCAAATGTTGACCAGTATAGACAATCTCAGTGGAATAAACTACAAAAAATTTTCAAAATTTTCCAACTATCTGCTTTAATAATCACTTCATTTTTTGCCCATGCATAATGTAGACCTTTAACCCAGTTGTTTTTCTTACATACTATGTTACCCATCTCCTCCAGATAGCTTTCTTACAAATAATCATTACCTCCTCCTTCCTGTGTATCTGTCCTTTGTGCATTTACTAAATCAGAATGGCAAAACATAGTTCTTAACAGTTCTTTGGTATTTTTTTTTTTTTTTTTTTTTGCTATTACTTTTTTTTCCCTACGATACAGGCTTCTGGAGGTTCTATACCTGTAGATAGATTAAAGTGTTCTGCTTGTGTTAGAAATCTTTAAGTTGAAAGTAATGGGGGGAAATCTCAAATTGGAATATACAAAAATGTGTTTACTATACATTTAAATGGAAAGTTCACACTAAGTAGTGACTTCAGATATGACTTTCTTCAGGACTCATATGATATCATCTCTTTCCTTTGCTTCCTGAGTTGACTCCATTCTCAGGCTTGCTTTAGTGTTTCCTGCAACTTCGGGTTCCCATAACCATCACACACAAACAAAAGTTTGGATTGAGTCTTCTTGGTTGAAATTGACCGAATTGGTGGTGTTGACTCACTGAGCTTAGGTAAAGGCTCCAGTTCTGGATCCCAGGGATAAAGGCAGCTTCAACCCAAAGTTTGTAGGCCAAGATGAAAGGCAGAGTGGCCTCCAGACAAAGCTGTGGTAGAGGAGACATGAACAAGGTGGGACAAAACCAATCCAAAGCCACTTGTAGTAGTATTGCATTCATCTTTTACTTTCAGGAGATTAATTATCTTTTCTAGTGATAAGTTTAGTCAGAATAGTAATCCTCTGAGGCAGTCTATGCAATACTGCCATGATGTTTCCTAATGGCAAACACATTCTACAAAACTATCAAATAAATTTATTTTTATTTGTTCTTCCTAAAACAATTTCCAAATTTGTATAACATCAAAATAACTGACATAGTAATAGTGTATTTAGACATCCTCTATCCTTCAGTGTGCTCTTCTAAAACTCCCCAAAACTGTGAGATTTTTATTATCAATTTTTTGATATATGAACAATTGTAACACAAGAGATAAATACCTTCCTTAATTTATAAAGCCTAATATTTTGTGTTGGTTGTCTTTAATTTTTAATGGGGGTTCTATAATATTTCCTTGAGTTAACAGTTCTTGACGTATGGTTTTAGTTATTTTTACCCTTTTTAACATGGCACTAAAAGCTCCCTGTGACAAGGGGGAATATGTTAAAAGTCTGCAGCCAATGCCTTCCCTGTTCCTAGATGCCTTCCTTAAGAGGTCCATTCCTTCTAGCACTTTTAAAACAGGTAACTATGTTCACAAGTGTTACTGTCTTTTTCTCCTTTGCAAACACGTGAGAAACATCTAAAATATCATTCTATCATTTATTCTCCCTCTTGCTTCCCTTTAAATATTTTGATAAAAAAGAAATTTTTCCAGAAATATATTTGGATTTATTTATCCATTAATACTGTATCTATGCATACTGTGGAATATTTTTAAGCAACATCAGAGATTTTTAGTTTAGTTTTTGTTTGTTTATTTGTTTTTGGCCTCTTTTCAGTTTCTTCCCATATTTACTCATTTTTATAAACATGATGTTTTTTTCTTCAGTATATTGGGATTTCAGATATACAATTCTATAATACATTATCTGTCTATTTTATTGTGTGTTCACCACCCAAATCAAGTCTCTTTCACAGCTGGCCTTTTTTTCATCCAAACTTCTGTCAGATTTTTTTATTGTTCTATCTTCTTTCTGTTAAGGTATGTTAATACCTTCTTAAAGATGCCCTCTCCAACCAACTCTTCAAATTACTAGAATACTACTTACACCTAAAATATTATTTTTAATTGAATTTATTTGGGTAACATTGGTTAATAAAATTACATAGGTTTCAGGGGTACAATTCTATAATACATCATCTGTATATGGTATTGTGTGTTCACCACACCAAGTCAAATGTCCTTTCATCACCATTTATCTCCTCTTCACCCTTTCCTACCTTCCACCACAACCTTTCCATCTGGTAATCACCATATTCTTGTCTGTCTATAAGGTTTCTGTATCTATGTCTGTTTCTATTTTGTTTGTAGTGAATTTTGTTCATTAGGTTCCACATACAAGTAAAATCATATGATACTTGTCTTTCTATGACTGGCTTATTTCACTTAGCATAATACTCTGAAGATTCATCCATGTTGTTGTAAAAGGTAAAATGTCCTTTTTTAGGGCCAAGTAGGATTCCATTGTGTAAATAAATGTACCACTCCTTTTTTTATCCATGCATCTATTGATCGGCACTTAGGCTGCTTCCAAATTTTGGCTATTGTAAATAATGCTACAATGAACACAGTGATGCATATAATCTAACAAGTTTGTGTTTTAGGTATTTTGGGATATATTTCAGAAGTGGAATTGCTGGGTCATAAGGCAGTTCCATTTTTAAGTTTTTGAGGTAACTACATACTGCTTTCCACAGTGGCTGAACCAATCTGCATTCCCACCAATAGTGCACAAGGATTCTCCTTTCTCCACATTCTTGCCAACACTTGTTTGTTGATTTATTGATGACAGCAATTCTGACAGTGTGAGGTTATAGCTCATTTTGATTTTAATTTGCATTTCGCTGATTAGTGACACTGAACATATTTGCATATGTTTTTTGGTTGTCTGTATGTCCTCTTTGGAGAAATGTCTATTCAAGTCCTCTGTCCATTTTTTAAATAGAATTGTTTGGTTTTTTTTGGTGTTGAGTTGTATCAGTTCTTTATAAATTTTGTATATTAACCCCTTATCACATGTATTAGCAAATATATGCTTCCATTCAGTGGGTTGTCTTTTCATTTTGTTGATGGTTTCCTTTGCTGTGCAAAAACTTTTTAGTTTTATGTAGCCCCATTTACTTTTTCTTTTGTTTCTCATGTGTGAAGAGGTACATCAAAATATATGTATATATTGCAAACAGAAATGTCCAAAATTTTACTGCCTATGTTTTCTTCTAACATTTTTATGATTTCAACTCTAACATTTAAGTCTTTAATCCATTTTGAGTTTATTCTTGTGCATGGTGTAAGAAGGTAGTCTAGTTTCTTTTTTTTTTTTTGCATGTATCTGTCCAGTTTTCCCAACACTACTTATTGACTAGAGTATCTTCACACCATTGTATATTCTTGCATACTTTGTCAAATATTAATTGACTATAAAGACATGGATTTATTTCTGGGCTCTCTTTTTTGTTTCATTAATCTATATGTCTGTTTTTATGCCAGCATTATGCTGTTTTGATTACTATGGGCCTGCAGTATAATTTGATACCAGGTAGCGCAATTTCTTCAACTTTGTTCTCTCTCAAAATTGCTGTGGCTATTTGGGGTCTTTTGTGGTTCTGTATATTTGTTCTAGTTATGTAAAATACACCATTGGTATCATGATAGGAATTTTATTTAATCTATAGATTTCTTTGGGCATCTTATAATTTTCCAAGTACTGGATTTTTACATCTTTGGTTAAATTTATTTCTAGATTGTTGTTTTTTACACAGATGTAAATGAGATTGTTTTCTTAGTTTCCGTTTCTGATAGTTCACTATTGGTGTATAAAAATGCAGCTGATTTCTGGATATGTATTTTATATCCTGCTAGTTTACTGAATTATTTTATCTGTTCTAGTATATTTTTTTGAGAAATCTTTAGGGTTCTGTATATATAGTATCATTGCATCTGCAAATAGTGACAGTTTTACTTCTTCCTTTCCAATTTGGACACTATTTATTTATTTGTGTGTGTGTGTGTGTGTGTGTGTGTGTGTGTGTGTGCTGTGGTTGGGACTTCCAGTAATATGTTGAACAAGAGTGGTGAAATGGGACATACCTATCTTGTTCCCAATCTTAAAGGAAATGTTTTTAGTTATTGCCCATTGAATATGATCTTAGCTGTGAGTTTGTCATATATGGCCTTTATTGTGTTGAGGTATGTTCCCTCTATTTCCACTTTACTGAGCGTTTTTATCATAAATGTGTGTTGGATTTTAGCAAATGCTTTTTCTGTACTTATTGATATGATCATATGATTTTTATCCTTCATTTTGTTTAATTGATTTGTGAATATTGTACTAACCTTGCATCCCCAGAATAAATCCGACTTGATCATAGTGTATAATCTTTTTAATATGTTGCTGGATACGGTTTTCTAATATTTTGCTAGAGATTTTAGCATCTATGTTTGTCAGGAATATTAGCCTATAATTTTCTTTCTTTGTAGTGTCTTTAACTGGTTTTGGAATTTAGAATAATACTGGCCTCATAAAATGAGTTTAGGAATATCTCCCCCTCTTAAATTTTTTGGAATAATTTGAGAAGGATAGGGGTTACTTCTTCTTTAAATATTTGGTAAAATTCATCAGTGAAGCCATCAGGTCAGGACTTTTGTTTGTTGCAAGTGTTTTGATTACTGCTTCAATTTCACTTGTTGTAATCTATTTATTCGGATTATGCGATTCTTTCTGATTCTGTTTTTGAAGACTGTAT
This sequence comes from Molossus molossus, assembly GCF_014108415.1. NCBI lineage: Eukaryota > Metazoa > Chordata > Mammalia > Chiroptera > Molossidae > Molossus > Molossus molossus. The sequence continues at coordinate 70,730,043 of NW_023425399.1, read as the reverse complement.
GTAAAACCATTTAAAATTAGTTTTTATTTTTATCTACATGTCAACAATGCAAACTGAAAAAAGTTATAAAATATTCTTAAAATGATAAATATTTCATATTTACATATATAAATACCGTGAGTCCCAAAATAGTATTTTAAAATACTGGATACATTTGTTTATTGATTTTAATTAAATTTACTTTAGTTTTTCTGGATTGCTAGGAAGAGAGAAAGGAGAAATAGATAAAAAAAAATCACAAGCAAGCTTTTTATTCCAGCTCTTGAGGGAAAAAAACTAATAAGCCACCTCCACAGTGAATTTCTAGTGAATCATTAACCAGGGATTTGTTGCCTTGGTTACTGAACCAGGTAGAAAGTCTAGTAAAAAAAAAAGAAAAAAAAAAAATACAATGTGACCTATAAGCTCAGGAAACTGAAGAAGTGAAATTTCTGCATTATGATATTTACAGTTATTAAAGAAAGAAATAAAAAAGAGTTTTTTTAAAAAGTATGTTAAAATAAAAGGGAAAAATAATACTTTGACTTTTGACTCAATGTCAGGACATTTACACATAAAAAATACACACATACACACACACACACACACACACACACACTAAATAATGGCACCTCAGTCTTTCTTTGCTTGTGAGATTCTACAAAATATAGACTATTTCCTGTATATAAGATGTCTCCCATCCTATAAAACAAAGTACTTTGCTTATCAGTGGTGAATGGACATTCCATTGGTAGAGAAAATTTCTATAGCAATACACTTACAAAACAAGCATTCAAAAAACAGAATAATTGAGTAGATTTTCCAAGAAAAATATCTCTGGCTTTTTCACTGAGTTATTGGCCTATAGGTCTTTACATTATACTGTATCAAAATAAAAATCAAATGAATATAGGTATTAAACGTAGAACCAAAGGCAAAAACAAGTAGTAGAATTTTAAGGGATGACGTCAATTATCACCTTTACATTTATTACTAAACTCAGGATCACACTGAAGATTTTGATGGTTTATTAAACAATTTCAATAATGACAAAGACTACAGTATGTATGATGGTTCATTTTGTTCCAGTTCTCTGGAGAACCCTGGATATGACAATACCCAAGACCTACTTCTCACTCTTTTGGTCCGATCCTTCAAGCCAATACAGTTTATTTTAAAAATAAGACCCAATAATAGAGAGGAAAAGGCTGGCAAGTTGACTGCCCCATGGATAAGAAAGGGGCATTTAATAAGAAACAATAAGAACTTAAATTCTGCCCACAGTTAGTGGTAAACAGATAGTCCAATGTAGCCAATAGGACAGGGGCTCTGGCATCACTTGGCCTGGGTTTATATTCTAGCTCTACCACTTGCTGAATAAGTGGCCTTCAAAGTACAACTGACTGAGCCTTGGTTTCTCAGGTATGAAATAGGAATAATTACACTATTCTAGAAGAGTGACTGTTATCAAAACTCAGTGAAATGATACATGCAAAACTTCTAGCTCAATGAAAATTAATATATTTTATTCCTTCTATTTCCCATCTGGACCTCTCTAACTTCTATTTTGTATTTAAAATGTCAGCTTTCCTGAAATGCTTAAACTTGAGATTCTAAAATTTAAAACACTTTCATACATCTTCTAAATACTTTTAAACAAAGCCGGAAATAAAATTAAAAGAGTAAATGTAATGTTCGGATTAGAGATGTAAATTCCTATAACATATTTTGTTTAATCTGTGCCCAAACTTAAATGGAGTCACACAGGGCTCACACCAGGTCTTACAAGCCCAGACATATAAAGTATTCATGATCAAGATATATTCTCAATCATAAATGACTCTGGGTTTGAAATCTTCCCACCATTCCTCTCATCTGTAATTACAGTATTCCTTTCACTATCATTAATCTAATTTGGAAAATACTTAATGTACTCAGTTCAAGTTTAGAGTTGGACTAAGTTAAATGAGATGAATGTTGGCATCTGTGGTTTGCTGAAAATTAAACAGAAGTTTCTGAGATTGGTTTTACTCCCAATCTGGCTTTATTTAAACTTATTTAGGGTGTGTGTGTGTGTGTGTGTGTGTGTGTGTGTGTGTACATAATGGGCTTTCTGCCTTTATTTCTTGTCAAAGCTCTTAGATGTTTATTACTTGATATTTATTTATCCTTGACCTTTAAGAGACAGTCAAATCATAAGATATTTAAATGTACTGCACAGATATTGAGTTTTTAAGGTTTATTTTTATCTCACTAGTGGCAACAGCAAAATGGCAAAAATACCAAAAATAACACTGGAGCTTTGAATTGTCTGCTTAGTAAAACTTTATTTTTCTTTCTTTCTCCATGATTCAAATAACACATTATGTTGTCTACATAAAAGACATTATTTGTAAATATTATCCAATAAATTTAAAGACGTATTTAATAATAATATTTGAGGGTTGCCACTTTACAATAAACATTTTTATTCTATGATTCCCTATATTTTCATGTAGAAGTGTGTTATGTGAACATGGACATCGGCCTACTTTATGTCAGGTACTGAGGCAAATCTAACAAAAAGTATCACATGGTTCCTGCTTTCAAGGAGTTTACAGTCTCCCAGAAGGAACAAGCATATAAAGTCATTACTATATTGCCTTGCCAAAGTTCCCTGGAAAACAGCCTGAGGAAAGATGAAGTTCTGAAGATTTCTTTGGGGCATACAATCCCCAGGGAGCAAGAGGAAGAAAAACTATAAGCAGAGCTGGAAATATGGGAAACAATGCAAAGTAATGTATTCCGTGGATGGCAACTCCTTTACAATAAACCCTGGAAGAACAAAGCTGGCCACTGATAATGCATTTGTCCAGCTACTCATTTTTTTTTGTCCTCACCTGAGGACATTTTTGCATTTATCTTCAGATAGTGCAGGAGGGAAAGAGGGAGGAAGAGAGAGAGAAACATCGACATGAAAGAGACACATTGAGTGTCTCTTTCACTCAATGTGCACGACCCCAATCAGGGCCGGGGACAAACTACAACCGAGATGCCTACTCTTAGCAGAAACTGAACCCAGGCCTCTCCGGACTGAGGGCCGACGCTCTAACCATTTAGCCAACCAGCCAGGGCTGTCCAGCTACTCAGATGCCTACACAGAGACACACTGTTTAGAGAAAGAAGTCCATGGGAAGAACAAAGACAGCATAATAAAAGATAACGTCTAAGCATTATGCCTATACTAATGTGTTGGCTACCTTTTTCTAACATGAAATCTGAGTCCCCATGGGAGCAGTGGGTTTAACAAAGGATATGGTTCAGAGAGGAACCAATAAGTCCATTTACTGTGACCTTCAAACATGTCAAAACCTTTAGAGTCAGTTTCCAATGGCAGAAATTAATAGTTGTCCTGTTTCGCCTTCTATGACAGATGATGCTCTCGCTTTGCTGTGTCCTGCCCTTGTGCCCTTATGACTTTTTTATCCTTTTTCAGATAAATTCCCTCAGAAGAGAAGATATGCAAAACCAAATATAAGAGTGATACCCAATCTAAGATTTTTGGTTTTACGGTTCTATGATTTAATGTAAGCTGTATGCTTTAGAAATCAGCCTCCCTATAGGCTACTGATGATAATTTAATTTGTGAATCCATTTAATCAGTCATTTTCCTATTCCATGGGCATAACGTATAAGTAGGTTACCAAAAAATTAGATATCCATACCAATTTTATTAGTTGAGTACAAATGGTTTCATTCTGAACACCATTTGATGAAAGTAGATGTCTTATTAGATTTTGAAGATCTCAGTTTCAATTCTTTTAGCAATTCATACAATACTTATTAGGCATCTATGTGCTTTGTTTTGTTCTAGATAATATGTGGGGTTCCAAACAATTAACCTCTCCCTCTACTGAGTTCACTATTTGGTTAAGGACACCCTAGAATCAGAATCTCAAGGACGGAAATTACTATGAAGATTTGTTAAGATCAACACATACACCTGAAAAAATTAATAATTATAACTATAGACGTTACATATAAAATAAGCAAAACAGACAATTGCTAAACAGTTAAAGAAGAGAAAAATATATATGCTTGAGAACTTAAAGAAGATTGGTAGTGGAGGTAGTAAATGAGATGAAACCTAAAGAATTCCCAGGCCTTAAATATGTGAAACAGAAAGGGAAGGAACAGCACAGTTATAGGGAAAGAGCATGAGTAAAGAAACACAGGTAGGGCCCTGGCTTGGCTCAGCAGTTGGAGCATCGGCCTGCGGACTATGGAGTCCTGGGTTCAATTCCAGCCAAGGGCACATACCTAGGTTGCAGTTCAGCCCCTTGGGGTCATGCAGGTGGCAACCAATCAATGTGTCTCTCTCACATCAATATTTTTCTCTCTCTCCCCCTCCTACTCTGTCTGAAGATAAATGTAAAAATATCCTCGGGTAAGATTTAAAAAAAGAAACATAGGTAGGAATGAGTACAGCTAGTTCTCAGGACAGATGGTGGTAAAAATAAAAAGAAACTCAATAGAGCAGAGGATAGGAACAGGGACTATTACTGGTAGGATAGCAGAGAAAAAGATCTGGAATTCCAACACACCATGACATAGATTTTTAAATACACATGATTTCCTATAGTCTAGTTCTCCAGCTAACTTTGTTCAACCTTGCTAACCTTCCAGAAGTCCAAAATAGAATTACTAATGGTCTAGTGAGTGACTAGACGGAACTAGGTGCCTAAAAACAGGAAAAACCTGTATAATTCCAATGAGACAGCATGAATCACAATGCATCATCTGCAATATGCACTCCAGTGTATTTTAAGTATCCCAAAAAGGATGATTTACATGTTCAAAAATCACACATTTTTAACCAGAAGTCACCACTTTTCTTACACACATACACACTTTTTGGGGGGGGAGCGGGCGGGAGACAAATGCACAATACCATTTCCTAACATGCAGAATATTCCCTCTTTCATGCCATATGGAAAATTCCATCTATAAGCTTTTCTTCATATTTCTATGGCTTTTATTAACAAAGTACCCAAGTAATTTTTCTGTAATTACAACCTAAACTTTTATCATTTTCTTAGGGTTTTTATTATTTTTTTTTTACCAATGTTCTCTTAGTTGCTATAATCAGGAGTTGATTTTAATTCTAGATTTTTGTAACGGGAACATGATCCTGGTGAATTCTATCTATGTGGTAAATCACATGAATAATGCTATGGAACATATTTAGTAAAGTATCTGTGTGTTTTGTAGCAGACCCACAGCAGCAGAAAACTTTGGACATAATTACTTCTTTTCAGATATTATTTCTGTCTGCAGGTTGATGACACACTGTGCTACATTCAGCCTACATTTGAAAAGATATGTTGATGACTGAGCTTTGGCCAGGCCAGCTATTGTCCTGACAACAAACAAACAAATAGAACCCAAAAATTGTGTGCCTGTAGCAATGCAAGGCCTGAAAGAGGTGGGGAAAGACACGGAGTAGAGGCATTATCCTAAAGGGCTTACGAAAAGAAGTAATACTTGAACTCAATTTTAATATCAATAGTCAGAAGAAAATGAGATGGAGATATTCCAAAGGGAAAAGCATAAACTAAGGAAAGAAAGAAAGAAACAGTGTGATGTGTGCAAAAACCCAGAAGCAGTGTGCTGTTGCTAAAGCATAAAATGTGAAGCAGGGACAACAAAGATGAAGTCTTGTGTGGTCTATAGTGGACTTCAAGCTTTATACCACAGGGGATGAGGAGTCATTAAAGGTTTTATGCCAATGAATAACATAGTCAGGCTTGTGTTACCCACTGGACAACGAGTCACCTGGATAGAAGAACTAATTTAGTGTTGGTTTTAGTTAGGTCTTGATAAAGAGAAAAGATTTGTGAGTAGGCTTTCTGGCACATGAGGTTGTGTACCATGGTCTCCAGTCCAAAAGAATTTTTTTTTTCTTTCCTGTGTGTTTGTGCTAAAGAGACATATTAATCTGTATCTTATAGCTCTGGGAAACTACCTTTATAAAAATATAAAAATGTTTATAAGAACTAGTGCTTTTGTAAGTTATGTTATATGATTATTCTGGAGCATATACTTTCAGATGCAATGTATGGAAAGAAGCAATCTAACCAGTATCTCTCAGAGAATGGTAAACTATAAATTACTACTGAAATAGATGTCAGCCCTGATAATACAGCATTCTTTTTTTTTTTTGCAATATACCTACTACCTTCTTTATTGAGATCTTTATTTTTTTATTTATTAATTTGTTTTTGTTACAGATGTTTCTCATTTTTCCCCCATTTTTAAATGTCAGAATCTCCACAGTTATCAAGGACATTCAGGTTCCACCTTGTCCAGGTATCTAAATATAACAATCCCTAGAGAAGTTCTTTTAGCTGAGGACCATGAGTAGGCTAAAGTATTCACTAGGAATGACTCAACCCGTACTCATAGACAACAAATACATATAAATATAAATAATAAGCAGCGAGGTTCTGAAATTGACTTTCAGTTCCTCTGAATACACTGGAAAGCACATGTAGGTAGTATGACTAAGAGCACAACCTCAGTTGGTTCAGTTGGGACCATCTTCCTGTCTGGCCCCACATCTGCTGAATACCCCTGTGCTATTCTGCCCTAGGACTGATGCTGCTTTCTTTCAATATGACCAGTCTTGGTATATAAAATTATTCAAAGTTCTTCTTTACCTATTGATTTTTACTGAAGCTTTGTTTCATTCTAATATGCTTTGCAAAATGCTTGCAGCCTGTTTTACTCAACTTTTGAAATAGCTTTAATCTGCCTGCTGATCTGGGCAGCTCTAACATAAACTTTATGTGTGAAAGTCTGCTCTGACAGCTGCATTCTCTTTCTAGTGCTGGGGCCAAGAGGATGGTTTAACTTGTTCCCTTGCCAGGAAGATTCTCCATGGCACTGGAACTCCAGTTATAAAGAGTCCTACAATGCATATGTCCTTGACACTTCCTACCTTAAGGTACAAGACACTACTGCATACATTAATGTACTGTACTCAGATTTCTGAACTTTCTCCTCAGAGTGATATATTTGACTTTGTTATTTAAAAATCATGGTATTTTAAAGGTATAACTAAGGAATCCAGCCCTTAGAAACCACTCTCCAGCTTTTCCAGGAAAAGAGACATTGTTCAACCTTGTAGTTTCAACATACTTGATCTTAGAACCCTGTAGACTGTGCCCTAAACTCTAAGCCCCATTTTACCAAAAACCAAATCTATCCAGGATGTGCTTATTTCAAATTGGTTTCAGAAAAATATCTGAACTTGAACTCAGTTGTATTCTAAATATTAAGCTTGAAAAACTAAGTATTTTAATTTATTTATTCTTACTATGCCATGATAAACTTGCTAGCTCTCCAAAGTTTATTTTAGATTCCTGTCTTTATAAAGTCTGCATTTGTTAATATCTGTATAGTTATATGTTGCATTCAAAATGATCGGGCTGATGCTTTCTTCGCGTCTCTGATCATTTTGAATGCAACAGTTATATCTGCCACTGATAACTTCTACTCTCAACTGAAGAACTTATGGGGTTGCTTAATAATGAAGCACATTTTCCTCCACATATTTGCTTTTTCTGACCAGAAATTCAGAGGACAGAAATTTACTGGGACTCTGGTAAAAATACCTGGGTAGGACCATTATCTTCACAGGATTTGAGTGGACAGATGGGAAAGGATATTTATCTTATAAAGCCCAGTACCAAGAAGCTCTGTTTTCTCAACTCCATATGGCATTGAAAATCTTCAAGCCTGTAACAAAAATGTGTGGCATCTTTGGTACTCTGTGAGTTATAGAAACATCTATATAAGTTTTACTAAACAACTTACCACTTCAGACTGAGATGGTTTGGCAAGAATGCAACCAGTTCTGGCCTTAACATCTTATGGTAGTATTCTATTATTTAAAAAAGAACACTTCTTGTTATGTGATTGTGGTCTTCACTTGCTACAAACTCTCTATGACAATTTAATTAATCACCCTCTGGTTCTTTGCTTCCAGTGTCTGTAAACAGAGATGTTAATAAAGCCTGACTCATCTTCTGCATGGTGATATTGTGATGGCAATTTATACATGTAGAAATTCTTAGGGAAAAATTATAAATTGATATTATGGCATCAGCATTACTGCAAGTAATACAAAATAAGTTGGCAACTTGGTGAGGGAATGCGTTAAGCCAGTATGTGTACGCTAGATGAGAGCTAAGAACTAACGCTAGGGAATTGCCTCTCTTTCTCCCCGCTCTCTAAGTTCTAAGTTTGAATGAAATACGGCATATGTGTTTGTTGTTATAAGCATCTTTTCTTGTTAAATCAGAGTCACAATACCACAGAGATGGAAGAGATTATAGCACTCATCTATCTCAACGAACTGCCTCATTTTGCAGATGAGGATATCAAGGCTTATGGAAGTAAAGCAACAGGCCCAAAACTACATAGCAACTTGGTGGCAAAGCTAGAAGTAGAATCCAAGTCCCTGGATTTCCAGTCCAATGTTTTTGCTACTGTACCTCATTGCCTATATCTTTTTTTTTTTTTTTTTTTTTATCCTCACCCGAGGACATTTTTTCCATTTTTTGTTCAGGTAGAGTGGGAGGGAGAGAGAGGAACAGAGAGAGAGAGAGAGAGAGAGAAACATTGATGTGAAAGGAACACATCGAGTGGCTGCCCCCACACAACCGACCAGGGCTGGGGACAAACTGCAACCAAGGTACGCGCCCTTAGCGGGAACCAAACCCGGGTCTCTCAGGACCGCAGGCCGACGCTCTAACCGCTGAGCCAAACTGGCCAGGGCCTCATTGCCTATCTCTTCCATTGCCCCTCCAACATTTAAAGTAGGTAACAAAAAGGCAATTCATTCATTTATTCATTCATTTAATAAATATATTAATTAAGTGTTTATTATGGGCCAGGCACATTAAGGGCAGTGGGGATATAAGAAATAAAACAGACAAAATTTACGGCCTTGATGGACTTTAGCTTCTACAGCAAGAGGCAGTGAAACAACTTCTTTTTTTTTTTAATTTTTATTTTATTTTTAATTTTATTTTTGTTACAGATGTTTCTCCTTTTTTACCCCATTGACACCCTCCTCCACATCCCCACCCCCACCCCGTCTCCGGCTTTGTTGTCCATGTCCATTAGTTATACATACATGCATATAAGTTCTGTGGTTTATCTCTTCCCTCCCCCCACAACCTCCTCTTCTGAGGGTTGTCAGTCTGTACCCACCCTACTTCCACGTCTCTGGGTCTACCCTATTCCTCAGAATGCTATGTTCATTATATTCCACAAAAAGTGAAATCATGTGGTATTTATCTCTTTCTGCTTGGCTTGTTTCACTTATGATAATACTTTCCAGGTTCCTCCATGTCATCTCAAAGGATAAGAGATCTTTCTTTCTTACAGCTGCATAGTACTCCACTGTGTGTATATGTACCACTACTTTTTTATCCATTCCTCTACCGATGGACACTTGGACTGTTTCCAGATCTTAACTATTGTAAATAGTGCTGCTATGAACATGGGGGTACATACATTCTTTCTGGTTGGTGTTTCAGGCTTCTTAGGGTATATATACATATACCTAAAAGTGGGATCACTGGGTCAAATGGAAGTTCAATTTTTAACTTTTTGAGGTAACACCATATTGTTTTCCATAGTGGCTTCACCAGTCTGCATTCCCAACAGCAGTGTACTACAGTCCCCTTTTATTTTTTCTTCCTGTCTGATTGCTGTGGCTAAGACTTCCAGTACTAAGTTAAATAAGAGTGGCAAAAATGGGCATCCTTGTCTTGTTCCTGTTCTTAAGGTAAATACTTTTAGTTTCTGAATGTTTGGTAAAACTCCCCTGATAAGCCATCTGAGCCTGAGCTTTTTGTTTGCTAGGAGAGTCTTAATAACCTCTTCAATTTCCCCTAGTTGTTATTGGTCTGTTCAACTTTTCTATGTCTTCCCAGTCCAGTTTTGGAAGACTGTGTGTTTCTAGAAATTTGTCCATTTCACCTAGATTTTCAAATTTGTTGACATATAATTGTTCATAGTAGCTGTTAACAATCTTTTGTATTTCTGTGGTGTCTCTTGTTACTTCTCTTTAAGTTCTGATTTTGTCTATTTGGCTCTCTCTCATTGTTTCTTGGTGAGTCTAGTTAAGGGTCCATCAATCTTGTTTATCTTTTCGAAAAACCAGCTCTTTGTTTTGTTGATCCTTTGAATTGTTTTTTTGGTCTCTATGTCATTTATTTCTGCTCTGATCTTTGCTATTTCTTTCCTTCTACTTGCTCTGGGGTTTTCTTTTTGTTTTCTTTCTAATTCTTTAAGTTCTGAGGTTAGACAGTCAATTAGAATTTTTTTTTGTTTTTTGAGGTAGGCCTGTAGTGCTATGAACTTCCCTCTCTGAACTGCTTTTGTGGCATCCTATAGATTCTGTGGCAATGTTTGTTCAATTTCATTGGTTTCCAAGAAGTTTTCAATTTCTTCCTTGATCTCCTCGGTGACCCATTCATTGTTTAATAACATGCTATTTAGCCTCCATGTGTTCAAATGTCTTTGCATGTTTTTGTTGCAATTAATTTCTAGTTGCATGCCATTGTGATCTGAGAAGATGCTTGATATGATTTCAATCTCCTTGAACTTGTAGAGACTTAGTTTGTGCCATAACATGTGGTCTATCTTTGAGAATGTCCCATGTGCACTTGAGAAGAATGTAAATTCTGTAGTTTTGGGGTGTAATTCTCTGTAGATATCTATTGAAATCATTTGGTCTAGTGCTTCATTTAGAGTCTCTGCTTCCTTGCTAATTTTTTGTCTAGAAGATCTATCCAGTGATATCAACAGAGTGTTGAAGTCCCCTGCTATGATTGTATTGCTGTCGATTTCTCCTTTGAAGTCCTCCAGAAGATTTTTAATATATTTTGGTGCTCCTATATTGGGTGCATATATGTTTATCAAGGTTATATCTTCCTGTTGGATAGATCCTTTCAATATTATGTAGTGGCCTTCTTTGTCTCTAGTTATGGCCTTCATTTTGAAATCTATTTTATCAGATATGAGTATTGCTACCCCAGCTTTTTTTTCTTTTCTGTTTGCCTGGAAGATTTTTTTTCCATCCCTTCACTGTCAACCTATGTGAGTCTTTTGTTCTGAGGTGGGTCTCTTGTAAACAACATATATGTGAGTCATGCTTTCTTATCCAATCAGCTACTCTGTATCTTCTTATCGGAGCATTCAGTCCATTTACATTGAATTTGATTATTGATATGTACTTATTTATTGCCAATTTTGTTTAGTTTCATTATATTATTCTTCCTATTTCTTCCACTAATTACAGCAGTTCTTTTAACATTTCTTTCAGACTGGTTTGGTGCTAATGTATTCCCTTAGTCTTTTTTTTTTTTCTCTGTGAGCTCTTTATTTCACCTTCTATTTTGAATGACAGCCTTGCTGGGTAGAGTAGTCCTGGATTCAGATCCTTGTTTTTCATGACCTTGATTACTTCATTCCATTTCCTTCTGGACTGTAGTGATTCTTTTGAGAAGTCAACTGAGAACCTTATGGGGTTTCCTTTGTAGGTAACCTGTTGCTTATCTCTTGCTACTTTTAGGATTCTCTCTTTGTCTTTACGTGTTTGCCTTTTAATTACTATGTGTCTTGGTGTGGGCCTGTTTGGGTTCTTCTTACTTTGGGTTGTCTGTGCTTCTTGAACTTGAATGCCTTCTTCCTTTATCAAATTAGGAAAATTTTCTGTCACTATTTCTTTGAATATATTCTCTAACACTTGCTCATTTTCTTCTTCTTTGGGGACTCCTATGATGCGAATATTATTACATTTTTAGTTGCCCCACAGTTCTCTTAAGCCTCTTTCCTATTTTTTAATCATTTTTTTCTTTTTTTTTCTGATTGTTTGATTTTTTTCTATCTTCTATTCTAATTCACTGATTCAGTCCTCAGCTTCCTCTACTCTGCTGCCTAGACCTTTCAATGTGTTCTTTGTTTCTGATATGTCATTCTTGATTTCTTCTTGGTGGTTTTTAATTTCCAATTGGTTGATTTTAACATCTCTATGTCCTTACTCATGCTGTTGAGCTTCCTCAAGATCAGGGGTCTGAATTCTAGCTCTGTTAACTTGCCTAACTGCTCCATATTTATCTCAGCTTCAGTAGAGGTCTCTTGTTCTTTCGTTTGGTTTTTGTTTCTGTTTTTCACCATTTTGGCTATCACAGTGGGCTTTGGAGCCTGCCAAATTTTCCCTGTAGGTGTTGGTGTTCTGCTATTTGTGGCTCCCTCACCTGGGTTTGGATGAGTGAGGAAGGACCCATGTTGTACACCACTGTCAAGTCTTACTTTCCTGGTTAGAGTTGCTTGCTCAGGAATGGTACAGTTATCCTCTAGCTTTTTGCCTGGAGGCTATCAGTAGTGGTTACTTGAAGAGTTTTGGGTTGTCACTTGAATAAAAAACTCTGTCAGGTGCTCAGCATAAAAGGACTTGCTGAGGGTGGGAAAGATGCTGGTTGTTAGTGAGCCTCAATTTGCATTTCAATGGCCCACCTGGTGGGGTTGAATCTCTTATGGAGGGGCCGCTGCCTCTCCCCAGAGCCCTGAGAAGGAGCAAGATGGCCACCATCCTGTGTGGCTGCAACTCAGCAAAAGCTCTGAGCCCTCTCCAAATCCCGAGTGTCCCCACACACTTCCAGTCCAGTCTGCCCTCCCTTTGCCGGAGCCCAAGGTGAGTGGCTGTGGCTATTTTAACCTCTGTCCTGGCTCTGCGCTGTGGAGCTGCTTGGGAGTTTAACCCAAGGGCGCTGCTTACAGCTAAGGCCACTGCTGTCTGTGAGCTCCCAGCCCCCCTCTCACACGTCTGCAATTTTATCAGGATCAAGTCAGTGTCCCTGGTTATATGATCCTCGCAAGCTGCTTTTCTGTTGCTTTTTCCCGTTCATTTGTCTGTGTTTTAGTTGTAATTCCAGTTTGGTCCTGGGCGACGGTCTGTGTAGCTTCCATTCACTCCACTGCCATTTTGGAATCTCCAATTTCTAAGAAAAAATAAATAAAGCAAGAAAGGACAGTATGGGGGAGTGGAAATAAACCTTCTAAATAAGGTAACCAGGGAAGGTGACTTTTAAGTAAAGACCTGAAAGAAGTGAGAAAATTAGCCATGTTCAAAACCATAAAAATCCTAGAAGAAAACTTGGACAGCAAAATCTTGGACATTTCTCATAGCTATATTTTTTCTGATATGTTGCCTTGGGCAAGGGAAACTAAAGAAAAAAATGAACAAATGGGATTACATCTAACTTAAAAGTTTTTGTACAGCAAAGTAAACCATCAACAAAACAAATAGACAACCCACTGAATGGGAGACTATATTCACTGATACATCTGATAAGGGCTTAATATCCAAAATTTATAAGAAACTTATAAAACTCAACACCAAAAACACAAACAATCCAATTAAAAACGGGCAAAGGACCTGAATAAACACTTATTCAAAGAGGACATACAGATAGCCAAAAGACATATGAAAAGATGCTCAACATCACTAATCATCAAAGAAATGCAAATTAAAACAACAATGAAATATCACCTCTCACCTGTCAGAATGGCTGTCATCAATAAATCAACAAGCAAGAAGTGTTTACAAGGATGTGGAGAGAAGGAAAACCTCTTGCACAACTGTTGGTAATGCAGATTGGTCCAGCCACTATGGAAAGCAATATGGAGCTACATCAAAAACTTAAAAATGGAGCTGCCTTATGACCAAGCAATTGCACTTGTGAAAATATATATATTTTTAAAAACACTAATTTAAAGGAATGTATCCACCCCTATGTTCATTCAAGCATTATTTACAAAGCCAAGATTTGGAAGCAGCCCAAGTGCCCATTAGTAGATGAGTGGATGAAAAAGCAATGGTACATTTACAAAATGGAATGTTACTCAGCAATAACAAAGAAGGAAATCTTGCCTTTGCAACACCATGCATGGGCCTTCAGATTATTATGCTAAGTGAAATAAGCCAGTCATAGAAAGATATGTATCATATAATTTCACTTATATGTGGAATGTAACGAACAAAATAAATGTGGAGACAGACTCACGGATACAGAGAACACACTGACAGCTATCAGAGAGAAGTAGTTTGGGCTCTGGGTGAGAAGGATGAATGGATTAAGCAAAGAAAAAGAAGACTCTTGGTCAGAGACAACAGTATGATGATAGCCAGAGGGAAGCAGGGTGGGAGGAAGTAGAAGAAGGTAACATGGAGATAAATGGTGATGGAAGGAGATTTCACTTGGGGTGGTAAACACAGAATACACTACACAGATGATGTATTATAGAATTGCATACCTGAAACCTATATAATTTTATTAACCAATATCACCCCAACAAATTTAATTTTTAAAGAAGAGTATACCACAAGACATCATTTTAAAAGTGTATAACTAGCTTCCCTGGGTGGCTATTTGAAAAAGGAAATGATCATTTGTATATATAGCTTATGTGTGTACGTGTGTGTGTGTGTGTGTGTGTGTGTGTGTGTGTATACATAACTAATATTTATTTAGTGCTAAAAAACTTGGAGGGGGGTCACAGACATGGCAGCCATAAAGATGGAAAAGCTGACAATCATGCCTGCAGGTCTGATGTTTGCATCTATAAGTGTGCATGCAGCCAAAGAAGAGGAATCCAAAAAGCAGCTAATGAAACCAGAGCAGCTTCCCATGTATACTTTACCACCTCTCCAGTCTAAATATGTTAAAGAACAGCCTGAGGATTTACAAATGCACTTTGCCTCCATCCATACTACAACTGATCATTATATTGACTGGTGTAAGGGTGTTGATGACTTTGTGAAAAATGGGATAATGTATACAGTACAATTTGGAAAAGATGAATATGTTTATCTGAAGAATCCACCACAAGATTTTCTTCCAAAAATTGGAGTGATTACAGTTTCAGGATTGGCAGGCATGGTTTCATCAAGAAAAGGTTCTACATTTAAGAAAATCACTTATCCATTGGGACTGGCTAGTTTAGGAAAATCTTTTTGTTATCCAGTTCAGTCCATAATAATTGCAAAGTTAACCAGGATAAAGGCATATGCTACAAGCCAGCAAATATAGGAAGCAGTTGAATAATTGTGGACAAAAACAACAAAAAAGAGTCACTTCCTGAACCTAAAGAAAAAACTAACGTTGAGTTTAAAGGGAACAAAAAGCGAGGAAGCTATGCTGAAATAGAAATACCTGCAAAAACAGCCCATGACTGGAAACACTCAATGGCTTTGCACCAGAACTCAGATCTGAAACTAAGACCAAATCAGAATCCATCTCAGGTTCTACACAGCTAATGCCTGACCCCAAACTCATGGATCACAGGCAGTCCCATCCAGAAGATGTCGATATGTATAGCACTAGAAGCTGAAATAGTCTACGTAGAGAATGGCAAGATTTGTGAAGTTCCAAAGCATAATGAAAAAAAAATCATGTGATGGGTAATTGTGATGCATAGAGCATAACTTAAGGCAAATCTATTTCTTACATCATCTAATGTATAGTCTGACCAGGGATTAAAACACAAACAGCAAATACAATCCAAACAATATTAAATGATTGGTGAAGAGACAGAGGTAGTAGTATCAAGAGGTATTTGATGATTTTTTTTTTATCCTCACCCAAAGACATGTTTGCATGTATCTTCAGATAGAGCTGGAGGGAGAGAAGGAGGAAGAGAGAGAGAGAAACATCAATGTGAGAGAGACACATCAACTGTTTGCCACCCACACAACCTCAACTGGGGCCGGAGACAAACTACAACTGAGGTACATGCCCTTAGTGGGAACTGAACCCGGGACTCTCTGGACTGCGGATCGATGCTCTAACTGCTGAGCCAAACTGGTGGGCCATTTAATTATTTTAAAGGGTGTTTATAAATAATAGAATATGTGAACACTTATCAGACTAAGATCTGAAAAAATATATATGTGTACATATCAATACTTATACACACATATATTTTCTTTAGCTTTTTCTAATTAATGTCAGCTAAATTAGAATGATTTGTGGAAGGATATGTTCCCTATCATTCTCTTTTTTCATTTACCAGAGCCGGAATAAAGCATTCATATTTTATGATACTTGGAAAAAAATATTTATTAAGTGCTTACAAGGTGCTAATCATTCTGTTAAGCATGATATGTGTGTGTGTATGTGTATATATATATATACACACACACACACACTCACACACACACACATACACACACATTATTACAATATCCTCATAATAATCCTATGGGATAAGTCTGTTATTACATTTTAGGCTTAAGAAAATGAGACTTTCAGATGTTCAATAACTTGACAAACTTATCATCTAGGATGGTTAACAGGAACTGAACCTAAACATTTAGACTCCAGAGCCCCTACTCTTTAAACTTTTGCCTAGAGTTTGCAATCCAGGAGATGGATTTGAGCCCACATGGTTGTTTTCTTTGGGCTGCGTGATGTTTTTAAAAAGGAAATGTACTTTGAATGCCTTTAGAAGGTATGAATGTTCATTACATCACAGTCCTTATAGCCTCCATCCTTCTCCCTTTATCATGTAATTTACCTGTTGCACCAAGTGCATTTGAGTTGTTGAAACTTGCTCCACTATACTTCTTCCTTTAATCTTTAACAGGCTCAGCATAAATCTAGGGTCCAAAAAACATATTTTATTTCTATACACCACCACCACGACCATCAGGAAAAATAAAAGAAAATAAGGCTATAATTTCTTTCCACCACTTTTCCCTGTGGTGGCCATACATAATGCCTAACATTCCTTCCTATATTTACTCTGTAAACCAAATTCAAGTCCAACTTCTACAGTATAGGGACAACTTGTTTTTGCCTAGAAACACAGGGCTGTGCCCTGAGCATGTACTACACGTATATAATAATAGGAGGGTCCCATCCTCCAAGAGATGCACCATTTCATCATTTGTTTGATGTCATATCCCTTATCTCTAAGCAATAGTTGATGACACATATACGTGTTCTAAGTGCAAACAAATTTAAGTCATTTTTATTTTGAAATGCCAAAGCCTCTGCTGATAGGTGTTGCCTTATGAACTCATTATTAATTACATGTCCATTATACATTCAGCACATAAGAATATTTTCTTAAATCACCTGTATCAGGAAGCTAACATATTTATTTGACTTTCTGGATTTTGAGTACTAGGAAGGGCTCTATGGTGGTGTTTGCTTTTTGGATTTGAAGGGTAAAATCTGAGTCCTGTGTGTAACCATGTTTTTGTTTCTTTAGAGAAAGTAGGAAAACACATTTTTAAAAGCTAGATTGAAATCCTCTTTGCTGTTCAAAAAATGGTGTAAAATGTTATTTATTTCTGAATCTAAACTCTTGGGAACATTATCTTAGCATTAAAACCAGTTTTTCTTCAGGAGCTACTCTCTCTGTTGCAAGTTCCAACAGAGCAGAGACAAAGACGGGTGCAGAGTGCTAAATTGATCCAGCTGGGTTATCCATCAAATCGGCTGAAGTTTGCACCTGGGGCAGTGAAAGAGCACGGTTACTAACCTTCTGGCAGAGGAAGGATTGGCGTTCTCTTCCCTTTATACATTTATACACAAGAGATTATTTTAGCCTTAAACCGAAAGAGATATCTACTATATGTTTAATAATTCAATTCACTAATTAGAACACCAGGACTCATTCTTATTTAGAATGTATTAAATACTTTAAACATAAAAAATAACCAATACACTCTGCCAACTTTACAATACATTAATAAATATAATTCACAAAGTAATCCAGTAATAAATAGCTATTACTATTATCTCCATTTCACACATGAGGAAACTCAGAGAACCAAGTGATGCTCCCAAGATCACACAGCTACAAGTGATAATAAACTAGGAATCCAACTTGTGATTATTATTCCCAATCCCATGTTCTTTTGATGAGTTGGCTGCCTATTAATTAATTCATTTTTTATGTATGTATTTATTTATTGACTGCTCCGATATTGGCAATAGACTCATTAGACAGGTAGCCCACTGTCTCACCACTCACAGTCAACAATCTGCATTAGAAATGGGTTAGGAGAATAGAAAATGCTCTACTTGCCATCACCTGACAACTTTCCCTTAGTCGGTATAAAGATATAAAAGCTCCAACAGTGCCCTGGCCAAGTGGCTCATTCGGTTAGAGCGTCGTCCCAATACACTTAGGTTGAGTGTTCAATCCCCAGTTGGGGCATGTATGGGAGGCAACCAATTGATGTTTCTCCCTCACAGCAATGTCTATCTCTCTCAAAATCAATAAAAATTTTTAAAATCCTCAGATGAGGATTAAAAAAAAAAAAAAGCTCCAACAGTTTGTTCCTAAACTGGTAGGCCAGTTTTCCCCATGGAACAATAGCTCTGCAGGGTGTTGTACATAGAAAGGTTTCTTTGAGGATCTGCAGTGTGCCAATGACCATGATTAGCCTAGGAAAGGACACAATATAAAGTGTTTTTCAAATATATTTGCCCAAGAACCCATTTTATAGAGTTACTGTGTAGATTCAAATACGTTGGATGCTCTTGGGGGGCCACTGTTCTTGAGAGTCCCTGCAACTTTCTAAATTCTGGAAACTTTGTCCTAGAGACCATCTCTCATAGCTTGAGAACACACTGTTTAGGACAGCTGGTAGTAAACTTACAGAATACCCCACCCAAATAAATGGGTATAGAATACAAATATAAATGGATTCAGAAATAACTCGAACAATTTAATGAATGTCAGGCATACTTATATCTTACCAAGGGAAACTAGCAATGGTACAACCTAACATCCCAGGCAGGGGTCACAGATGTCACTCAGCCCATTTCCAACCTGCCTCTCTCTGAGGTTATGTGGCCCAGGCCTGACTCAAGATGGCAGCTCTTGTGTTCTTAATTTATATTTACTTCAGGGTGGCACTCAGTACTGTATTCATTCTTATTAGTGATGATGAGATAAACTCAAGGATTAAAATTAATTGAGTTTAAATTTAGACTTATCTACATTTAGAGTATCTCATCAAAACTCAGTGTATTCTTTTGAACTAATACTTGTAACTTCCTTTTTTTCCTTCAGTGATGAGCAAAACTAGAAAGTAATATTTTATAAGAAATATTTTTTAAAATTCTCTTCTTTTTTTTGTTAACTTAACTTTAAATCCTGATTTTGGCCCAGGGTAGAAGTGAACTTTAATATTCTTTTTCCCATGGACTGGGAATGAATAGACGTGTTGCAGTATTATTTTTTGTTTATCTTGTTGTTTCTATTTTAGATTAAACCCAACAACATGCGCAGGCTTCATCCTGAAAATTCTCCCAATTCTTGGACTTCTCCAGAGGAGCTAGAAAGTGAGGAGCTAATCAAAGATACCTTCTTTTCCTGTGTTAGTTTCAATTTCCTGGTGACCTCTCCAATATCAAACATATCAGATGCTCTGTTGGAGCATTCTAGTTTCAGGGAACAGAATTCATCAGGCCGTGAAAGTGAGAAGCTATAGCAGTCCAACTTCGGTTTTTCTTCCTCCGCCTTTTCCTTCCTTAAAAGAAATGCAGTCTCCTTCTCCAGGCTTCCTTTAGATTTCTTTTCAAGGGAAGGCTGAAGGATGAATGAATGTGTGGTTTGCCTTTTGTTTATCTGCTTCTCTTTGGTCTATATTCTTCACCTCCCAGTCTCCATGCAGCTTCTTCTTTAATTTTGTAGTTGTAGGACTTCCATTCATCTTGATTTCAGGTGGTTTTGAATGATGTTCTGTAGTTTTGTGTAATTGTGGTGTCGTTGTGGGAGGACGCAATACCACGTTTACCTATGTCGCCATCTTGACCGGAAGTTAAAATTCTCTTCTTATCCTGGCATAAATTCCATAGACATTATATAACTTACTTATATATACATAATCTTAAATATATATATATATATCCTGGCTGGTGTGGTTCAGTGGTTGAGCATTGACCCATGCACCAAGAGGTCACCAGTTTGATTCTCAGTCAGGGAACATGCCCAGGTTGTGGGCCAAATCCTCAGTGGGGGGCATGCAGGAGGTGGCCAATTGATGTTCTCTCTCATCGATGTTTCTATCTCTCACCCTCTCCTTTCTTCTCTTTCTAAAATCAATAAAGAAAAAAAATATTAATATATATATATAATATCCTAATGGTACTGTAAATAAGAAATAGTAATTTATGATGAAATGACATGAATTTCAACATATAAATGCTCAAGTATTATAGTATTTCAGGATATGAAGAATACCTGAGTCATGCCCATTAAATAAATAATAATAGCCCCAACTTCATTGGGACAACTCAAAACATACCTCTTTCAAAAATTCCTTCAAAGCAATCATTTCTCCCCCACTTAGAATCAGCATATTAAAGAAATTTAACAAGGAAGCACTGTGTTTGAGTTACTTTTTTAAAAGATCACTTCAATTTATCGGTGGAATATAATGAACAAAATAAGCTGATGAACAAAATAGACCCAAAGACATAGAAAGGAATACAGTTCAGACTAACAAACCTTAGGGGAGGGGGTGGGGGAGAGGGATGAGATAAACCAAAGACCTTATATGCACGTATACATAATCAATGGACATAGACAACAATGCTGGGGAAGTGGGGCAGGATTGGGAGGAGGGTGGCTGGGCGGGGGGGACATCTGTAACAAAAATAAATTAATAAAAATTGCACACAAAAAAAGATGCTCTAACCAACTGAAAAAAAAAAAAAATAACTTTGGCTTTTATGTAGAGAATGAACTAGAGGGATTAGATGGAAACAGCAAGACCAGCCCAGAGGCTATGCAATGATCTGAACAAAAGATGCTTCTTTCATGCTACTGATAACCAAATCTCTAGTCAGCCTGTTCCCTATATCCAGATGCCTATTGGATATCTCTGTCTGAATATGCTGATGATGTAAAATATTTCAATCCTCAAATTAAATTTTAGCCCTGGCCAGTTTGACTCAGCCATTAGAGAGTTGGCCTATGGACCAAAGAGTATCAGGTTCGATTCTGGTCAAGGGCATGTACCTCAGTTGAGGTTCAGTCTCCAGCCCTGGTTAGGGTCGTACACAAGGCAACCAATCCATGTGTCTCTCTCACATCAATGTTACTCTCTTGCATGCCCCCCCCCACTCTATCTGAAGATGAATGAAAAGTATTATTGGGTGAGAATTTTTAAAAAATTAAATTTTAGACTATCCCTTATTCTGATACAACAAACTAGTGTCTCTAATTTTGTTTGTTTGTTTTGTTTTTATCCTCATCCGAGGACATTTTTCCATTTTTTGTTCAGATAGAGTGGGAGGGAGAGAGAGGAAGAGAGAGAGAGAGAGAGAGAGAGAGAGAGAGAGAGAGAGAGAGAGAGAAACATCGATGTGAAGGGACACATCGAGTGGCTGCCACCCGCACAACCAACCAGGGCCAGGGACAAACTGCAACCGAGGTACATGCCCTTAGCGGGAACCGAACCCGGGTCTCTCTGTACCGCAGGTCGATACTCCAACCGCTAAGCCAAACCGGCCAGGGCTAGTGTCTCTAATTTTATTACCATTTTAATATTACATATCTTTTTTGCAGCATCTCTTAAAGTTTTGCTTTGCTTTAGATCCAATCTCAGCCTTGTTCTTCCATCTGGAAAAAAATGACAGCCTCTTAGCTGGACCTCTACTTTGTATTTCCAGTTGCATTCTACTTTATGAACAGCTTCTGGAACAATGTCTCTCAAATGCCAATATCTACACCCATTCACTCCTTAGAAACACCATTTTACTCTGGCATTGCAAGATTGACCATTGCTTTCACATGGTATGGTGTGGTCATGGAACACATAATGAGCCAAACGCATCATCATGGTGTTAAAACTATGTAAGTTATATACTTCCAAAGAAATATCTTCCCCATTTCTTAACTCCATTGCCTGCTATCTTTTTCAATTTTTTACAGAATCTTACTGATGAGACCTAACCACCTACCACCATCCCCAGCACTTTTTAAAAGCAAGAACATCTGGTTCTCCCCTCTTAAATTACACACACACACACACACACACACACATACATACAAAGAAATGATGAAGAGTAAGCTCTTGGTGTTTGATACATTCATTTCAAATGTTAAAGAAAGTTCCAAAATTATGATATAAGAGAGTATAAAATGAAATACTTAAGTATTTTTTGTGGTTTTAAAATTCTCCATGACCTTCCAAAGCATCTGATCATTCTACTGTGGCACATCAGTTTAAATTTTCTATGAAGGAGCAGTACAGTGAATCCATGAAGCACTGACTTAAAAGTCATATTGTTTGGGTTTAAATATCAGAAACACCATTTGCTACCTATAAGAATTAGGCAAGTTAAGTAAACTCTCCATGCATTAATTCCCTAAACTGTTAAATGAATAGTAATAGTAACTACTTCATACGACTGTTTTGATGAGTGAAGGAGTTGTTGCATATAAAGCACTTGAGATGTTCTTATCATGGGGTCCAAGATGGCTGTGGAGTAGATGAAAGCAACACATACACCCTCCAAGAACCAAACTGGATTTACGGCTAAAATTTAGAACAGTCAACCTGAAGGGTACCTGAATAGGAGTATTATATCCAAGGATTGAAAAAGAAGTTACACAGAGACGGGTGAAAAGGGCAGAGGTGCAGAGAGGGCTGATCCCTGGACCCAGATGAAGAAGCTGAGAAGCCAGAGAGATATTTTGGATGCAAAAGTACCCCCTGAGGAAAGTGGGGTCTTAACCCTGCACCAGGACACCCAAACCAGAACACCAGGGCCAGGAAGAAGAACCTGCATAGCATCCGGCAACAAAAATAAGCAGGGACTTTGTCCACTGGAAAGAGGAGAGAGTCTGCTTAAATCTCAGGGGCTTTCCTTAAGAGCCAATGCACAGGGGTGTGCTCTTGGGCACTCACCTGGTCCTCTGGTAGAGGGAAGGAGACTGAGGCATACAGAAGCCATAAAGAGAAGATCTGGGTGGCATAGCTCTGGAGATCTAGAAGGTAGACTGTTGAGGTCCTAGTCCTGAGCTAACATCCCACACCTCCCTCAGGTGCTATTTTCTAGGGTTGAATGTTTGCTTCTATTCTTATGGTACCAGCTGGAGAAAGTTCACTGACCCTGTCCTCTAAATACTGGCAACACCACCCTCCCAAGCTCTAGTACTTCATAAAGGACTGTTGGCTATACCCAACAGGGATCTGAGGTATGCTCTTTTTCTGGAGAAACTACAGATACACTCTCAGATGACCATTGAACTGAGTGGCTTTGGAACAAGGACCAATCTTTCTCCCCTCCCATGAGTTAGGCAGGTGCCACTCCCAACAGAAGTCTCCCTTATCAGTGTCTCAGGCAGTAGAAAGCTGCAGAGCTAGGTAAGAGCATGCACTCACACCCCTCCTATGGCCCTGTGCCACTCCCAATAGAGGGCTGCCTTGAGTTGTATTCCCAAATCCTGCTGGCATTGGCCTGCCAATTGCAGGAAACACAATTCAGAACTGGGACATTTGACTTGACCCCCATGGAGCCTCCTGTCAGGGTCTCTGGAGGCATGCTGCTAAACCAGGAGAAGGCAAGCAGCTCACTCCCCTCCTGATGGCCAATGGCCCACAGCACCCCCAACAAAGGGATGCTTTGATTTGCATTCCCAAATCCTGCTGGCCCCATCCTGCTCAACTCATATCAGTGGGGGGAAGAGGATACAACTCAGAACTGAGACATTTAATGCAACCCCCTTGAAGCCCTACATCAGTGTCTCTGGCAGTGCACTGCAGAGCTAGGGGAAGGTGAGCAGTTCTTTACCCTCCCAAGGGCCAGTGCCACCCCCAGCAGAGCTGCCTTAATCTGTTCTTCTAAGCCCTACCTGTACCATCCTGCTTGTGCAGCCTCTCAAGGGAAAGGG
Source organism: Molossus molossus (assembly GCF_014108415.1). NCBI lineage: Eukaryota > Metazoa > Chordata > Mammalia > Chiroptera > Molossidae > Molossus > Molossus molossus. Next base: position 70,706,082 of record NW_023425399.1, on the reverse strand, counting down.
GACATTTGGCACCACCCACTAGTAGCCTCTTGTCAAGGTCTCTGGCAATGTACTGCTGAGCTAGTGGAAGGCTAGCAGCTCGTTCTCCTCCTGAGGGCCTATGGCTGGCACCATGCCCAGTGGATGGCTGCCTTGATCTGTCTAGATCTGTTCCTCCAAATCCTGCAGAAGAGAAGAAAGCTGGGAGCATAGCTCAGAGCCAGGAGCTTTGTAATGCGGTTCTGTTGGGGTCTCTGAAGGCATAGCTGCAGAGCTAGGGCGAGGAGGTATACAGCTTCCTCCCTTCACTTTGGCCAGTGCCACCACTAAGGAATAACTGCCTTGATCTGTTTTCATAAGCCCTTCTGGCTCTATCCTGCTAGGCTCCATTTTAAAGGAGGAGGATGCTCTGATCAGAGTCAGGACATTCAGAGTGTATCTACCTCAGAGGCTCTAGTCCTGGGCTTGAGTAGGCTACAGAACTAAAAGGAGGCCCTGGCCAGTTTGGCTCAGCGGTAGAGCATTGGCCAGGGGACCAATGAGTCGCAGGTTTGATTCCGGTGGAGGGCATGTACACCTCAGTTGCAGTGGTTGCAGTTCGTCCCTATCCCTGCTCAGGGCCTTGTGGGAGTCAACTAGCTGATGTGTTCCTCTCACATCGATGTTTCTCTCTCTCTCCCTTTCTCACCCCCTCTCTCCCTCCCACTCTGTCTGAAGATAAATAGAAAAATCTTTGGGTAAGGATTTAAATTTTTTTTTTCTTTTTAGAAAAAGGAGTACAGCTTCCCCCCGCCCCATGGCACAGTTGGTGCCATCCCCAAAAGAAGGCTTTCTCAATCTATCTGTCCAAGTCTCAGTGACCCTGTCCTGTCCTGCTGAGCTTGCTCCTGCAGTAAGAAAAGCTGGCTACACCCAGCCTGAATCAGAGGTGCACTCCTCCCCAGAGAGCAGAGTTGGAGACTCTGGTAGACACTGAGTAGTATGGCTCTGGAGTAGGGGTCACATTCTCCCCACTGAGTCCTGGACCATCATGCCCCAAACTAGGGGACCCACTAACCCTGTCCACCCAAACTGGTTGCCCTAATATACTAAGCTTGAGTCTTATGAAAGGGTCAGTGGGGCATGGCCAGCTTGGGCCCACTCACAGCCCAAGACTCTGCATAAGACTCTGGCGGAAGTCCAGGCAACCTTGAGGGGAAGCAAAGTAGCCGACAGGTAAACATTGACCTCAGGGAGTCTTGGTCTTTTATTGATCTGACCCCAGCTCAGATTTCCAGAAAGCTGACCTATCTACACAGATTTCCCCTCCCATGCACACACAGGTCCAGTAGATTTAGATACAAACAGCAAACAAAGTGGTAGCTCCAGACAGGTAGCCTCAAACTGGTTACACACAACATCTGACAGAAACATGTACCTGAACCCCACCAAAGTGGACCTAGAACCAACACAATCATTGATGGACTTCAGACCACATCAGAGTTTGACCCAACCAGCCACACAAGTGACACACTCAAAGGAAGAATCCGGCAGGCACCAGACCATGCTGGGAACAACTCTTTTTCAGGGGACAGACCCTGCACAGCATCTCCTTCACAGTGATAAAGGTTTACCCTGTAGCAACCCAGCCCAAAGAGTTAACTCCACCCATGAAAGGGCCAACAGCATTTATCAAGATTCAACTACAACAGGGGATGCAAATAACCTATAAGAAACATTTCTGGAGCACAGAGCATGGGTGGTCAGGAAGATTGTGCCACTGAGCACAACAAGACACCTCAAAACTGTACCTGCATAGCAACGTATACACCATAATAGGGCTGGAGCCTCAGTCAGCCAGCCTAAGGGGAGATTCCACCCACAAATGGGCCAATAGCAGCCAAGACCCAATTACATTGGGTGGGGGGAGAGCCATACAATCCACACAAGGGACATTCTCAGGGCATCCAGCTCAGGATATTAAGGAGATTGTACCACTGGGTACCTTAGGACACTTATTACATAAGGCCACCCCACAAAGACTTGTAGTCATAGCAGTTTTATCTAATACATAAAAACAAATACAAAGAGACAGCTAAAATGGGGGCACAGAGTAACAACGCCCAAATGAAAAAAAAAGAGGAATCTACAGGAAAAGAGCTAAATGAAATGGAGGAAAGCAATTTTTCAGACACAGAGTTCAAAGTAATGGATATGAGGATGCTCAAGAAACTTACTGAGAACTATAAGGAACTTAGTGGGAACTATGTCAGCATGCAAAAGGACATAGAAACCATGAATAAGAACCAGTCAGAAATGAAGAATATCATATCTGACATTGAGAATACACAGGAAGGAATTAAAAGTAGGTTGGATGAAGCAGAAGATCAAATCAGCAATTTGGAGGACAAGGTAGGAAAAAACACCCATTCAGAACAATAAAGAGAAAAAATAATGAAAAACAATAAGGATAACTTAAGGGAACTTTGGGACAATATGTAATGTAACAACATCCACATCATAGGGATACCAGAAAGAGAAGAAAGCAAGCAAGGGATAGAGAACCTATTTGCAGAAATAATGACAGAAAACTTTCCTAACTTGGTAAAATAAAATGTCACACAAGTTCAGAAACACAGGAACACCCACACCAGGACACATCATAATTAAAATGCCCAAGGTTAAAGACAAACAGAAAATCATAAAAACAGCAAGAGAGAGGCAGTTACCTAAAAGGAGTTCCCATAAAGCTATCAGCAGATTTCTCAATAGAAACACTTCAGGCCAGACAGATTTGGCAGGAAGTATTCAAAGTACTGAAAAGCAAGAACTATCATCCAAGACTTCTCTATCCAATAAAGCTATAATTTACAATTGAAGGTGAAATAAAGAGCTCCCAGACAAAAGAAGCTAAAGGGGTTTAGTACCACCAAACCAGCACTGCAAGAAATTTTTAAGAGACTACTTCAAATAAAAAAAAAAGAAAGAAAGAAGAAGAAATAGAGAGACAGAGGAATATAAGCATAAAGAAATAAATGACAAGATATACATACCTATCCATAATAACCTTAAATGTAAATGGATTAGTTATACCAATCAAAAGACATAGGGTAGCCAAATGACTGACAAAATATGACCCATATATATGCTGTCTACAAGAGACCCACCTCACAGCAAAATATTCACACAGGATGAAAATGAAGGAATGGAAAAAAATAGTCCATGCAAATGAAAACAAAAAAAACAAAAAAAAACTGGGGTAGCAATACTCATATCTGAAAAAAATAGACTTCAAAACAAAGGCCATAACAAGATACAAAGAAGTTCACTACATAATACTAAAAGAATTGATCCAACAATAGGATATAACCCTTGTAAACATATGTACCCAATACAGAAGAACTTAAAAATAAAATAAATAAAATAAAAAAACTCTTACTGGCTTTAAGGGAGAGATCAACAACAACACAATCATAGTAGGGAACTTTAACACCCCACTGTTATCACATATTCAACAAGAAAACAGTGACCTTTAGTGATTCACTAAATCAGATGGATTTAATTGATATTTACAGGACATTTTATCCCAAAGCAGCAGAATATACATTCTTCTCAAGTGCACATGGAACATCCTCAAACATAGACCACATGTTAGAATGCAAAATAAATCTTAACAAATTCAAGAAGATAGAAATTATATCAACCTTCTTCTCACATCACAATTACATAAAACTAGATATCAACTACAATGAAAAAATGTTGAAAATATTCAAACACATGAAGGCTAAATAGCATGTTATTAATCAATGAATGAGTTACCAATGAGATCAAGGAAGAAAACAAAATTCCCTGGAAACAAAAATGAACACACAACAAAACCAAATTTATGGTACATAGTGAAAGCAGTCTGAGAGGGAAATTCATACCATTACAGGCCTACTTCAAGAAGCAAGAAAAATCTCAAGTAAACAATCTAACCCTACACCTAAAAGAATTAAAAAAAAAAAAAAATGGGAAAAGCCCAGAGAAAGTAGTAGGAAGGAAATAATAAAGATCACAGCATAAATAAATGAAATAGAAGCTAAAGTCAGTACAAAAGATCAAAGAAAGCAAATACTGGTTCTATAAAAAGATAAACAAGATTGATACGCCTTTAAACAGACACATCAAGAAACAAAAAGAGAGGACCCAAATAAGTAAAATCATAAATGAAAGAAGTAAAAATTGACATCAAAGAAATACAAAGGATTGTAAGAAAATACTAATGAACGACTATATGCCAACAAATGGGACAACCTAGGTGAAATGGACAAATTTCTAGAAACACACAATCTTCCAGAACTGAATCAGGAAGATTCAGAAAACCTGAATAGTCCAATAACAACTAATGAAATTGAAGTAGTAATAAAAAAATTTCCTCCGCAAACTAAAGTCCTGGACTTAATGACTTCACAGGCAAATTTTAACCAACAGTCAAAGAAGAACTAACACCTATCCTTCTCAAACTATTTCAAAAAAGTTCAAGTGGAGGGAAGACTTCCAAGCTATTTTTTACGAGGCCAACATTATCCTAATTCCAACATCAGACAGACACTACACAGAAAGAAAATCACAAACCAATATTCCTGATGAACATAGATGCTAAAATCCTCAACAAAAGATTAGCAAATCAGATCCAGCAGCAATACATTAAAAAGATCACACACCATGATCAAGTGGTATTTATTCTGAGGATGCAAAGCTGGTACAATATTTGCAAATCAGTAAATGTGACACATCACATAAACAAGATGAAAGATGAAAATCACATCATCATATAAATAGATGCAGAAAAATCACTTGATAAAATTCAGCACTGATTTATGATTAAAAGCTCTCAGCAAAGTAGAAATAGAGGGATTATACCTCAACATAATAAAGACCATATATGAAGAACTTATATCCAACATCATACTCAATGGGCAAAAACTAAAAATGTTTCCCTTAAGATCAGAAATAAGAAGGTGATGTCTGCTTTCACCACTCTTATTCAACATAGTACTGGAAGTTATAGCCACAGTGACCAGAAAAGAAGAAATAAAAGACATCCAAATTGGAAAGGAGGATGAAAAACAGTCATTATTCATAGACGACATGATATTGTATACAGAAACTTCTAATGACTCCACCAAAAAATTAATAGATCTAATAAGTGAATTCAGAAAGTAGCAGGACACAAAATCAATATCCAGAAATTGATGGCATTTCTGTACCCAATAATGAAATATCAGAAAGAGAAACAAACAAACAAACAAACAAAACAATTCCATTTACTATTGCAACAACAAAAAATAAAGTACCTAGGAATAAATTTAACTAAAGAAGTACAAGACCTATACTCAAAAAACTATAGGACATTGAAGAAAGAAATTGAGAAAGATACAAATAAATGGAAGCATATATCGTGTTCATAGATTGGAACAATTAACATAATTAAAATCTCCATACTACCCAAAGCAATCTATAGATTTATTGCAATCCTTATTAAAATACCAATGACATATTTCTGACATCAAGAAAATATATTCTAAAAATTTATATGGAACAACAACAAAAAAAAAAGACCCTGAATAGCCTCAGCCATCTTTTCAAAAAAGAACAAAGTTGGGGAAAATCACAATATGGGATATCAAACTATACTACAAGGCCATTCTAATAAAAATAACCTGGTACTGGCATAAGAACAAGCATATTGATCAATGGAACTGAACCGAGAGCCCAGAAATCAACCCACACCTCTATGGTCAATTAATATTTGACAAAGGAGGCAAGAGTACACAATAGAGAAAAGACAGTTTATTCAATAAATAGTGCTGGGAAATTGGATAGCTACATACAAAATAAATGAAACTAGACCACCAACTTACACCATACACAAGAATAAACTCAAAATGGATTAAATATTTAAATGTTGGACTTGAAACAGTAAAAATCCTAGAAGAAAACAGGCAGTAAAATCTCAGACATCTCTCATAGCAATATTTTTGCCAATATATCTCCTAGGGTAAGGGAAACAAAGGAAAAAATAACAAATGGGACTATATCATACTAAAAGTTTCTGCACAGCAAAAGTAATCATCAACAAAATAAAAAGGGAACCCACTATATGGAGAACATATTCACCAATGACACATCTGATAAGGAGTTAATTTCCAAAATATCTAAAGAACTTGTACAACTCAACAGTAGGAAGGCAAACAATTCAATTAAAAATGAGCAAAGGGCCCTGGCCAGTTTGCTCAGTGGTTAGAGCGTCGGCCTGCGGTCCAGAGAGACCTGGGTTCGGTTCCCGCTAAGGGCATGTACCTCGGTTGCAGTTTGTCCCTGGCCCTGGTTGGGTCATGAAGGTAACAACCACTCAATATGTCCCTTTCACATCAATGTTTCTCTCTCTCTCTCTCCCTCCCACTCTATCTGAACAACAACAACAACAAAAAATGAGCAAAGCGCCTGAATAGACACTTCTTCAAAGAGGATTTACAGATGGCCAAAAGACATATGAAGAAATGCTCAACATGACTAATCATCAGAAAGAGGCAAATTAAAACCACAATGAGATATCACTTCACACTTGCCAGAATGGCTAGCATCAATAAATCAACAAACACCAAGTGTTGTCAAGGATGTGGAAAAAAGGGAACTCTCATGCACTGTTGGTGGGAATGCAGACTGGTACAGCTGCTGTGGAAAACAGTATGGAGTTTCCTTTTAAAATTAAAAATAGAACTGCATTTTGACCCAGCAATCCCATTTCTGGAAATATATCTTGAGAATCCGAAAACACCAATCAGAAAGAATATATACACCCCTATGTTCACAGCAGTGTTTACAATAGCTAAGATTTGGAAACTGCCCAATTGCCCATCAGTAGATGAGTGGATAAAAAAAGCTGTGATACATTTAAACAATGGAATACTATGCAGCTGTAAAAAGGAAGTAACTGTTACCTTCTGTGACAGCATGGATGGATCTGGAGATTAAAATGCTAAGCAAAATAAGCCTGTCAGATAAAGAAAAATACCATGTGATCTCATTTATGTGTGGGATCTAATGAACAAAATAAACTGATGAACAAAATAGAACTAGAGACATGGATACTTGGTACTGACAGATATCAGGGGGGCGGTGAGTAGGGCAAATGGGATGAAAGAAGGGGATGACAATAGCCAAAGAACATACATGCATAGCCCATGGACACTAAGAAACTAAAGGTGAGGGCCAGAGAGAGGGGAGGGAACATCTGTAATAATATCAACAATAAAAATAAAACAAAATAAATTAAAAATAAAACACTTGAAATTGTAGTTGACACATGGAAACAATTTCTTAAGCATTACCTGTTCCTAATGCAGTAAAGTTTACCCTTAAAATTCTTATAAGTATGTATATATGTATAAGAATTGTTTTGTTAAATTAATAGCCCCTTTTCAAATAAAGATATGAGGTCTAACAGTTACTTATAACACTTATAATACCACTAAAAAAAAATTACAAATTAGGAATAGTTCATAGGGTGTAGAATAAGAGAAGTTTCAAAAACATTCAAGTTCCACTCATTAATCTTATGGAATATTTGTGACACTTTTAAATGGCTATGAAATGAGCCTAATGAAATCTTTTTAAAAGCTGAGTTCTCAATGGTATGATTCTTAGGAAATCCTAAGTTTATTTTATTGATGGCAATCTTTGGGCCACCCTAGGAACTTTATTTCATTGAAATCACCAAGAAATTGTAGTACTAAGGTTCCTTCCCTTTCAGACCAGAAATAAGATTGAGAGAAAACAAGTTTTTACCATTTTCCCAGTAGATCACTCTCTCCAGACCAGAAAAATACCTTTTTTTTAAATCCTGCTGAAGCAGGGAGGGGGCAGGAAGATATTAACCAAATAACTTATGTGCATATATACATAGCCCATGGACACAGGCAATAGTGCACTGAAGGCCTGGTGTGGGGTGGGGGCTGATTGGAGGGGTCCAAAGGTTGGGGGAAATGGGGGACATTTGTAATACTATCAACAATGAAAAATAAATTCTAAAAAAAAATCATATGTCAGTAGATGGTTATCAATAAAACATGTAGTTTGTTTTTCTTTTTTTTAATAAGCATTTTGGTCAGACTGGGTGTATGTGAGTTGTGCCTTGAGGGTAGCTCTGTTTTGGAGGGAATTGGCCACACTATTTTTGGAAACCAAGGAGCTTTCAAACAGAACTTTAGCACTCAGACATCTCCCTTCTGAGATCTATGTCACTTAAAAGTGGCTGATGAAACAATCCTATATCTTCAGGGATACTTTGATATGGAACTTGGGCATATCTTACGTCTCCTTGGGATTTTTAAAGTGGCTATTATCTCTTGGAAGTGTTGGCGAGGGTGTGGAGAAAAGGGGACTCTAATACACTGCTGGGGGAATGCAGACTGGTGCAGCCACTATGGAAAACAATATGGTGTTACCTCAAAAAATTAAAAATTGAACTTCCATTTGACCCAGTGATCCCGCTTCTAGGAATATACCCTAAGAAGACTGAAACATCAATCAGGAAGAATATATGTACCCCCATGTTTGTAGCAGCACTATTTATGATAGCTAAGATCTGGAAACAGCCCAAGTGCCCATCAGTAGACGAATGGATAAGAAAGCTGTGGTACATATACACAATGGAGTACTATGCAGCTGTAAGAAAGAAAGATCTCTTATCCTTTGAGACTACATGGAGGGACCTGGAAAGTATCATCCTAAGTGAAACATGCCAAACAGAGAAAGACAAGTATCATATGATCTCACTTATTTGTGGAATATAATGAACATATGAGTCTGAGGAATGGGGTAGTCCCAGAGACGTGGAAGTGGGGTACAGACTGACAATCCCCAGAAGAGGGGGTGGTGGGGGAGAGATAAACCACAGAACTTATATGCATGTATGCATGAACAATGGACATGGGCAACAAAGCTGGGGACAGGTCAGGGAAGGAGGGAGAGGGGGAATCAGTGGGGGAAAAGGAGAAACGTCTGTAACAAAAATTAATTAATAAAAATTTTTTAAAAAGCAGTGGTACATATACACAATGGAGTACTATGCAGCTGTAAGAAACGACATTGAGACGACATGGAGGGACCTGGAAAGTATTATCCTAAGTGAAATAAGCCAAGCAGAAAAAGACAAATACCACATGATCTCATTTATATACGGAATATAATGAACATAACAGTCTGAGGAATACGGTAGACCCAGAAACATGGAAGTAGGGCACAGACTGACATCCCTCAGAAGAGGGGGCGGGGCGGGTGGGAAGAGATAAACCACAGAACTTTTATGCATGTATGCATAACCAATGGACATCGACAACAAAGCCTGGGATGAAGCGGGGGGGATGGGGAGGGGGTGCCAATGGGGTAAAAAAGGAGAAACATCTGTAACAAAAAAAATTAAAAATTAAAAAAAAAAAAACTGCCTTGTGGACTTGAATCTTCAGCATGACCATCTCTGAGTTTGACTGGCTGGCCCTCTGGAAGAGGAATGAACTGAGAAGCAAATCTGGCTGTTCTAGACAGAGACTCTATAAATATGTATGCATTTATATAAAGATATATGTAAAATCTCTATATGAAGCTTGTTATAACCCTCTTGTGTAATGGGACATGCTGACTGCCAAGAGACTTGCTTTTCTGTACTGTCAGGCAAGCCCATGTTATCAAGATATTTTTATGCTACTTACTTTCTCTTTTCTAAATAAATCGGGGTTTGGGAAGGGATTTGAGGGGACACCCATCATTTTATTGGGGATCCTTTTTATACTGAGACACCTATTCTAACTTGAGTCCCACAAGGTCCAGCCCTCTTTTCTAAAGGAAGTGGCTGAAGAAGTCTCTTCTCTCTGCTTCTTTGCTCTTCTCGCTAGTCTCCAGGGTGGATGCTGACCATAGTTTTCACCGCTTATTGGCTCCTCCCATGGGAGGATCCACAGCAATATCCCAAAGTCACTGAGCACCTTTGAGAGCCCCTGCAGAATTTTCTCATCACCCATAATTAGGAGCTCGGTGCTCTCTGGGGGTGATGCAGTTAGAAGTGTGGGCCTCATTATCTACTCCTTACAGCAGTTAACAGAAGTGGATAGGGCCTTATCCTCTCCTGAGCTCTTCAGTCCTTCTTCTTCTGTCCTTGATCCTAACCTTTCCCTTGTCCAGATCTGTGACTCATGGTAGAAAAAGAAAAGGCACTTCCTTTTCTTCCATCACTTCCACTTGGCCCCTTTGCCTGGCTCCAATGTGGAGAACCAGAAGGAAGGAATGGGAGCTAGGAACAGGAGCACGTGTTAGAATTGGAGCTGCAGGACCCCTTGGGGTTGTCCTCTCTCCCTCACTGCTCCCAGAACCTACTGACCCTTCCCCCTTTGGAGGAAAGGCCCATTATTGTAACCTCTATTCTTCAGCCTTCCTACAATCTACATGTCTGACAACTCAACACACCACAGGGTTAATGTTCCCACCATACCTTTAACCAAACAACTAGACAGACAACTTCTAATACACATCTCAAGGTAACACAGGCTATGTTCCATGCCTACTAGTCTCGAGGCTGGCAGAGTAACCCAACCAGTCCCCAACTCCCACTGCACCATTGGCTGGGTTTTATAAGGGAAATTTTCTGGAGAATGGCTGCCTAAATGAAGCACTGGCCAACACTACTCATGATCATCCTGGATTTCCCCAGTGGCTGATTTTCTTGTCTCCTTGCCTTCTGGAACAGGGGTGAATGCTTAACTTTCTCTCTTCTCCTTTCCAGACCTTCTACCCTGAGTTGGTAATATTTGGTGAGGTCTGTTCCTCCCTGTAATTGCCTTGAATCATGCAATTTAGAGGTCTTGGAAGAAAGGTGAATAAGTGGAAATGATTATTATGATGCTCAAGAGACTGATGATGTGACATGGCAAATATAGAACTGACTTCAATTCAAAAACGAATCCTTACTGAGTACCTGCTCATTTTGAACACTTACTGTATACTGAGTACTGACTAGAGGAGGTAGATGGGAACACTGCAATTATCAATATGGGCCCTACTAACACTGGTATGATCAACATGGGCCCTACTAAATGGGTATTATAAGGTATACACTCAAACATGATGAACGTGAGGCTGAAAGTGATGGGAGACAGCATAAGAAAATATTTGTGACATTACTGAAAAGGCATATGCAGTTGGCACAAAGAATAACTTTCTAGAAGAGATTGCATTTGAGCAAAGTTTGGGAAGTATCTTTGTAAACTGGGAGGAGACTATAACTTGAAAGGGTGAAAGGATGAGGTGCTGGAAGGAAAGTTTAATATGCTTTCATTTAAAATATCAACCCTCTCTGTTATTTCTCCTCATGGCCAATGTCTGTCAACTGTCCTGACCCTTTAAAATGTCCCTAGCCAGATGCAATCATTGAAACTGCCTCATAACCACTGGTTGAGAACTTGGCAAGATTTGAAGGGCTTTTGTTATTGTTGTTGGGTATTTTTGTTTCCCATGAAGACACGTGACTTCAACCAAAAACAAAAATCCTGCCTACCTGCTTAGCATCTTGTCAGAGAAATTGTAAACTCCTTTCACATCAGGGGATGTTTTTTACAAATTCCTTTGAAGTCCAGCATATGCATGTATTAAATCAATATGGAATGAGTGAATAAAGTTGAGAAGGGGGTTAAATAGCACATAATCATCCCCTACATCTCTACAGTTTAATAAAACATCATTATATGCTTGTCTCTGATAAATAAAACCACTTTTAATGTCTTCAATTAATTCATTTAATGTTTAGTGCCTGCTCTTCAAGGGGAAGGATGCAACAGAAGGTACAGTCAGAGTCCGCATCATGGAAACCCTCATATACCATACTAAAAAGCAGAATGTTATCTTATGTAGGTCAGAAAATCATTGAGGAATGTTGTGCATGATATAAAATGGTCAGTTTTCTTTTACAGCTAGAACACTGATGACAATGTAAAAGATAGATTTGAAGGGCAAGACTGGAAGCAGGATTAAAGGCAAGACACCAGGTGAGAGCCCTGGCTGGTTTGGCTCAGCGATTAGAGCATCAGCTTGTGGACCAGAGAGTTCTGGGTTCAGTTCCCACTAAGGACACGTACCTCGGTTGCAGAGACACACACACCACTTGGTGTGTCTCTCTCAAATCGATGTTTCTCTCTTTCTCTTCTTCCCTCCCTCCTTCCTGTTCTATCTGAAGATAAATGCAAAAATGTGTTCAGGTGAGGATAAAAAAAAGACACCAGGTGAGAAATGATGAGAACTCCAACTAGAGCAATAGTCTTCAGGATATAGAAATGGAGACAGATATAAGATACAAAGTAAATACAATTTGGTGACTGACTGTTGGGGGTCCAAACTCAAGAATGAATCTCAGATTTCTAAATTAGATAACTAGGTGGTAATGGTTTAGAAAATATGATTGGCTTCCCTTCTGATAAGAACCCTAGACTTTTCTAATGCTTCTTTCATATTACTTATCACACTGGAAATGCCATATTTGTCTTTTCTGTTAGCCTATAAAATGCAAAGGGTCCTGTACAACACTGGGTATTCACCACTATCTCTATCACCTGGTATAGGTTCCAGCACATGCTAGATACTTCATAAATACTTCTTGAATTAAAATTGGCATATTAATTTGATGTGATTCCTATATATCTAGGAAGAAGATAGTTGGGGGGAGCATCTTGATCCTTTTCTAGCTCTGAGCCTACTCAACTCAACTTCAGAAGTAAAAAATGCATTGTTTTCACTATTATCCCTTCAGAAATAAAATTCCACAGTCTCTAATTTAACAGTTCCATGATTAAGCAGACCTCACTGTCAAAAATGTCTCCCTAAAATATGGTGCATAGTCATTGTGTTTCCATTTAAATGATAATTATATTTTATGAAATAAATAGGTTAGCTTTTTTTCAAGCTGTCTCTTCACAGGAATCAAGAAAGATTTGAAAGCAGACAAACCTCTAAGAATTTTTTTAAAAGAAAAAAGAAAGTACCAAGCCGTTGGCTGCATATGCAAAATTTTATTTTCCTTAAGAATGAATTAATAGGATTCCTGTCAAGATAGTGGCATAGGTGAATGCAGTAATCAGCTCCTCCCACAACCACATCAAAATTACAACTAAATTACAAAACAGCCATCCTTTAGAATCAATCGCCTGAAATCTGGCTGATTGGAAGTCCTACAACTAGGGAACTAAAGAAGAAGCCACATCAAGACTGGTAGGAGGGTTGGAGGCTTGAAAAAGGCTGGTCCTACACCCACGTGTGGCGGTTTTTAATCAGGAGGGATATCTTGGCTGTGAAGGTCCCCCATGATGCGCAAGGTATTCCAGCCCCATACCAGATCCTTCAGCCCAGGATTCCAGTGCCAGGAAGAGAAATCCCCACATCTTGGGGCTGTAAAAGCCAATGGGGATTGTGGCTGAAGACAAAGGCTGCTGAAGTCCCAGGCAGTTCCTCTTATAGGGCTTGTGAATCGACTATTCAGAGTCATTCTCTCTGAGCTCCAGCACTGGGGCAACAGCTTGAAAAAGAACCAGGGACCTACAGGAAGGAACTAAATTGTCTGGCATCAGGGCAAGAGCTAGGGGATGGGCTTTCTCCCAGACAAAAGTGCTGGCAGGAGCCATGGTTCCTTTGCTGAGCCCTCCCCACCACAGAGCCGACAGGCAGATGCCATATCTGAACTTTGATCAACCTGGCTCACACTGTTGGTCCTGCTGTAGTGATTTTCTGAGATGCTGCCCCACCCATTCGCAGGCTCACCCAAGCTGTTTCCAGTGGCTCTTCCACATGAATGACCTGTCTTGACCCATGTTTCAGACTTTCCTAAAATTTGTCAAACAAGAGCAGCTGGCCTCAGCATAACCCATACATTTGGCTTAGTGGCCCCAGGCCCAGCACTGGCAGCAGCCCACGTTGGTTCACAGCTTGGCCTCTCCTGGACATCTCCAAGTCCAACACAAGTAGCAGCCATCTGAAGATCACTCTGTAACTTATGCCAGGGGGGCACAGGCAGGGTACAGGTAGTAGCACTGACTTTGCTCCTACTGGGAGGTCCCAGAGTCAGTATACTCAGTGGTCAGCTTTAGATCATGCCAGGTACAATCCTACCACCTCCACAAGTGGCAAATTCAAGAGACCAACTTGTTGAGCACTGAAGCCCCACAGAAGCAAGTCCTGTTCTGTAGGGTTGACATCTGCATAGCACCTCTTCCACTGTAATAGCAGCTAATCCTCATAGTCAGTAGGCCTAGAGGTCAATCCCTCCCAGTAACACCAATAGTAATCAGGGCTCAGCTACAACAGGGATTCACCTGGAGGGCCCAACTCAGGTGTCTGGGGAGGCTGAGCCACTGAGCCCTATAGGACACCTACTACACAAGGCCACTCTAACAAGTCCAGGAGACATAGCAGCTCTACCTAATACATAGAAACAAACACATGGAAGCAGCCAAAATGCAGAGATAAAGAAACATGTCACAAATAAAAGAAATCTCCAGAAAAAGGACTAAATAAAATGGAAGCAAGTAAACTGCCAGATACAGAGTTCAAAACAATGGTTATAAGGATGCTCAAGGAACTTAGTAGGAACATCAACAACATAAAAAAAGGACCAGTCAAAAATAAAGGATACACTAACTGAAATAAAGAATAATTTACAGGAACTCAACAGTAGAGTAGAAGACACTGAGAACCAAATCAGCAATTTGGAATATGAGGAAGCAAAAAACAACCAATAAGAAGAGCAAAAAAAGGAAAAAATCAAAAAATATGAAGATATGTGTAAGGAGCCTCTGGAACAACTTCAAGCATACCAACATTTGCATCATGGAGGTGCTGGAAAAAGAAGAGAGGGGGCAAGAAATTGAAAATCTATTTGAAAAAATGACATAAAACTTCCCTTACCTGGTGAAAGAAATAGACATAAAAGTCCAGGAATCACAGACAGTCCCAAAGATTAATCCAAAGAGACCAACACCAAGACACATAATTAAAATGCCAAATGTTAAAGACAAAGAGAGAATCTTGAAAGCAGCAAGAGGAAAGCAGTTAGTTACTTATAAGGGCATACCCATTAGACTCTCAGGTGATTTCTCACCAGACACTTTGTAGGCCAGAAGAGAGTGGCAAGAAATATTCAAAATGATAAAAAGCAAGAACCTAAAACCAAGATTACTCTACTCAGCAGAGCTATCATTTAGAATCTAAGGACAGATAAAGAGCTTCCCAGACATGAAAAAGCTAAACGAGTTCATCACCACCAAACCAGTATTACATGAAATGTTAAAGAGCCTTCTTTAAGAAGCAAAAGAAAAAACAGATAAAAAATGAACAATAAAATGGTAATAAATATATATGTATCAACAATTGAATCTAAAAATCAAGATAAATGAACAAGCAAAACAGAAAAAAAAAAGTATATATGTATAGCCCTTGGACACAGACAATAGTGTGGTGAGGACCAAGGGGGTTGGGGGGTGCAGGGGTGGGGTTGAGGTGGGCAAAGGGGGGCTGTAATGAGGGACATCTGCAATAGTGTCAAAAATAAAAATAAAATTAATTAAAATATATCCAACAAAAATAAAATAAAATATAAAAAAAGAATGAATTCATATAACAATGATCATCACATGGTCTTTGAAATATTCTAACAATCTTCATTTAATTTTTTTTTTTTTTTTTTGGTAAGCATTAGACACTGATCCAATGCAAATCTATCAAAATTGTGTGCTTAATATACAGTTCCTTAATAGCTCTGCTTTCTAATGGATTAATAGAATCTTTACCAATCAGAGCCCAACAGGAAACAGATGGAGCACTTGAAATAGGCTAATTTGAGAAGAGTTTATTTACAAATGTATTAATTGTAAATCAATGCTATTGGGAAACCACAATACACAATTGAATCTAAAAATCAAGATAAATGAACAAGCAAAACAGTCATAGTAGCCTGACTATGACCATCCCTATGACAGAATGCATGAGGGAGGTAGTGGTTACTAGAATCGGAGGGAGAGAGTCGAGTACAGAAAAAAACTCTTGACAGAACCAGAAACTTCTGTTGAGAGGCATTAAGTCAAACTCACAGGAATGAACCCCTGGAAATAATTACCAATCAGCACTCTGATCTTTTACCAGAGCTCACCACTGGCCAAACTCATCTGAAGACAAAGGGAATAGGAGCCATGTAAGTTAGCCTTCTAGAGTAGAGAACAGGATAGAGAAAGGTGAAAAGTTGATCTAGAGGGGCAAAGAGAAAATATTAGCTCAGAGTTACCCATTTAAGCTTTTCTGCCAAAAAAAAAAAGACTACCTTTGTAAGTTTTCCAGTGTCCAAAATGTTTTCCATCATGCCCTGTCTCAAAGAAATATTTCCTAGGTTTACATTTAAACTTCTAAGTATACAGCTGTCAACAAATCCCATATTCCTCTAGCATAGCAGCAAAAATCTGAAAGATGAGTGCAATTCTAAAACACTGGGGAAACAAATAGAGATAAAATACAGACAAAGTGAAGCACTCAGTAAAATTGTAAATGAACATTTTAGGAATTATGTCAGAAAATTATTTAGAATTCTTAAGAAAGTCTTTAGAATTTCAGGTAGCTTCACGATTTGTGCCATGTACACAAATGTACACATCAAAACCTTTGGCAATATAAGCATCTTTCTTTATTTCTTTCTGGAGATTTAAAATCTGCTTATCTCCTCACTACCACTAATCATCTGAGAGATGCAGATTAAAACAATAAGGTATCCCCGCACACATGCAAGAATGGCTGCCATCAACAAATCAACAAAGGACAAGTGCTGGGAAGAATGTGGGGAAAAGGGAACCCTAGTACACTGCTGGTAAGTATGCACACTTGTGCAGGCACTGTGGAAAACAATACGGAGTTTCCTCAAAAAATCAAAAATGGAACTGCCATTTGCCCCACTGATCCCACTGCTAGGAATATATCCTAAGAATCCAGAAACACTAATCAGGAAGAATATATGCACCCCTATGTTCACAGAAGCACTATTTACAATAGGTAAGATCTGGAAAGAGCCCAAGTGTCCATCAGTAGATGAGTGGATAAACAAGCTGTGGTGTGTGTGTGTGTGTATATATATATATATATATATGAATACTAATACCACATGATCTCACTTATACATGGAATATAATGAACATAATAGTCTGAGGAATACAGTAGACCCAGAAACATGGAAGTAGGGCACAGACTGACATCCCTCAGAAGAGGGGGTGGGGGGGTGGGAAGAGATAAACCACAGAACTTACATGCATGTATGCATGACCAATGGACATGGACAACTAAGCAGGGGACGGGGTGGGGGTGGGGTGGGGAGGGGGGTGCCAATGGGTAAAAAAGGTAAAATATCTGTAACAAAAAAATAAATAAAAAATTTTAAAAAATAAAAATAAAGAATACTAGTATGCTGTGAAAAAGAAGAAAATCCTTTGGGATGACATGGAGGAACCTGGAGAGTATTATGCTAAGCGAAATAAGCCAGTCAGAGAAAGACAAGTATCACATGATCTTACTTATATACAGAATCCAACGAACAGTATAAACTGATGAACAAAATAGACCCAGAGTCATGAAAGTAGGGAACAAACTGATGAACCTCAGAAAGAAGGGGGGAAGAGGATGGGGAGAGATAAACCAAAGAAGTTATATGCATAAATGCATAACCCATGGACACAGACAATAGTGTAGTGAAGGCAGGGAGCAGAGAGGAGGGGGTCAATGGGGAAAAAAAGGGGGAACATCTGTAATACTTTCAACAATAAAGACAATTTTTTAAAAATCTACCTATCTGTGGGATTAAACTACAGCAATTTTCTTTTTCTAAGTGCTTAGCTATTTCCTCAAAATGTACTGCTTCAACCTGAAAATATCATTTTTATTATTGACTTCTACTGCTTGACAATAGTATAAATTAAATTTTTTTATCTTATGTGTCTATTTATCAAAATATGTCCAAAGTTGTTAGATTTCCATCCAGTATTTTCTTGAACTACTTGATATTAGTGCAGAGCATGGCACTAAGTGTATAAAGTTAGAATAATAGATGTAGGTAGTTGCTCTTATCTGTTCCTCTTTTGAATATATAGTATATTTTATCAAAGCATGGATTAAGAAATGCACTCAAGTAAGATGTTAGGATCAAAATTCTGTCTTATAATATGTACTTTCATGAATATAAAATGTTAAAAAGAAAAAGGCAGTGCAATCTTCTGGTGAATATCTTGAAGTTTAGGGTAAAAAAATTAAAATCCAATGGGCCACAGATTGTAGGTATGGCCAGATTGGCAAACACTCTAAAATCAACCCCTAAATATAGTTATTTTATTTATTCAGTTATTTATTGGAGCATTTTATCTGCCTTCCGCCCAAAAGAAATGAAATGTTTCATTGTCATTTTCTCCTCATTTTCCTTATTTTTCCTTACATTAGAAACTGACAGCTTAGATAATGTTCCGTAAGAGCAATGAAACCACAGCCCAGCCATATATTATTTGAAGACCTAGACTTCATTCACCACAGGTAAAGTTGACTGAAGTGAAAGGGATGATTTATATCACTGGGCTGCCAGCAGGATAGAGATCACAGCCCCTGCCTCCCATTGTGAACAAAATCTATAAAGGAAGCTGAGCCTCTATTTTTCTACCAGGGCACTCATTTTACACAGTGCCAACTGACAGAATTTTCAAGAGCACAACTTTAGCCTATAAAACAGAAAGTTCCCTGTAACTGATGTAGAGTATAAATGGTTAAAGATAGGAAATACAGGTTCATTGCATCACTTCCCTCAAATACTAGAAAGGTAATAGGTGTAGAAAAAATTTGTTACTTTGAACTTAATATTGCTAATGCCATTCATAATGGGAGTTGCAATGGCTAAACTTTCATTATAAATACAAGTTTAAAATGCTCATCTCATTCTTTATTTCATTGGATGTTTATAGTCAACCTATCTTTATACTCATGGCCTTCATCATAAGAGTGCTATTTTAGAATATGACAATCTGCTCTGCTGGTGTTGCTCAATGCATGGAGTGTCATCCCACAAACTGAGAGGTCCCAATTACATTCCCGGTCAGGGCACTTGCCTGGAGTGTGGGCTCGATCCCCAATAGGGGGCGTGCAGGAGGCAATCGATGTTTTTTCACATCGATGTTTCTATCTCTTCCTTTCTCGCTAAAAAAAAAAAACATATTTATAAGAAAAAAAAATAGGACAATTCCTCTCACTAGCCAATGTCTGGCTTAATCAGTCCTCTACTATACTGATTTAAATAGCACCGTGAGTGTAAGTATTGTCAAAGTATCTTATTAAAGAACTTTATCAACTTCTTTTATTATTAAAGGTATCAAATTAAATTCTACAACTCCATTTATACTTAGAATAAAGAAAATCATAAAAGAATATTGCTCCTGCCATAACAAGAAAACAGCAGATAAACTAAAATGTATGCTTTTCTTTAAAGCCAGCAAAGAACAATAGACACAAAAAAAGTCAAAATTCCAGAGGACAGTGAGCCCTTTCTAGGTGAGTAAAGACTGATGATAGATAGCTTTCATGCCTGGAGAATATGTCCCTTTCCCCCTTTTCCCTTTTTGGCCTTTCCTGTCACTCCCTCTACCCTCTAGTAACCATTAATTTGTTCTCTGTATCTATTTGTTTCTGTTTGATTTTGTTTTTTAGATTCCACATGTAAATGAAATCACACTCTGATTACTTACTTCACTTAACATAATACTCAGTCCATCCATGTTGTAGTAAATGGCAAGATTTCATTCTATTTTACAGTTGAATAATATTCCATTATATATATGTATCACATCTTCTTTATCGAATCACGTATCATTGCTTCCATATCTTAGCTATTATAACTAACACTTCAATAAACATATGGCTAATGTCATTCAGAATGACAGTTGCAATGGCTAAAATTTCATAAATACAAGTTTAAAATGCTCATCGCATTCTTTTTTTTTAATTTCTTTTTTTTTTATTAATTTTTGTTACAGATGTGTCTCCTTTTTCCCCCAATGATTCCCCCCTCCCTCTCCCTCCCTGCCCTTTCCCAAGTTTGTTGTCCATGTCCACTGTTCATGCATACATGGATATAAGTTCGGTGGTTTATCTCTCCCCCACCACCCCATCTTCTGGGGATTGTCAGTCTGTACCCCACTTCCACGACTCTGGGAACTACCCTATTCCTCAGACTGTTATGTTCATTATATTCCACAAATAAGTGAGATCATATGAAACTTGCCTTTCTCTATTTGGTTTCTTTTACTTAGGATGATACTTTCAAGGTCCCTCCATGTAGTCTCAAAGGATAAGAGAACTTTCTTTCTTACAGCTGCGTATTACTCCATTGTGTATATGTACCACTGCTTTTTTATTCATTCGTCTACTGATGGACACTTGGGCTGTTTCCAGATCTTAGCTATTATAAATAGTGCTGCTACAAACAGGGGGGTACATATATTCTTTCTGATTCGTGTTTCAGGCTTCTTGGGGTATATTCCTAGAAGTGGAATCACTGGGTCAAATGGAAGTTCAATTTTAAATTTTTTGAGGTAACACCATATTGTTTTCCATAGTGACTGCACCAGTCTGCATTACCACCAGCAGTGTATTAGAGTCCCCTTTTCTCCACACCCTCACCAACACTTGTTGTTTGATGATTTGTTGATGGCAGACATTCTGACAGGTGTGAGGTTATACCTCATTGTTGATTTCATTTGCACCTCTCTGATGATTAGTGATGTTGAGCATTTCTTCACTTGTTTCTTAGCCATTTGTATGTCCTGTTTGGAGAGGAGTCTATTTAGTTCCTCTGCCCATTATTGAATTGGATTCTTTGTCTTCCTTTGTGCAGTTGTATGAGCACTCTATATGAATTGGAAATTAACCCCTTATCTGATATATCATTGGCAATTATGCTCTCCCATACAGTGGGTAACCTTTCCATTTTGATGATTGTATCTTTCACTGTGAAAAAGCTTTTGAGTATGATGTAGTCCCACGTGTTCATTTTCTCATTTGTTTCTATTGCCTTAGGTGATGTGTCAGTAAAAATTCTGCTGTGTGTGATGTCTGAAATGTTGTTGCCTACAGTCTCTTCTAGGATTTTTATGGATTCATGAGTCACATTGAAGTCTTTTATCGATTTTGAGTTTATTCTCGTGTAGGGTGTAAGTTGATGGTCTAGTTTCATTTTTCTGCAAGTAGCTGTCCAATTTTCCCAGCACCATATATTAAAGAGACTGTCCTTACTCCACTGTATGCTCTTGCCACCTTTGTCAAATATTAATTGAGCATATTGCCTTGGGTCCATTTCTGGGTTCTCTGTTCTGTTCTACTGGTCTACATGCCTGTTCTTGTGCCAGTACCAGGCTGTTTTGATTACAGTGGCTTTGTAGTATAACCTGAAATCTGGTATTGTGATCCCTCCAACTTTGTTCTTCCTTTTCAAGATTGCTGTGGCTATTTGAGGCCTTTTTTGGTTCCATATGAACTTCTGAAATAATTGTTCTAATTCTGTGAAGTATGCTGTTGGTATTTTGATGGGGATTGCGTTGAATCTATACATTGCTTTGGGTAATATGGACATTTAATGATGTTAATTCTTCCAATCCATGAACAGGATATGTGCTATCACTTTTTTATATTTTCCTCTATTTCTTTTCTCAATGACCTGTAGTTTTCTGCAAATGGGTCCTTTATTTCTTTGGTTAAGTTTATTCCTAGGTATCTTAATTTTTTTGCCACAATGGTAAATGGGATTGTTTTCTTAGTTTCTCTTTCTTGACTTCATCATTGGTGTATAAGAATGCCATCAATTTCTTGACATTAATTTTGTATCCTGCTACTTTGTCAAATTCAATTATTAAGTCTAGTAATCTTTTGATGGAGTCTTTGGGGTTTTCTATGTATAGTATCATGTCATCTGCAAATAATGACAATTTCACTTCCTCCTTTCCAATTTGGATCCCTTTTATTTTTTTTTCCTGTCTGATTGCTATGGCTAAGACTTCCAGTACTATGTTAAATAAGAGTGGCGAAAGTGGGCATCTTTGCATTGTTCCTGTTCTTAAGTGAAATGCTTTTTGTTTTTGTCCATTAAGTATGATGTTGGCTGTAGGTCTTTCATATATGGCCTTTATTATGTCTAGATATGATCCCTCTATTCCCACAATGCTGAGCATTTTTATCAGAAATGGATTTTGTCGAAGGCTTTTTCGGCATCTATTGATATGATCATGTGGTTTTTATTCTTCATTTTATTTGTGTGTTGTATCACATTTATGGATTTGCGAATATTGTACCAGCCTTGCTTCCCTGGGATGAATCCCACTTGGTCACGGTGGATAATTTTTTAGGTGTATTGCTGGATCCGATTTGCTAGTATTTTGTTCAGGATTTTGGCATCTATGTTTATCAGGGATATTGGCTGTAGGTTTCTTTCTTTGTTGTGTCTTTTTCTGGTTTTGGAATTAGAATTATGCTGGCTTCATAAAACGAGTTTGGAAGTCTTCCTTCTTCTTGAATTTTTTGAAATTGTTTGAGGAGAATGGGTATTAGTTCTTCTTTGAATGTTTGGTAAAACTCCCCCATGAAGCCATCCGGGCTTTGGGTTTTGTTTGCAGGGAGAGTCTTGATTACATCTTCAATTTCTTCTGTTCTTATTGGTCTGTTCAAGTTTTCTATCTCTTCCTGATCCAGTTTTGGGAGACTATGTGTTTCTAGAAATTTGTCCATTTCACATAGATTGTTGAATTCATTGCCATATAATTGTTCATAGCAGTTGTTAACGATCTTTTGTATTTCTGTGGTGTCAGTTTTTATCGCTCCTCTTTCATTTCTGATTTTGTGTATTTGGGTTCTCCCTCTTTGTTTCTTGGTGAGTCTAGCTAAAGGTCCATCAGTCTTGTTTATCTTTTCAAAAAACCAGCTCTTTCTTTCATTGATCCTTTGAATTGTTTTTTTGGTCTCTCTGTCATTTATTACTGCTTTGATCTTTACTATTTCCTTCCTTCTACTTGCTCTGGGGTTTTCTTTTTGTTTGCTCTGTAGTTCTTTAAGTTGTGAGGTTAGATAGTCTATTAGAGATTTTTCTTCTTTTTTGAGGTAGGCCTCTAGTGCTATGATCTTCCCTCTCAGAACTGCTTTCGCCGCATCCCATAGATTTTCCGTTGTTGTGTGTTCATTTTCATTGGTTTCCGGGAAGTTTTTGATTTCTTCCTTGATCTCCTCAGTGACCCATTCATTGTTTATTAACATGTTATTTAGCTTCCGTGTGTTCAAATGTCTTTCTATGTTCTTCTTGCAATAGATTTCTAGTTTCATGCCATTGTGATCTGAGAAGATGCTTGATATGATTTTAATCTTCTTGAACTTATAGAGACTTAGTTTGTGCCCTAACATGTGGTCTATCTTTGAGAATGTCCCACGTGCACTTGAGAAGAATGTGAATTCTGTAGTTTTGGCATGTAATTCTCTGTAGATATCTATTGAATCCATTTGGTCTAGTGCTTCATTTGCACTCTCTGATTCCTTGCTAATTTTTTGTCTAGAGGATTTATCCAGTGATGTCAGCGGGATGTTGAAGTCCCCTGCTATGATTTTATTGCTATCGAATTCTCCTTGAAAGTCTTCCAGAAGATTTTTAATATATTTTGGTGCTCTTATATTGGGTGCATATATGTTTATCAAGGTTATATCTTCCTGTTGGATAGATCCTTTCAATATTATGTCGTGGCCTTCTTTGTCTCTAGTTATGGCCTTCATTTTGAAATCAATTTTATCAGATATGAGTATTGCTACCCCAGCATTTGTTCTTTTCAGTTTGCTTGGAATATTTTTTCCATCCTTTCACTTTCAACCTATGTGAGTCTTTTGTTGTAAGGTGGGTCTCTTATAAACAACATATAGATGAGTCATGGTTTCTTATCCAATCAGCCATTCTGTGTCTTTTTTATGGGAGCATTCAAACCATTTACATTTAAGGTGACTATTGATATGTACTTATTTATTGCCACTTTTGTTTAGTGTGGTTCTATTTTTCTGCCCATTTCTCCTGGTAATTACAGCAGTCCTTTTAACATTTCTTGCAATGCTGGTTTGGTGCTAATGTATACCCTTAGCCTTTTTTTCTCTGGGAAGCTCTTTATTTGACCATCTATTTTCAATGATAGCCTTGCTGGGTAGAGTAGTCTTGGATTCAGATCCTTGTTTTCCATGACCTTGATTACTTCATTCCATTCCCTTCTGGCCTGTAGTATTTCTTGTGAGAAGTCAGCTGAGCGCCTTATGGGGGTTCCTTTGTAGGTAACCTGTTGCTTATCTCTTTCAGCTTTTAGGATTCTCTCTTTGTCTTTAAGTTTTGGCAGTTTGATTACTATGTGTCTTGGTGTGGGCCTTTTTGGGTTCTTCTTACTTGGGGCTCTCTGTGCTTCTTGATCTTGAATGCCTTCTTCCTTCACCAATTTAGGAAAGTTTTCTGTCACTATTTCTTTGAATATATTCTCTAACCCTTGCTCATTTTCTTCTTCTTCGGGCACTCCTATGATACGAATATTATTTTGTTTCCAGTTGTCCCACAGTTCTCTTAAGCTGTCTTCCTATTTTTTAATTGTTTTTTCCTTTTGGTTTTCTGATTGGTTGATTTTTTCTACCCTGTCTTCTAATTCACTGATCCGGTCCTCAGCTTCCCCTACTCTGCTTTTTAGACCTTCCAATGTGTTTTTCATTTCTGATATGTCATTCTTTATTTCTTGCTGTTGGTTTTTAATTACCAACTGGTTGATTTTCAACATTTCTATGTCTTTACTCATGGTGCTCATATCCTTACACATGCTGTTGAGCTTCCTCAACATCATGGCTCTAAATTCTAGTTCTGTTAACTTGCTTAACTGCACCTCACTTATCTCATCTTCCATAGAGGTCTCTCGTTCTTTCATTTAGCTTTTGTTTCTGTTTTTCACCATTTTGGCTATCACAGTGGGCTTTGGAGTCTGCCAAATTTTCCCTGTGGGTGTTGGTGTTCTGCTGTTTGTGGCTCCCTCTTTTGGGTTTGGATGAGCCAGGGAGGACCCACTTTAAACACCCCCATCAAGTCTTAACTTTTCTGGTTAGTGTTGCTATCCCAGGGAATGATAGTTATCCTCAAGCTTTTTTTGCCTGGAGGCTATTAGTAGAGGTCACCTGAAGACCCTTGGTTTCTGAGTTGCCTGAAAAACTCCCTCAGGTGCTCAGTGTAAGAGGATTTCCTGAGGGTGAGGCTGCTGCTGGTTGTTAATGAGCCTCAATTAGCATTTCAATGGCCACCAGGTGGGGTTGAATCTCTGAGGGAGGGGCCTCCGCCTCTCCCCAGGGCCCTGGGAAGGAGTAAAATGACCACAGTCTTGTGTGGCTGCCTTCAGCAAAAGCTCTTAGCACCCTCCAAAACCCAAGTGTCCCCACACAGTTCCAGTCCAGTCTGCCTTCCCTCTGCCGAAGCCCAAGGTGAGTGGCTGCTGCCTATTTAGCCTGTCTAGACTCTGCGTCATGGAGCTGCCTGGGACTTCTAACCCAAGGGTGCTGCTCCCAGCCAAGGGCGGCCATGGCTTTGGCACCAGCCGAGGGGGTTGCACTCAGCAGAAGCCCCAGGACTAAGCCACGGTAGTGGGATACTGCTGAGGTGGCAGCAGCTTCCAGCAGAGTCCCCTAGTCTCAGCCAGTCCGTGCGGCACCAGCCAAGGGCTTAGCACGCAGCAGAGTTCGAAGGACTCAGGCGGGGTCGCAGCAACGTCGGCAGCAGCCTCCCGCCGGGTCCCCTGGATTCAGCCATTCCGTGTGGCACCAGCCGGGGGCTTAGCATGCAGCAAAGTTCGCAGGATTCAGGTGGGGTCACAGCCGAGTCGGCAGCAGCTTCCCGCGGACTCACTGGTCCCAGCCCAGCCTGCTGCGAACCGTGGGCTCCTGGCCCCCTCTAGCATCCTCGCAAGCCTACCAGGATTGAGTCGGTGTCCCTGGTTATGTGGTCCTCCAAGGTGTCTTTCGGTTGCCCCTTCCTGATGATTTGTCTTTATTTTCATTATAAATCCAGTTTGGTCCTGGGAGATGGTCTGTGTAGCTTCCATTCACTCTGCTGCCATTTTTGTAGTTCTCATCTCATTCTTTATTTCATAGGATTTTCATATTCAACCTATCTTTATACTCATTCAGTGAACAAAGGACTGCATGTATCTTTTTGAATTATTGTTTTCATTTTCATTGGATAAATACCCAGGAATGGAATTGCTGGGTTGTATGGTAGTTGTATTTTAATTTTTTTGAGGAACCTCCATACTAGTTTCCATAGTGGCTGCACCAATTTACAATTACACCAACAGTGCACAAGGATTCCCTTTTCTCCAATTCCTGGCAACACTTGTTGTCTTTTTCATAATAGTCATTATAATAGGTGTGAGGTGATAACTCATTGTGATTTTGATTTGTATTTCCAGCATGATTAGTGATATGGAGCATCTTTTCATGGGTCTGTTGGTCATCTGTATATCTTCTTTAGAAAAATGTCTATTCAGGTCTTTTACCATTTTTTTATTTTTATTTTATTATTATTATTTTTTTTACCTTCACTCAAGAATATTTTTTCATTTATTTTCAGATACAGTGGGAGGGAGGGAAAGAAAGAGAGAGAGAGAGAGAAACATTGATGTGAGAGAGGCACATTGATTGGTTGCCTCCTGCATGACCCCAACCAGGGCTGGCAACCAAATTGCAGCCAAGGTACATGCCCTTCACCAGAATCAAACCCGCAAATCTTTGGGCTGATGCTCTAATCACTGAGAAAACCAGCCAGGGATCCTCTGCCAGTTTTTTTAATTGGATTGTTTTGTTTTGTTATCATGTTGAGTTGTATGAGTTATTCATATATTTTAGATATTATTCCCTTGTCAGACATATTATTTGCAAATATATTGCCCATTCGGTAGGTTGACTTTTCATTTTGTTGATGGTTTTTTCACTGTGCAAAAGCTTTTTAGTTTGATGTGGTTCCATTTGTTTATTTTTCACTTTGCTTCCTTTGCCCAAGGAGACATATCCAGAAAAAAATTACTAAGACTAATGACAACAAATTTACTGCCTGTTTTCTTCTAAAAGTTTTATGGTTTCAGGATTTTATTTCTTTAATCTATTTGAGTTTATTTTTTTTAAATTGTGTAAGACTATGGTATAGTTTCATTTATCTGCATGGATTTGTCTAGTTTTCCCAGCACCATTTATTGAAGATACTGACTTTTCCCCCATTATATATTCATCCCTCCTTTCTTGTAGATTAATTGACAACGTAACTGTAAGTTTATTTTTAGGCTCTCTATTCTGTTCCATTAATCTATCTATCTGTTTTTGTGCTAATACCATAATATTTTGATTATTTTAGTTTTGTAGTATGTTTGAAATCAGGGAGCATAATACATTCAAATTTGTTATTTCTCAAGATTACTTTGGCTATTCAAGGTCTTTTATGGCTCTAGACAAATTTTAAGATGTTTTTTCTATTTTCATGTCAAATGCCATCATAATTTTGATCGAGATTGCATTGAATCTATAGGTTGCTTATGGACTTTTTGACGGTATTATTTCTTCTAATCCATGAGTGTGGTATATCCTTCAATTTTTGTTTCTTCTTCAATTTCTTTTATAATGTCTTATAGTTTTCCAAGTACAGGTATTTTACCTCCTTGATTATATTTATTCCTAAGTAGTTTATTCTTTTTGATGCCATTGTAAATGGAATTGTTTTCTTAATTTCTCTTTTTTCTATTTTCTTCTTGATTTGGATATTGTTATTTCTTTTCTTTTTCTAATTGTTGTTGCCAGAACCCTCAATACTATGTGGAATAAAAGTAGTGAGAGTGGGCATCCTTGTCTTATTTCTAATCTAAGAGACAAAGCTTCAAGCTTTTCATTATTGTGTATGATGTTTGCTGTAGGGTTTGTCATATATGGCCTTCATTTTGTTGAGGTATGTTTTTCTATACCTATTTTGTTAAAAAGTTTTATCGTAAATGGATGTTTAATTTTGTCAAAAGCTTTTCCTCTTTCTATTAAAATGATCATGTAATTTTTATCCTTTCATTTACATGGTGGATCACATTGATTTGTAAATAGCAAACCAAACTTGCATTCCTAGAATAAATCCCACTTGATTATGGTACATAACCTTTTTAATGTATTGCTTAATTTGACTTGCTAGTGTTTTGTTGAGGATATTTGCATCTGTGTTAACTAGGGGTATTGGCTTGTAATTTCCTTTCTTTAATTCTTTCTTTTTAAAATTGTTTTGTCTGGATTTGGTTTCAGAGTAACTCTGGACACATACAATAAGCTGCAAGGCTTTCCTCCCTTTTTAATTTTTTGGAATAGTTCAAGAATAGGTATTAAGCCCTGGATGGTTTTGCTCAGCGGTTAGCGCATCGGCCTGCGGTCCAGAAAGAACCAGGTTCAGTTCCCGCTAAGGGCACATACCTCGGTTCAGGTTGTCCCCGACCCTGGTTGGGTCGTGCAAGTGGCAGCCAATCGATGTGTCCCTTTCATGTCAATGTTTCTCTCTCTCTCTCTCTCTCTCTCTCTGTCTCTCTCTTCCTCTTTCTCCTTCCTGCTGTGTCTGAACAAAAAATAGAAAAATGTCCTCAGGTGAGGATTTAAAAAAAAAAAAACACAAATAGGTATTAATCCTTCTTTGTTTTTTGTAGTTGTTTTTATATTTTTACTTTTAATTTTGTTACAGATGTTTCTCCTTTTATACCCCATTGGTACCCTCTTCCCCATCCCCCCATCCCAGTAGCCGGCTTTGTTGTCCATGTTCATTGGTTATGTGTACATGCATATAATTTCTGTGATTTATCCCTTCCCTCCTCCCAACACCCCACTCCTGAGGGTTGTCAGTCTGTACCCTATTTCCATGTTTCTGGGTCTGCCCTATTCCTCAGATTGTTATGTTCATTATATTTCACAAATAAGTTAAATCATGTGGTATTTGTCTTTTTCAGCTTGGCTTGTTTCACTTAGGATAATACTTTCCAGGTCCCTCCATGTTGTCTCAAAGGATAAGAGATCTTTCTTTCTTACAGCTGCATAGTACACTATTGTGTATATGTACCACTGCTTTTTTTATCCATTCATCTACTGATGGACATTTGGGCTATTACCAGATCTTAGCTATTGTAAATAGTGTTGCTATGAACATGGGGATACATATATTTTTTCTGATTGGTGTTTCAGGCTTCTTAGGGTATATTCCTAGAAGTGGGAACACTGGGTCAAATGGGAGTTCAATTTTTAATTTTTTGAGGTAACAACATATTGTTTTCCATAGTGGCTGCACCAGTCTGCATTCCCAACAGCAGTGTTCTAGAGTACCCTTTTCTCCACAACCTTGCCAACACTTGTTGTTTGATGATTTGTTGATGGCGGCCATTCTGACAGTGTTGAGGTGATACCTCATTGTTGTTTTAATTTGCATCTCTCTGATTATTAGTGATGATGAACATTTCTTCATATGTCTCATGGCCATTTGTATGTCCTGTTTGGAGAGGTGTCTATTCAGCTCTTCTGCCCAATTTTTAATTGGGTTACTTGTCCTCCTTTTGTTGAGTTGTATGAGACTCTATATATTTTGGAAATTAACCCCTTATCTGATGTATCATTGGCAATGATGCTCTCCCATACAGTGGGTCACCTTTCCATTTGGATGGTTGTTTCTTTTGCTGTGCAGAAGCTTTTGAATTTGATATAGTACCATGTGTTTATTTTTTCCTTTGTTTCTGTTTCCTTAGGTGATGTATCAGTGAAATCTCTGCTGCGCATGATGTCTAAAATTTTGTTGCCTACATTTTCTTCTAGGATTTTTATGGATTCACAGGTCACATTTAAGTCTTTTATCCATTTTGAGTTTATTTTTGTGTATGATGTAAGTTGATGTTCTAGTTTCAATTTTTGCATGTACCTGTCCAATTTTCCCAACACCATTTATTAAAGAGGCTGCCTTTACTCCACTGTATGCTCTTGCCTCCTTTGTCAAATATTAATTGAGTGTAGTGTCTTGGGTCCATTTCTGGGTTCTCTATTCTGTTCCACTGGCTTATATGCCGGTTCTTGTGCCAGTACCAGGCTGTTTTGATTACAACTGCTTTGTAGTATAACCCGATATCTGGTATTGTGATCCCACCTACTTTGTCCTTCTTTTTCAAAATTGCTGTGGCTATCTGAGGTCTAGTTTTGGTCCATATGAACTTTTGAAGTATTTGTTCTAGTTCTGTGAATTATGTCATTGGTATTTTGATGGGAATTAGATTGAATCTATAGATTGCTTTGGGTAATATGGACATTTTAATGATGTCAATTTTTCCAATCCATGAACAAGGTCTGTGCTTCCACTTTTTTACATCTTTCTCTATTTCTTTTTTCAATGTCCTATAGTTTTTTGCAAATAGGTCCTTTACTTCTTTGGTTAAGTTTATTCTTAGGTATTTTAATTTTTTTGCCGCGATGGTAAATGGGATTGTTTTTTCAGTTTCTATTTCTGTGAGTTCATCATTGGTGTATAAGAATGCTGTCGATTTCTTGACGTTAATTGTGTATCCTGCTACTTTGCCAAATTCATTTATTAAGTCTAGTAGATTTTTGATGGAGTCTTTAAGGTTTTTTATGTATAATATCATGTCATCTGCAAATAATGATAGTTTCACTTCCTCCTTTCCAATTTGGATACCTTTTATTTTTTCCTCATGTCTGATTGCTGTGGCTAAGACTTCCAGTACCATGTTAAATAAGAGTGGCAAAAGTGGACATCCCTGTCTGTTCCTGTTTTTAATGAAAATGTTTTTTAGTTTCTGCCCATTGAGTATGATGCTGGCTGTAGGTCTTTCATATATGGCCTTCATTATGTCAAGATATGATCCCTCTATTCTCACATTGCTAAATGTTTTTTATCAGAAATGGATGCTGGATTTTGTTGAATGCTTTTTCAGCATCTATTGATATGATCATGTGGTTTTTGTCTTTCATTTTGTTTATTTGGCGTATCACATTTATTGATTTGCAAATATTGTACCAGCCTTGCATACCTGGGTGAATCCCACTTGGTCCTGTAGAATAATTTTTTTTGATGTACTGCTGGATCCGATTTGCTAGTATTTTGTTCAGGATTTTGGCATCTATGTTCATCAGGGATATTGGCCTGTAGTTTTCTTTATTTGTAGTATCTTTTTCTGATTTTGGAATTAGAATGATGCTGACCTCATAGAAGGAGTTTGGAAGTCTTCATTCTTCTAGAATTTTTTGAAATAGTTTGAGAAGAATGGGTGTGAGTTATTCTTTGAATGTTCGGTAAAACTCCCTTGAGAAGCCTCCAGGCCTGCCTTTTGTTTACTGGGAGAGTCTTGATTACCTCTTCAATTTCCTTCATTGTCATTGGTCTGTTTAAGTTTTCTATCTCTTCCCAGTTCAGTTTTGGGAGACTGTGTGTTTCTACAAATTTGTCCATTTCACTGAGATTGTCGAATTTGTTGCCATACAATTGATCATAGTAGCTGTTAACGATCTTTTGTATTTCCATGGTGTTGGTTGTTACTTCTCTTTCATTTCTGATTTTGTGTATTTGGGTTCTCTCTCTTTGTTTCTTGGTGAGTCTAGCTAAGGGTCCATCAATCTTGTTTATCTTTTCGAAAAACCAGCTCTCTGTTTCATTGATCCTTCGAATTGTTTTTTTCGGTCTTTATGTCATTTATTTCTTCTCTGATCTTTACTATTTCCTTTCTTCTACTTGCTCTGGGGTTTTCTTATTGTTTGCTTTCTAATTCTTTAAGTTGTGAGATTAAACAGTCAATTAGAAATTTTTCTTCTTTCTTTAGGTAGGCCTGTAGTGCTATAAACTTCCCTCTCAGAACTGCTTTTGCTGCATCTCATAGATTTTGTGTTGTTGTGTGTTCTTTTTCATTGGTTTCCAGAAAGTGATTAATTTCTTTCTTGATCTCCTCGGTAAACCATTCATTGTTTAATAACATGCTATTTAACCTCCACGTGTTCAAATATTTTTGCATATTTTTGTTGCAATTGATTTCTAGTGTCATGCCATTGTGATCTCAGAAGATGCTTGATATGATTTCAATCTCCTTGAACCTGTGGAGATTTATTTCGTGTTCTATCATGTGGTCTACCTTTGAGAATGTCCCATGTGCACTTGAGAAGAATGTGAATTCTGTAGTTTTGGGGTATAATTCTCTGTAGATATCTATTAAATCCATTGGGTCTAGTGCTTTATTTGGAGTCTCTGTTTCCTATCTAATTTTTCGTCTAGAGGATCTATCATGTGGTGTCAGCGGGGTGTTGAATTACTCTGCTATGATTGTATTGCTGTTGATTTCTCCTTGGAAGTCTTCCAGAAGATTTTTAATATATTTTGGTGCTCCTATATTGGGTGCATATATGTTTACCAAGGTTACATCTTCCTGATGGACAGATCCTTTCAATATTATGTAGTGGCCTTCTTTATCTCTAGTTATGAACTTCATTTTGAAATCTATTTATCAGATATGAGTATCGCTACCCCAGCTTTTTTTTCCTTTCCGTTTTCTTGGAAGATTCTTTTCCATGCCTTCACATTCTTTTTTTTTTTTTTATCCTCACTTGTGGACATTTTTCCTTTTTTTTTTTTTTTTGCACCGATAGAGTGGGAAGGAGAGAGAGGAAGAGAGAGAGAGAGGGAAACATCAGTGTGAAAGGGACACATCGAGTGGCTGCCACCCACACGACCAACCAGGGCCGGGGACAAACTGCAACCGAGGTACATGCCCTTAGCGGGAACCGAACCCGGGTCTCTCCGGACCGCAGGCAGATGCTCTAACCGCTGAGCCAAACCGGCCAGGGCTCCATCCCTTCACTTTCAACCTATGTGAGTCTTTTGTTCTGAGGTGGGTCTCTTGTAAACAACATATAGATGAGTCATGGTTTCTTATCCAATCAGCCACTCTGTATCTTTTTATGGGAGCATTCAGTCCATTTACATTTAAGGTGATTATTGATATATACTTATTTATTGCCATTTTTGTTTAGTTTGGTTCTATTTTTCTTTCCATGTCTCCTGGTAATTACAGCAGTCCTTTTAACATTTCTTGCAGAGCTGGTTTGGTGCTAATGTATTCCCTTAGCCTTTTTTTTTCTGGGAAGCTCTTTATTTAACCTTCTATTTTGAATGACAGCCTTGCTGGGTAGAGTAGTCTTGGATTCAGATCCTTGTTTTTCATGACCTTGATTACTTCATTCCATTTCCTTCTGGACTGTAGTGTTTCTTTTGAGAAGTCAGCTGAGAACCTTATGGGGGTTCCTTTGTAGGTAACCTGTTGCCTATCTCTTGCTGCTCTTAGGATTCTCTCATTATCTTTAAGTTTTCACATTTTAATTACTATGTGTCTTGGTGTGGGCCTGTTTGGGTTCTTCTTACTTGGGGCTGTCTGTGCTTCTTCAATTTGAATGCCTTCTTTCTTCACCAAATTAGGAAAGTTTTCTGTCACTATTTCTTTGAATATATTCTCTAACCCTTGCCCCTTTTCTTCCTCTTCGGGGACTGCTATGATGTGAATATTATTACTTTTCCAGTTGTCCAATAGCTCTCTTAAGCTGCCTTCCTACTTTTTAATCATTTTTTACTTTTGGTTTTCTAATTGGTTGATTTTCTATGCTCTCTTCTAATTCACTGATCCGGTCCTCAGCTTCCTCTATTCTGCTGCCTAGACCTTTCAATGTGTTCTTTGTTTCTGATATGTCATTCTTGATTTCTTCTTGGTGGTTTTTAATTTCTAATTGGTTGATTTTCAACATTTCTATGTCCTTACTCATGCTGTTTAGCTTCCTCGAGATCATGGCTCTGAATTCTAGCTCTGTTAACTTGCCTAACTGCTCCACATTTATCTCATCTTCAGTAGCGGTCTCTTGTTCTTTCATTTGGCTTTTGTTTCTGTGTTTCACCATTTTGGCTATCACAGTGGGCTTTGGAGCCTGCCAAATTTTCCCTGTAGGTGTTGGTGTTCTGCTATTTGTGGCTCCCTCACCTGGGTTTGGATGATCAAAGGAGGACCCATGTTGTGCACCACTGTCAAGTCTTACTTTCCTGGTTAGAGTTGCTTGCCCAGGAATGGTACAGTTATCCTCTAGCTTTTTTCCTGGAGGCTATCAGTAGTGGTTACTTGAAGAGTTTTGGGTTGTCAGTTGAATGAAAAACTCCCTCAGGTGCTCAGCATAAAAGGATTTTCTCATGGTGGGGCAGATTCTGGTTGTTAGTGAGCCTCAATTTGCATTTCAATGGCCCACCTGGTGGGGTTTAATCTTTTAGGGAGGGGCCGCTGCCTCTCCCCAGACCCTGAGAAGGAGCAAGATGGCCACCATCTTGTGTGGCTGCAACTCAGCAGAAACTCTGAACCCTCTCCAAATCCTGAGTGTGCCCACACACTTCCAGTCCGGTCTGCCCTCCCTCTGCCGGAGCCCAAGGTGAGTGGCTGTGGCTGTTTTAGCCTCTGTCCCGGCTCTGTGTAGTGGAGACGCTTGGGAGTTTAACCCAAGGGCGCTGCTTACTGCTATGGCCGCTGCTGTCATTGGGCTCCCAGCCCCCCTCTCGGGCCTCTGCAATTTTACCAGGATTGCGTCAGTGTCCCTGGTTATATAATTCTTGCAAGCTGCTTTTCTGTTGCCTTTTCCCATTGATTTGTCTGTTTTAGTTGTAATTTTAGTTTGGTCCTGGTAGATGGTCTGTGTAGCTTCCATTCACTCTGCTGCCATTTTGGAATCTTATTCCTTCTTTGAATGCTTGGTAGAATTCACCTGTTAAGCCACCTGGTCCTTGGCTTTTGTTTCTTGGGAGTTTTTTGATAACTGATTCAGTTTTATTTCTAATAATCAGTCTGATCAGATTTTCTGTTTCTTCTTATTCAGTCTTGGGAAATTATACATTTTTAGGAACTTGTCCATGTCTTCTAGGCTAATTTATTGGCATGCAATTGTTCACAGTTTCCTCTCACAATCCTTTGTATTTCTGTGATTTTGGTTGTCATTTGTCTTTCATTTCTGATTATATTTATTTGAGCTCTATTTCTTTTTTGTTGATGAGTCTGGCTAAAGTTTTAGCTGTTTGCTTTATCTTGTCAGCTCTTAGTTGTCTTGATCTTTTTCATTGATTTCATAGTCTCTATTTCATTTATTTCTGCTGTAATCTTTATTATTTCCTTCATTCTACTCATTTTGAGCTTTGTTTGTTCTTCTTTTCCTAGTTCCTTTAGATATGAGTTCAGATGGCTTTTTTGAGATATTTCTTGTTTCTTGAGGTAGGCATGTATCAGTATAATTTTCCTGTTAGAAATTTTTTGCTGTCTTCCAAAGATTTGGGATCATTGTTTTTCCATTTTCATTTGTCTCAAGATATTTTCTATGTCCTCCTTAACATCTTCATTGACCCATTAATTGTTTAGGTCCAGGTTGTTTAGCTGCCACATGTTTGTTTTTTCTAGTTTCTTCTTGTAACTAATCTAGATTTATACTACTGCAATTAGAGAAAATTCTTAATATAATTTTAATTTTCTTAAATTTACTGAGGTCTATTTGGTGGCTTGAAATATGGTCTATCCTGGAAAATGTCCATGTGCATTTGTAAAGAATGTGTATTCAGCCCTGGCTGGTTTGGCTCAGCGATTGGAGTGTTGGCCTGTGGACCAGAGAGTTCCAGGTTCAGTTCCTGCTAGGGGCATGAACCAAAAACAAAAAGGATGTGTATTCTGCTGATTTGAGGTGAAGTGTTCTGTAAATATCTGTTAAGTCATCTGATCTAATGTATGTATCATTTAAGGTAACAGTTTCCTTACTGATCTTCTGTCTGGACAGTATGTCTCATCTGTGGATATAAACAGGAAAAGAAACTGATCTGCCATAAGCAGTTTTTGTTGTTGTTGTTGTTGTTGAAACAAGGAGAAATATCAAACAAAATTGTATAACTGTATGAACTGAAAAAATTGTGTAAAATATAGAAGTGTTGCATTTATAATGCTAATCTTCCTGATCCAACAATTCTTTTCCAATATTACTGAGTAAGTAGCAGGTAAAGACAAAACTCAGAAGCAGAGAGATATATCATAGACTGTTAGTTTCTGAGTCACAAAGTCATGCTCAATGAGTGGGACTGAATTCACCTATGAGATATATAAAAACAGAGATAATCTGAAGTTAATCAGAGCTTCAACCTAGCACTGACCAATCTCAACTCTAGTAAATAAAAAATATTAACTCTTCCCTCTAGTTTTCTCACAAAGAAAAGACATGCCCTCTATGAAAAAAAAAAAATCTAGCCCAAACTTTATTATTTTTTTGCATATAATGTCTAGTACATGATCAAAATTTATGAGACATGGGCTGGAATTTGAAAATGTAAAGTATAATTAAGAGAGAAAAAAGTTAAAAGAAACAGGTCCACAGTTTATCAAGATGTCATTAACAGATTTGGATTTTTTTATATATTTTTTTTCCTTTATTGATTTTAGAGACAGAGGAAGAGAGAGGGAGAGAGAGATGAGAGAGAATATCAACTGGCCACCTCCTGCCTGCCCCCACTGGGGATCATGCCCAGAACCTGGGCATGTGTCCTGACCGGGGAATCAAACTGGCAACCTCTGGTGTATGCATGAGTGGATGCTCAACCACTGAGCTACACTGGCTAAACACAAATTTAGATTTTAAAATAACTATTGCAGATATTTTGAGAATAGAGAAAAATGAACAAAATGGGCAATCAGAGAGCTCAGCAAATAAATTAAAACTCCAAAAAAATTAAAAATCTTAGGAACTAAAATTTAAAAATTGAATTAAAGAATTCATTGGATGGCTCTGGCTGGTGTGGTTCAGTTGGTTAAGTACTGTCCCATGCACTGAGAGGTCACTGATTCAATTTCCAGTCAGGGCACAAGCCCAGGTGTGGGCTTGATCCCCATTACGGGGCATGCAGGAAGCAGCAGATCAATGTTTGTCTCTCTCATCAATGTTTCTCTCTTTTCCTCTCCTTCCCTCTCAATAAAATCAACAAAAATATATTTTTTAAAGAATTTATTGAATAGACTTAAAAATAGACTAGACATAGTAGGAAAAAGAACAATGAACTTGAAGACAGATGAAGAGAATAAACCAATCTGAAGAACAGAGAGATAAATAGTTAAGACCAAGTAATATTGAAGCACCAGAGACTAGTAAGACAGCGACAGACATGGAATTGGAATCCCATAAGAAGAAGATAGACTGTGAGAGAAAAAAATATTTTAAAATAACCACCAAGCCCTGGCTGGTTTGGCTTAGTGGTTAGAGCATTGGCCTAAGGACCAATGAGTCACAGGTTTGATTCCAGTCAAGGGCACATACCTCAGTTGTAGTTTGTCCCCAGCCCTGGTCTCTTTCACATCAATGTTTCCTCTCTCTTCCTTCCTCCCTCCCACTTTATCTGAACAAAAATGGAAGAGTATCCTCAGGTGAGGATTAAAAAAATAAAATAAAATAACCACCAAAATAATTTTCAAAATTTATAAAAATAAACTGACTAATCTCAGAGGGAAGGGGGTAGGGATGTGGAGAGATTAACCAAAGAATTTATGTGCATATATGCATTGCCCATGGACACAGACAGTGGGGTGGTGAAGACCTAGGGTGAGGTGGGATCTTGGTGGGGGGGGCAATGGGGGAAAAAGGAGGAGACATCTGTAATTCTCTCAACATAAAGATAATAAAAAAAGATTTATTATGCTTAGCAATTACCAATTAGAATAAATTTAACGACTATTATACCAGGGACATCATAAACAAGCTGCTAAAAATAAAATATAAAGCGAGAATCTTTAAATAGTCAAAGAAAAAAAAAACATATATTGAGAGAATCAATAGTAACTTGAGTATCAAAAACTTCTCTTCATAAATAGTGGATATTTTTAAATGCTTAAAGAAAAAGTCAGTCTAAAATCTTGTATCCTACAAAATTTAGGATGAAATAAAGATTTTTCAAACAAACCAATCCTGAGAGAATTTATCACTAATATATCCACATCTCAAAAATTACTAAGGGAAATTCTTCAAGTTGAAAAAAAAAAACTCAGATAAATTTCAGATTTGAATAAATGGTAACTATATGTATAATTATAGAAGACTATATTTGACATCTTTATAAAAAGTTGATTGCTTAAAGCAATTTATGATTTATAACTTACATAGAAGAAAATATATGACAATAATAGCACAAAAAAATGGGAGTGAGCTAAATGAAATATATTTTTATTTCTTACATTGTTTGTAAAATGGTTTAGTATTAATTCAAGGTATATTGTGATAAGTTAAAGATTAATTAAATAATTATAATTCTCAAAGTAACCACAAAGAAAATACTAAGACACATCTAAGAAGTTAATAGAGCAATTAAAATTTTAACATAATTGATTAAAAGAAGGCAGGAGGAAAGAAGAAATTAAAAATAACAAGATAGTAGATATAAACCTGACCATATCAGTAATTACATTATATGTGCCTGCAAAATGGCCAAGTAAGCTCTCCATTTACTTGATACCAATTCTTTTTGAAATTATATCTAATTACTATCACCTATATTTTAAAAGGTATAGATCTATTACAGTCCTATAGTTTTACACTTTAATAATTATTTTCAGATCATTATTTTACTCCAATCATGAGCACTTTAAAGGATTATGTCTTCTATTGTTTTTGCTCCTCCATTAACTATAGAGCAGAATTTGATAATTCGGTTAAGTGTATTCTCATTTTTTGGTGAGCTATTAATAAATACTCATGAACTATTTAATTTTCTCCATTTTTGACACATTGGTTTGATTTATAAAAAGGAGTATAGCCTTGGCCAGTTTGGCTCAGTGGTTAGAGCGATGGCCTGTGGACCAAAGAGTTGAGGGTTTGATTCTGGTCAAGGGCACATACCTCAGTTACAGTTCGGTCCCTGGCCCTAGTAGGGGTAGTGTAGGAGGCAACCAATCAATGTGTCTCTTTCACATTGATGTTTATCTCTCTCTCTCCTGCTCTCTCTCTCTCTCTCCTGCTCTCTCTCTCTCCCTCCTGCTCTATGTGAAGATAAATGAAAAAATATCCTTGGGTGAGGATTAAAAAAAAAAAAAATTTAAAACAATATTTTCAGTTATCAAATTAACCAGGTGTTAAATAGTTCAAAACAATAAAATATAGTATAAGTAATAAACTTTTCTTCATTTTCCAAATACCCCTAATAATAATAAATAATATTTATTGAGCACTTACTTTAAAACAGGCATTTTCCCATTTAATTTTACAACAATATTAGTAAACCAGTTTTACAGACAAGAACACCAGAAGTCTTGGAAAGCTACCAACTTTCCCAACATCACAAAGCTAAAAATGTCAGGGAACTAGGATTACCGTGAGGGTCTTTTAAATTCCCATGCCCTTGCTGATCTAGATTCTCTTAATCTGTGTGGCTCAGTGAATAGCTCAGGTCCAGATGAGATGAACCATGCTGGCTTTGTCTTGTTCACTTGGTCCGCACTGGAGAATTGGCTGCTTGCTCATAACAAAGTCCTAACCCCTACTGATGGACTTATTCAAAGTCTGATCTTCAGTAACTGAGTCTTTACTGATTTCTCAGAAAGTTTTGCCTCATTCCAATTTCCTCTACAAATTCTTGCAAGTAATTTATATTGTTGTGGCTTTGTGTCTTTCTAACCAGAATGTGTTCTCTGCTGAATCACCTTTTTTTTTTCCTGCTTGCTATAGTCAAGTAGTATAGAGTAACAAAGTTTCTTTCATTGGGGGGGGGGGGGAATCCAATAGTCAGTTATTGAACCCAATGGTTAATTCTTAGTCCTCATCTTACATTTACTATCAGAATTTGGCACCTTTGACCTTGAAATATTTTCTTCATTTCATTCCTGCATTCCCTCTTTCCTTTTGTCCCTCCTTTTCACTCAGTTTGCTAGTTCCTCTTTATGTCCGTATCCTACAAATTTTGGAGTATCTCAGATTTAACTTCTGGGTCTTCATTTTTCTTTCCACCTTCACTCCCTGGGTAACCTTACATTGTTTCGTGGCTTTACATACCATGTGCTGTCCTGGCCAGTTTGGCTCAGCAGTTGGCGCGTCGGTCCACCAACCAAAGAGTCATGGGTTTGATTTCAGCCAAGGGCACATACCTTGGTTGCGGTTCAGTCCCTGGCCCTAGTCGGAGTCATGAGGGAGGTAGCCAATCAATGTGTTTCTCAGTGTTTCTCTCCCATTGATGTCTCTCTCTCTCTTCCACTTTATCTAAAGATACATGGAAAAATATCCTTGGGTGAGGATTTTAAAAATAAATAAATAAATAAATAAATAAATAAATACCATCTATGCCCTTATAATTCCAAAATGTACATCTCCAGCCTTGTACTGTCTCCTTTTTGATATCCAAAAGGCATCTCATACTTAACATGTTCAGAAATAAGTTCTTGATTTTTCCTTTCAAACTTGTCCCCTGTAGGTTTTCCTTTCTCACTAATTAGCAATTGTATCCTTTCAGCTACATAGGTCAAATTTCTTGTAGTCATGTTTGACTCCTATATCTATCTCACACCCCACATCTGATCAATCTATTGGCAAATCCAGTCTACTTTATCTTCCAACTCTATCTAGAATCCAACTACTCTCTATCTTCTCTGTTATTATCACTTTGGTTTAAGCCATCATTCTCTCTTCCTTATATTATTACAAAAGTTTCCTAATGGTTCTTTCTGCTTCCACTTTTGTTTCTCTGTTTCATACTTAACACAACAGGCTTGAGTGATCCTTTAAAAATTTAAGTCATATCATGTCACTATTCTTCTCCAAAAAATTTCCATATCTTCCTATATAATTTAAACTATAAACCAAAGTCTTTACAATGGCCTGCATGGTTCTGTGCAACCTGGCCTCATTTATCTCTCTGATCTCAGCCCCATCTTACTCCAGCCACAGTGGCCTACTTGTTGTTCCCTGAACACTCTGACTACAATCACCTCAGAACCTTGCAAGACTTATATTCTAAATATCTTTATGACTTTCTCCATCATCTCTTTAGATATTTGTTCAAATGTTTCCTTCTTAGTAAAGATTTCCCTGGTCATGATATCTAAAATTGCCAGTTCCCCCTCAACATTGTCTATTCCCGTCTCTTATTTTCTCTTTAGCAGTTGTCACCAAATAACATAATTTAGATACTATTTAAGTGTCTCATTTCAATGTTTGTTTGTTCTTTATCTACATAAGTTTCATAAAGCCCTAATTTTTAAATGCTTTTTTCACTATCCTAATTGAAACAGTGCCTGGCTCAAAGTACATAGTCAACAAATATTGGTTGAGTGCATGTGTAAAAGAATTACTTTCCAACTTGGAATTATATATGAAGATAGATTATCTTCTTGTACAAAGCCATGACATTGCATAGCTAACAAATGCCCCCACTCAAATCCCCAAATTATAATAACTCTCATACCAGATTGAGTGTATAGAGATGATATTCTGGTGCTAAGCACTTCTCACATATTAATTTAATCCTTACAACAATCCTGTAGGTAGGTACCATTATCCAATTTTATAAATGAGAAAACTAAAGCTTAGAGAGCTTAACTAAATAGACTAAAGTCACAGAACTAATGTAGATAAAGGTGGACTTCAAACTCAGATCTGTGTAAGTACAAACTCTCAATTCTTCACTACAATGACAGGCTGCCTTCCTTTTAAAAAATTACTTAGGGCATTCCTTACCCAATATGTTTTACTATATTAAATTCAAAATTTTAAATGTATATAGATTATATTATAGTATATTGGGCATAAAACAAAATAATCTTCTCTAAAATGATCAATGAAAAAAAAACCTACAAGACTCTTTTATGTTAACACTCCTCAAATACTCCTATTTTCTGTATTGCTTATCTGTGTTTTAAATCAAGAAATCACAAATATAAAACATGTCTATTTTATTATTTGCTGCCATAAATTATTGATTCCAAAAATATTAACTTGAGATTTTAGGAGAAATTTATATTACTTTTTAGTTAGTTTGATTAAATTTGTTGTTATCGTTTGTTTTGTGTTCTTGGCAGGCATGACAAACCATTTCACACTTAGGCTGTGATGAACTTAGCATTATGTTAAAATATTCAAATAGACTATGATTAAGAATAAATAAATGTGATCATTTATATACATCAAAATACTTTTGTTTCATAAACATGAATCTCATTTATTAGTCACTGGAAAACTGATTAATAGCAAGACCCTATATAAATGACCTTGTTTTTTTCTTTTAAC
Organism: Molossus molossus; assembly: GCF_014108415.1. Lineage (NCBI taxonomy): Eukaryota > Metazoa > Chordata > Mammalia > Chiroptera > Molossidae > Molossus > Molossus molossus. Next base: position 70,663,638 of record NW_023425399.1, on the reverse strand, counting down.
CTAAAAATAAGCTTATATAACAGGAACATTTTCATTAAAAGTATTCTAATTAGAAAGAATTATGTATGTATATATGTTTGCTATTATTCTCTACTTATTTGTAATTCCATTTAAATGTACATACTGGAAATGCTGCTTCTATTTTAGACCTATGACAAACCATCTGAAACTTGCTTGTTTTCAACTCTAAGCAGAAGATCTAATGTAATCTATTATATAAACTTCAAAGGTCGTAATTTATGCAATAAGGTACCTATCACAATTAATAAAAAACAAGTTTGCATTTTTAACCTAGCTGAGCTCTAGGCAGTCTTCAACAGAACTTAACAAGCATGGGAAACAATTAAGAGACACAACTGTCAAAAAAATTTAAGTGGATTGAAGCAAGAACCTGACTGTTTCAGTCACTGAGCCCATTCTTAATTTCTAATCTTTTCTAAAGTGAGTAACCACTGAATATTGTAAATTTGTAAATAATATTTAGTAAACAATGCAGTGAAAGTCTGATGCTATGCCAGCTGAAGTACATTAAAAAATCATTTTAAGTGATTATGAATAAGTGAAGCACACACTATTTTCTTCTTTTATTTGCAACTGATGAATAATTTATGATACTAATGATGATAAATCCTCTTCTCATCAGAATACCTAAAGAACTAGACTTAGATTTATAGTTAATCACATGAGGAAGTATTTAAATACGCTAAAGTTAGAAAATGATTCAAATGGCAACTATTGTAAATATATTTTATTTAGTAAAGAGAAAGAGATGAAAGACATTTAGAGAAAACAGTTTAATTTCAGGGAACAAGTACAAGAAAGGAAGCAAACATAAAGTGAAAGGGAAACTCTTCATTTTCTCTCAGTCAGATAATGTGAATATTGTCTTCCTTTTTATTTTTTAAACTCAATTGAATCTGTACAATCCATGCAGGTCTTAGAAGGATAGATTAGAGCTATAATGCTGACATAGATATATGCCTAATATCTATCATTAAGTGTGAAAAGAAAATGAAAGAGCAATATGTATTCATGAACTCTTTTATGGAAAAGCACTTTTAACCAAATCAATATATCACTATGTGTATGTAAATGCATGGAGAACAATGCACACCAAACTGTAAAAATTACCTCCTCTCAGAGAGAAGTGTGATTGGTGTGGGAAAAAGGAACTTTGGTATTTATTCTAGGTATTTCTGTGTTGAAATTTTAAATAAGAATGCATTTATCTATTACTTGCCAATTTACATAAAGAGTACAAATATATAAATGTTAAATATATATGCACAACCTCTTCTTTAGTGGATACAGCCATAGACTAGAAAACATCAAGGTTAAATTCCAAATCAACCTTAGAGCTGTTTGGAATCCAGACCAAACTCCACCCTTATTAGATGTGTTACCTTAGAGAAGTTACCAATCTGAACTGATTACTTTAATATCCTCTTTAGTACAATAAAGGTATTTAATTCAGTGATATCATAAACTCCTTTTTGCCCAAGTGTTTATAAATTTACAATGAGAAGGAAGATTTGAAGTCAATAAAACTATGTTCGTTTCCATTTTCTCAGTGAATTTTTCTCTCTCTCTAATAGAAGCTCAGAATCAATTTTATATATACTCACACCATGTGCTTATACAAGCATATATTTCTTTCAGGAGGACCTCAAGACCAAGGTCACCTTCTGTACCCACTACATCCTTAACTACAGTATTTAAAAAATGTCTTCATTTTGATATTAAATGTGAAAAAGTAATGCTTAACATTTATTTTTATTCACCCCTATTCCGTTTCAACCACAACTGGTATACTTCAATTTAATTCTGGTATGAACTACCTCAGTTAACATAGACCCCACAAGTTAAAGGGAAGATCTGCAATAAAACTTCCCTCACTTCAGACCAACTGGTACAAACATAGGGGATTCTCACAAGCTCTCTAGTGTTTGATAATTCACTAGAATGACTCACAGAACTCAGGAAAGCACTATAATTATGATTATAGTTGTATTATAAAGGATACAACTCAGGGGCAGCCAAGTAAAGAAATGCAAAGGTTGAGGTCTGAGAAGGTTCCAAACACAGAGCTTCTGTGCCCTGTTTTTGTGGAATCAAGGCACATCACCCTCCTGGGACATCAATGTGTTCATCCACCAGGAAGCATCACTAAGCTTTGGTGTCCCAAGTTTTTGTGATTTTATTATTTAAGAATGACTGATTGTTTAATTCAAAGCCCCAACCTTCTAACCACATGATTAGTCTTTCTGGTAAACTTCCGGAAGCTGTCTAGGGACCCACCTTGTACCCTATTATTAACCTAAACTCAGATGTAATCCATGGGGTGCATGAAAAACAAAGACATTTCTATCATTTGGGAAGTTCCAAGGTGTTTAGAAGCTCCATGCCAGGAACCTGGGACAAAGACCAGAAAAATTATTACAAGTAATTCTAAACCTATTGGGACGGTACTTGAACTTAATAAATTCAGCATTTTTATGTTCTTAGTGTAGAACTGCCACCAAGCATAGATCATCTATTCTACTGATTAACTGACTTCCAGAGAATAGCTTATACTTCAAATTTGTAGTTGCTTTATCTCCCTACAATCCTGTTAGGCAGGCCAGCATTGTGTGTGGTTAAGTCCTATAAGCTAGATTTCTTGGGTTCAAATTCATCACTTTGCCGTATCCTAATTCTTAGGCAAATTACTTTACCTCCATGTGTTTCTACTTGTCCAGCAGAGAAATGGGATATAAAAATTATACCCATCTCCTATGGTGACTACAGGATTAAATGTGCTAATACATGCAAAGTGTTTAGAACAGTACTTGGGACTCAAGAAATGTTCACTCTTATTGTTGTCATAATGGAACTAGTAATTATTTATTGCTTTATCTTGGCACAAAGAGCTCTAATGTTATCCAAGTTAGCTTTAAAGTTGAAGATTCTTCCTCTAAAGTAAATATATCATCAGTCTCCAAAAATATGGGGGTCTGAAGGTTTCCTCCAACTCAGAAATATTATTATTATATAACTGTCCTCTTGCCATCTAAAAGAGTTCTATGTAGCTTAATTGGTTTGACAACCTTATATTCTCCCTACTTTCTCTGATGCTGACAACTCACTGCAAGTGATCATGTGAGAATTCTAATGTAATAATTCAGAACTAGTTTTTCAGTATTTTTATTCAACATATGAAGATGGAACCTTGCCAATACACCCCATACAGGCTCCTTTTCAGAACCATAGAGCCGAGAGAGGTAAACATTAAGGATATACCCACATCTGCAGTCATCTATTAAAGTGGAATAGAGCTTTCTACTCTTTTCTACAAAGGAAAGTTCACTTTATCCTCCTCCTGGTTGGGAGCAGAGAATGGAGTCTACCATATGCCAAATTCATTCTCCATTATTAAGCAATACCCCTCTGTGTTTGTTTGTCTTTCACTCATCTTTTTTTCCCTGTCTGGAACTGGTTCACAGCACTTGTTGTGACAGATCCTAACTTTTTATTAAAACCATTTAGAATTTCCAACATCCTGCCATCTCGTTGCCTCTGATCTTTTCTTATTATTTTACCCATAGTCTAGAATCTCATAAGTTACATCTAGATAAGAGAAAATTAAATCAATTTCTCCATTTCTATAGATCAATATTTTGAAGATAGAAATAATGCTTTGTTTTGGTTTATTTAGAAAGCTAACATTCAAATGTTTAGAACTGCTCAAGCTTACTGCTGAAGAGCCATGCTCCATAATTTACATACAAATAATAATTCATCATTTCCTTTAGGTATATGTCTGTGTGTCAGCGCATCTGCAATTATGTGTTCCATTCAGAATGCCTCACAGTGATAACAGAGCAGAAAGTAATGAGAGTTGATAAAGAAGTGGGTTTGGGGAAAAAATGGCAAAATAGCTTAATTAAACATAAATAAAAATGGAGGGGAAAAATCAGAAAAAAAAATACTCTAATATTTAGGAATGGAGTATTGTACTGAGAGAATGCTGTCTGTATCATTCATCTTGATTTTAGTTATCTTCTCCATTAATATGTGAGCTTATTGGTTTATGTAACTAAAACACTGAGATTTAGGCTGCATGAGAGCAGAGTTGCATGGATTCATGACTAGCTGATCTGCATGAAGTACCCATAATGTTAACCAATGGCTAAATATATATCTGAAGAAAATATTTTGTGCCATGCCACAGGGCTTTGACCTTGCTCCTGTCTCATTCAACAATTTGTAATTTTGTATCCAAATGAAGACATACAAAGATATCTGTATCAGATTTTCACAGAGAGCCAAATAAAGTGCTGATACAATGACTGATGGGCCTAGTACTCAAAATTACCTTGGTAGTTGGAAACAACATGAAAAAAAATTAGACAAAAATAAATGCAAAATTCTTCATTTAAATTTTGGGATATTTTTTAATTGTACAAATATAGGATGAAGAGATCTGCTTTAATTGAATTTCTCATGAAAATTATCTGCTAATTTGTTTAAAGATCAAATCAGTATAAAGCAGCCTAAAGAGAGTAATGAAAACTTGACCTTCATTTGTCAAAAATGTAGTCCAGATCAAGAATTGGAGAACAATTTTGTGTTCATGGTGTAATTTGGGTTCCATTTGAATAACTAACATAGGACTGACCATGAAAAGTACACCCAAAATCAATACAAAATAAAATTTGAAAATTAAAAGGAAAAAAGGTATTTAAATTTACATTTCAAAACAGTTCTAAGGCTCTTTATTATTTATTCTGCATAGACAGTGTTTTTCCCAGTGCTGCTTAGAAACCAAGAAAAACAGCAGTCAATTTCTCCTGCATCTTCTATTTATTCTGAGAAACAGAATGAAACGGGGAGAGAGAAATGGGCATGGAAGTTTCCTTTTTTTTTTTTTTTTTAACTCACTTAGCAATATTAAAGGTCAGAGATATCCACAGAAGTAAGAAATAAAAACAATCTTCAAAGCTTCTCCATCCTGAAGTAGCTTTTTGAGGATTTGATCTCCTACATTGGATGGAGTGATGTCTTGTGCTATCTCCCTGTCATCGGTATGGAGGGAATTCCCCATTTGTCTTTGTGTTCAGGGGCCCCTGCTGAAAAGGGTGGTTTTTATGTGGTATCACAAATTTTCTTTCATTTTTGGTACACACTGCCAGTCCTTAACATGTGGGTGATATTTTTATCTAACAAATACTGATGTCTAACAAATCCTCTTAGTAGATATCAACTTGCACTACACAGATTTCATGTATTTTCTTAATAGAAATGACTTTCTACTTCATAATTTTAATAACACAACAGTCCATCCTCATACTATACTTGTACAGCATACTTAAAGGAGAAGCAAAGTAATTTAAAAAGGAATTGGGTTTATTTTTTTAAATGGAGATTACAAATTAAAATTTCACACAAATTATTTCTTCAAAATAGAGATTACAAAGCAGGAAAATGTGAATGAATAATTAGGTTAGACATACCTCTTCAAGTTGTTAAGATTCTCAAGGAAGAAGTAGATTTTCCTTATATCAACTAATGAGCAGGAATGACAATGACAGACGTTTCTATTTAATTAAGAAAAACTTTCCAAAATAAAAAGAACTGTAGCCAAACTAGCAAGTTCCAATCAGGGGAAGAATTTAAGCAGATGTTGGGTAATCTTTTAGATATTATAAGAAAAAATAAAAGGGATTCACAGTTGACTAAGAGGATCTCTAAGGAATTTCTGCCACGTAAGAGTCTGTGATCTGTGCATCTGATAGAGCACAAGAAAAACTTTTAAATGCGGAAATTATCCAAGGGAAAATATTGAGATTTTGCTGCATAGGTTTACAATAGTGTTACCCAGAACATGACTTCACTGATGAGTTACATGATAGTAATATCATATAGCAGGTAGGCTGCAGTACATGTTCTATAATTTTAAAGATTAAGGTTATATAAGGATAGGTCTTGAGAATGGATGACAAATTTATGAAACATTTTTTTTTCAAAACACAGATACAACAGAGAGATAATAAGACAATGGGGATTTAAATATTATGCCTAATGACCTCAGGAAAAAAAAAAAAAAAGAGCAAATAGCCCAGCCGGTGTAGTTGAGCATTGATCCATGCACCAAGAGGTTGCCAGTTTGATTTCTGGTCAGGGCACATGCCCAGGTTGTGGGCCCAATTCCCAATACTGAGCATGCAAGAGGTGGCCAATCGATGTTCTCTCTCATTGATGTTTCTATCTCGCTCTCCCTCTCCCTTCCTCTCTCTCTAAAATCAATAAAGAAAAAAAATATATTAAGAAAAAAAGAGCAATTAAAACATTACTTAGAGACTTCCGGTCAAGATGGCGGCGTAGGGAAACGTAGTATCGCGTTCTCCCACAACCACATCCAAGTTACAACAAAACTACAGAACAACCATCATCCAAAACCGCCTGAAATCAAGCTGAATGGAAGTCCTACAACTACGCAATTAAAAAAAAAAAAAGCAGCTACATCCAGACCGGTAGGAGGGGCGGCGGCGAGAGGGGTGGCGGCAGCTGCGCAGGCGGTGCTGTGGCGCGACGGGCTGGTCCCACACCCAAGTGTGGCAGATAAAAATCAGGAGGCTCCCGTGGCTGGGAAGGTCCTTCCTGAGGACTGAGGGGTCCCCGTCCCACACCAGGTGCCCCGCTCAGGTTTCCAGTGCCAGGAAGAGAAGTCCCCATAACTTCTGGCTGGTAAAACCAGCAGAAACTGAGGCTCAGGGAAGCTGATCTGGCTGGAGCCACAGGCAGCTCCCTAAAGGGCCCGCGCACGGACTGGTCGGACTTTCTCCCTCTAAGCTCAGAGGGGAGGCAGCTCGAGGGGCACCAGAGAAATATAGGGAAGAACTGAGCTGTTTGGCACTGGAGCAAGGGCTGGAGAGGGGGCTTTCTTGGGGACAAATGTGCTGTAAGAGGCCTTTGTTCCTTTGGTGAGCCCTTCCCTGGGGCGGCAGACAGTTGCCATATCTGGGACTCCAGCAACCTGGCTCACACTGGTAGCCCCGCCCTGCTGACTCCCTGAGGCCCCTCCCCGCCCTGCCCCACACAACTTTCAAGCCCACCCAAGCTGTTGCTACTTGCTTAACCATAGGATTGGCCTGTCTTGGATCCTGCTTCAGGTTTTTCCTAAATTCTTTCAAACGAGCAGCATCGGGTCTCAGCGAGCCCCATACCTCTCATTAAGTAATACACAGAAACAAACACAGGGAGGCAGCCAAAATGAGGAGACAAAGAAACAGGTCCCAAATGAAAGAACAGAACAAAACCCCAAGAAAAGAACTAAGCGAAATGGAGATAAGCAACCTAACAGATGCTGAGTTCAAAATACTGCTTATAAGGATGCTCAATGAACTCAGTGAGGGCCTCAAGAGCATAAAAAAGTACCAGTCAGAAATGATCGCTGCACAGTTAGAAACGAAGGAGGCTTTAACTGAAATAAAGAATAATTTACATAGCTTCAAAAATAGAGTACGTAAATCCAAGGAGCAACCCATCGATTTGGAATATAAGGAAGCAAAAAACGCCCAACCAGAACAGCAAAAAGAAAAAAGAATCCAAAAAAATGAGGATAGTGTAAGGAGCCTCTGGGACAACTTCAAGCGCGCCAACATTCGCATCTTGGGGGTGCCGGAAGGAGAAGAGAGAGAACAAGAAATCGAAAACCTGTTTGAAACAATAATGGCAGAAAACTTTCCTAACTTGGTGAAGGAAACAGACATACAAGTCCAGGAAGCACAGAGAGTCCCAAACAAGATGAACCCCAAGAGGCCCACACCAAGACACATCATCATCAAAATGCAAAAGGTTCAAGACAAAGAGAGAATCCTAAAAGCAGCAAGAGAAAGGCAGCTAGTTACCTACAAGGGAGTTCCCATTAGGCTGTCAGCTGATTTCTCAAAAGAAACTTTGCAGGCCAGAAGGGAGTGGCAAGAAATATTCAGAGTGATGAAAACCAAGAACCTACAACCAAAATTACTCTATCCTGCAAAGCTGTCATTTAGAATCAATGGACATATAAAAACTTTCCCAGACAAGAAAAAGTTAAAGGAGTTCATCACTACCAAACCATTATTATATGAAATGATGAAGGGTCTTTTTAAAGAAAAAGATAAAATGTATGAACAAACAAAATGGCAATGAATACATATCTATCAACAATGGAATCTACAAACAAAATGAACAGGAAGAACAGGAACATTCTCATAGATACAGAGAACATTTTGTTGGTTGCCAGTTGGGAAAGGGGTTGGGGGAATGAGTGAAAAAGGTGAAGGGATTAAGAAGCACAAATTCATTGCTAGACTGACAAACCTCAAAGGGAAAGGGGTTGAGGGGGTGGGAAGAAATAAACCAAAGAACTTATATGCATAACCAATGGACACGGACAATAGTTTGGGAAAAGGTGGGAGGGGGGCGGGAGGGGGGAGGAGGGGGTCAATGGGGGAAAAATGTGGAACATCTGTAATACATTTTACATCCAACAATAAAGATGTGGGGAAAAAAAAAAATTACTTAAATGATAACACATGAATACAGTATTCCTTTAAATACTACTAAATAAGAATTCCAATCAAAGACAAGGTGAATCAAAATGAAGAAGCTATAATAAAATAATGATTAGTAGAAAGCTTTGAAATTATTTAAGTACGGAACAAAATATAAAATAGCCATAGAGATTATACGTACATGTGAAAGGTACCTTCCCTGTATCAGGATAGAAGACATCCTTATCACCAGAGAAAGGGAATTGATGGCCAGGAAGGCTGTATAAACAAACCTCATTAAAGTAACACTTATCTTCCTAGTTACTTCTTTACCATTTACTACCCATAAGTTCTGTGGTTTACTGTTCCCTCCCCCCACCCCTCTTCTGAGGGTTGTCAGTCTGTACCCTACTTACATGTCTCTGGGTCTACCCTGTTCCTCAGACTACTTTGTTCATTATATTCCACAAATCAATGAGATCATGTGGTATTTGTCTTTCTCTGCTTGACTTGTTTTGCTTAGAATAATACTCTACAGGTCCCTCCATGTCATCTCAGAAGATAGGAGATCTTGCTTTCTTACAGCTGCAAAGTACTCAATTGTGTATATGTACCACAGCTTTTTTATCCATTTGTCTATTGATGGACACTGGGCTGTTTCCAGATATTAGCTATTGTAAATACTGCAGCTATGTCATGGGAGTATATATATTCTTTCTGATTGGTATTTAAGGCTTCTTAGGGTATATTCCTAGAAGAGAAATAACTGGATCAAATGGCAATTTAATCTTTAATTTATTGAGGTAACACCATAGTGTTTTCATTGTGGCTGTACCAATCTGTATTCCTGCCAGCAGCATACTCGAGTCCTCTTTTCTTCACACCCTCACCAACACTTGTTGTTTGATGATTTGTTGATGGCGGCCATTCTGACAGGTGTGAGGTGACACCTCATTATTGTTTTAATTTGCATCTCTCTGATGATTAGTGATGTTGAGCATTTCTTCATATGTCTCTTGGCCATTTGTATGTCCTGTTTGGAGAGGTGTCTATTTAGTTCCTCTGCCCATTTTTTAATTGGTTTCTTTGTTTTCCTTTGTTGAGTTGTATGAGCACTCTATATATATTGGAAATTAACCCCTTATCTGATATATCATTGGCAATTATGCTCTTCCATACAGCGGGTTGCCTTTCCATTTTAATGATTGTATCTTTTGCTGTGCCGAAGCTTTTGAGTTTGATGTAGTCCCATGTGTTCATTTTCTCCTTTGTTTCTGTTGCCTTAGTTGATGTATCCGTGAAAATCCTGCTGTGTATGATGTCTGAGATTTTGTTGCCTACATTTTCTTCTAGGATTTTTATGGAATCATGAGTCACATTTAAGTCTTTTATCCATTTTGAGTTTATTCTTGGGTATGGTGTAAGTTGATGGTCTAGTTTCATTTTTTTGCATGTAGCTGTCCAACCTTTGCCAAATATTAATTGAGCATATTGCCTTGAGTCCATTTCTGGGTTCTCTGTTCTGTTTCATTGTTCTATCTGCCTGTCCTTGTGCCAGGACGAGGCTTTTTTGATTACAGTGGCTTTGTAGTATAACATGAAATCTGGTAATGGGATCCCTCCAACTTTTTTCTTCTTTTTCAAGATTGCTGGGGCTATTCAAGGCCTTTTTTGGTTCCATATGAAGTTTTGAAGTATTTGTTCTAGTTCTGTGAAGTATGTCATTGGTATTTTGATGGGGATTGCATTGAATCTATAGATTGCTTTGGGTAGTATGGACATTTTAATGATGTTAATTCTTCCAATTCATGAACAAGGTACATGCTTCAACTTTTTTATATATTCCTCTATTTCTTTTTTCAATGTCCTATAGTTTTCTGTGAATAGGTCCTTTATTTCTTTAGTTAAGTTCATTCCTAGGTATCTTAATTTTTTCGCCATGATGGTAAATGGGATTGTTTTTTTAGTTTCTCTTTCTGTGAGTTCATCGTTGGTGTATAAGAATGCCATCAATTTCTTGACGTTAATTTTGTATCCTGTTACTTTGCCATATTAATTTATTAAGTCTAGTAAATTTCTGATGGAGTCTTTGTGGTTTTCTACGTATAGTACTATGTCATCTGCAAATAATGATAGTTTCACTTCCTCCTTTCCAATTTGGATACCTTGTATTTTTTCTTCCTGTCTGATTGCTGTGGCTAAGACTTTCAATATTATGTTAAATAAGAGTGGCAAATGTGGGCATCCTTGTCTTGTTCCTGTTCTTAAGGGAAATGATTTTAATTTTTGCCCACTACATGATGTTGGCATTAGGTATTTCATATATAGCCTTTATTATGTCGAGATATGGTCGCTGTATTCCCAAATTGCTGACCATTTTTATCAGAAATGGGTGCTGGATTTTGTCAAATGTTTTTTTCAGCATCTATTGATATGATGATGTGGTTTTTATTCTTCATTTTGTTTATGTGGTGTATCACATTGATTTATTTCCAAATATTGTACCAACCTTGCATCCCTGGGATGAATCCCACTTGGTCATGGTGAATAAATTTTTTGGTGTATTGCTGGATTTGATTTGCTTGTACTTTGTTCAGGATTTTGGCATCTATGTTCATCAGGGATATTGGCCTGTAGTTTCCTTTCTTTGTAGTGTCTTCTTCAGGTTTTGGAATTAGAATTATGCTGGCTTCATAAAACGAGTTTGGAAATCTTCCTTCTTCTTGAATTTTTTGAAATAGTTTGAGGAGAACGGGTATTAGTTCTTCTTTGAATGTTGTGGAAAATTCCTCCATGAAGCTGTCTGGGCCTGGGCTTTTGTTTGCTGGGAGAGTCTTTATTACATCTTCCATTTCTTTTCTTTTCTTTTTTTTTAAATGTTTTTATTACTTTTTAGAGAGAGAGGAAGGGAGAGGGAGAGAGAGATAGAAACATTGATGAGAGACACATTCATTGGCTGCCTCCTGCATGCCCCCCACAGGGGATTGAGCCTACAACCTAGTCATGTGCCTGGACCGGGAATTGAACCGGCAACCTCTTAGTCCATGGGTCGATGCTCAACCACTGAGCCACACCAGCTGGGCACATCTTCAATTTCTTTTGTTGTTATTGGTTTGTTCAAATTTTCTATCTCTTCCTGGTCTAGTTTTGGGAGACTATGTGTTTCTAGAAATTTGTCCATTTCACTTGGATTGTCGAATTTGTTGGCGTATAATTGTTCATATTTGTTCACAATCCTTTGTATTTCTGTGGTGTCAGTTTTATTTCTCCTCTTTCATTTATGATTTTGTGTTTTGGGTGTTCTCTCTCTTTGTTTCTTGGTGAGTCTACCTAATGGTCCATTAATCTTGTGTATCTTTTAAAAGAAACAGCTCTTTGTTTCATTGATCCTTTGAATTGTTTTTTTTGGTCTCCATGTCATTTATTTCTGCTCTGATCTTTACTATTTCCTTCCTTCAACTTGCTCTAGGGTTCTCTTTTTGTTTGCTTTCTAGTTCTTTAATTTGTGAGGTGAGACACTCTGTTAGAAATTTTTCTTGCTTCTTGAGGTAGGCCTGTAGTGCTATGAACTTCCCTCTATGAACTGCTTTCGCTGCATCCCATAGATTTTGTGTTGTAGTTTTGTGTTCATTTTCATTGGTTTCTAAGAAGATTTTAATTTCTTCCTTGATCTCCATGGTAACCCATTCATTGTTTAATAACATGCTATTTAGCCTCCATGTTTTGAAATGTCTTTCCATGTTCTTGTTGCAATTGATTTCTAGTCTCATGCCATTGTGATCTGAGAAGATGCTTGATATGATTTCAATCTTCTTGAACGTTTAGAGTCTTAGTTTGTGCCCTAACATGTGGTCTATCTTTGACAATGTCCCATGTGTATTTGAGAAGAATGTGAATCCTGCAGCTTTGGGGTATAATTCTCTGTCAATATCTATTAAATCCATTTGATCTACCACTTCACGTTGAGTCTGTGTTTCCTTGTTAATTTTTTGTCTAGATGATGTATTCAGTGATGTCAGTGGGATACTGAAGTCCCCTGCTGTGATTGTATTGCTGTTGATTTCTCCTTTGAAGTCCTCCAAAATTTTTAATATATGTTGGTACTCCTATATTGAGTACATATATGTTTACCAAGGTTATATCTTCTTGTTGATAAATCGTTTCAGTATTATGTAGTGGCCTTCTTTGTCTCTAGTTATGAACTTCATTTTAAAATCTATTTTATCAGATATGAGTTTGCTTCCCAAGCTTTCTTTTCTTTCTGTTTGCTTGAAAGATTTTTTTCCCATCTCTTCACTTTCAACCAATGTGAGTCTTTTGTTGTGAGGGGGTCTCTTGTAAACAACATATAGATGAGTCATGCTTTCTTATCCAGACAGCTACTCTGTGTCTTTTTATTGGAGCATTCAAACCATTCACATTTAAGGTGATAATTGATATGTACTTATTTATTGCCATTTTTGTTTACTGTGGTTCTATTTTTCTTCCTATTTCTTCTACTAATTACAGCAGTCCTTTTAGCATATCTTGCAGTGCTGGTTTGGTGTTAATATATTTCCTTAGCCTTTTGTTATCTGGGAAGCTTTTTACTTGACCTTCTATTTTGAATGATAGCCTTGCTGGATAGAGTAGTCTTGGATTCAGATCCTTTTTTATGATCGTAACTACTTCTGACCACTCCCTTCTGACCTGAAGTGTTTTGTTGTGAAATCAGCTGAGAGCCATATGGGGTTTCCTATGTAGGTAACCTGTTGCATATATCTTGCTGCCTTTAGGGTTCTCTTTTTGTCTTTAATTTTTGGCATTTTGATTACTATGTGTCTTGGTGTGGGCCTGATTGGGCTTTTCTTACTTGGGGCTCTCTGTGCTTCTTGAACTTGAATGCCTTCTTCTTTTACCAAGTTAGGAAAGTTGTCTGTCACTATTTCTTCAAATATATTCTCTAACCCTTGCCCATTTTCTTCTTCTTCGGGGACTCCTATGAGGCAAATGTTATTACGTTTCCCATTGTCCCACAGTTCTCTTAAGCTATCTTCCTGTTTTTTAAAATGTTTTTTCCTTTTGGTTTTCTGATTGGTTTAATTTTTTCTACCCTGTCTTCTAATTCACTGATCTGCTCCTCAGCTTCCTCTACTCAGCTGGTTAGTTCTTCCAATGTGTTCTTAAATTTTGCTATGTCATTCTTCATTTCCACTTGGTTGGGGTTTTTTGTTTGTTTGTTTGTTTTTTGTTTTTTTATCCTCACCCGAGGACATTTTTCCATTTTTTGTTCAGGTAGAGTGGGAGGGAGAGAGAGAGGAACAGAGAGAGAGAGAGAGAAATATCGATGTGAAAGGAACACATCGAGTGGCTGCCACCCGCACAACTGACCAGGGCCGGGACAAACTGCAACCGAGGTACGTGCCCTTAGCGGGAACCGAACCCGGGTCTCTCGGGACCGCAGGCCGATGCTCTAACCGCTGAGCCAAACCGGCCAGGGCCACTTGGTTGGTTTTTAATGCTTCTATATCTTTACTCGTGGTGTTGATGTCCTTACTCATGCTGTTAAGCTTCCTCAAGATCATGGCTCTGATCTCTACCTCTGACAATATTTTTAACTGCATTTCATTGATCTCATCTTTAAAAGAGTTCTCTTGTTCTTTCTTTTGGTATTTGTTTCTTTGTTTCACCATTTTGGCTATCTCCGTGGGTTTGGAGCCTGCCAAATTTTCCCTGTGGCCATTGGTGTTCTGCTGTTTGTACTCCCTCTACTGGGTTTCAATGTGCCTGGGTGGGCCCACGTTAAACACCACTGTCAAGTCTTACTTTCATGGGTAGATTTGCAAGCCCAGGAAAGGTTCAGTTATCATCCAGCTTTCTCCTCGTGGCTAATAGTCTCAGTTGGTGCCTTCAAATGTAGCTCTGGTGTTCTGCATAAGAGGATTTCCAGAGGTTGGGATAGATGCTGGTTGTTCATGAGCCTCAATTTGCATTTCTTTGCCTCTCCTGGGAAAGCCTGAGTCTCCAAGGGAGTGGGGGCTGCTGCTCTTCCCCACAGCTCTGGGAAGGAGCACACTGGCCACCATCCTTTGTGGCCGCAACTCAGCAAAAACTCTGAATGCCCTCCAAATCCCAGTTGTCCCCACAGAGTTCCAGCCCAGTATGCCCTTCCTCTGCCGTAGCCCCAAGTGAGTGGCTGTGGCTATTTTAGCACTCTGGTACAGCTCTCTGGGCTGTGGAGTGGGCTTGGTCTTTATTTGCCAAGAGTGCTGCTCACAGCTAAAACTGCTGCTGTCCATGAGCTCCCAGCCCGCCACCTTCTCGTGCCTCTGCAGATACTACCAGTGTCCCTGGTCATATGGTCCTCTCCTGCTGCTTTTCTGTTGCCTTTTTTAAGGATTTGTCTTTATTTTAGTTGTAATTTCTGTTTGGTCCTGTTAGATGGTCTGTGTAGCTTCTATTCTCTCTGCCTCCATTTTCACATATTCTATGCCTATCTTGTGTGCAGCTGGGTCGTACAGGCCTTTCTGGTGCCCCTGCACCCTGTAGGTCCCACTGGTAACTGGATTGAATACTCCCTTTGGGGACCAGGCTCTGTGTCTATGTTATGGGCTGCTGGGTCACACAGGCCTCTCTAGTGCTTCAGCACCCCACAAGTCCCATGGGTAACTGGATGGCACAGTCCCTGCTGGACCATGCAGGCATCTTTGTTGCTTCAGCACCCCACAGGTCCTTTGGGTAACTAAATCGCACAGTCCCTGCGGGTTGCACAGCCTCTCTGGTGCTTCAGCTCCCCGCATGTCCCATGGGTAACTAGATCGCACAGTCCCTGCTGGGGACACAGGTCTCTCTGGTGCTTCAGCACCCTGCAGGTCAGGTGGGTAACTGGATGGCACAGTCCCTACTGGGTCGCACGTGCCTCTCTGGTGCCCCCACACCCTGCAGTTCCTGCGGGCAAGCAGCTGGGTCACACCAGTCTGTCTTGAGCTCTGGCTTCCCACTGCTCTTGTGAGCTGCTGGACAGCACAGGCTTCTGTGGAGCCCCAGGTCCCAATGCTGACAGCTGGGGAGTGCTGCCACCCCGTGGAGTTCAATTCCTGCTCAGCTTTTGCTGTAGTTTTTTGGGATGGGTCTCAGCTGCTGGTCTGTGCTTCTGTTGCCTGGGGATGGATGTCTGCTCCCCAGTTTCTGTTGCTGGGGGTATATCTGGATTCTGATTGGACTGCTACTATGGGGGATGGTGCTGGGCTCCAGGCTGTCTGTGGCTTCTGAGACCGGCACCTTGGGAGCTCCACTACTGTGCACTGGTCTGGGTTGACACAGTGTCCACTTGTGATGGTGCAAGTTGTGCTGGTAGGCTCAGGTTGCTGGGCCCTAGATTCCCCCACTACCTCCTCCCAGGGAAGACCTGGGATCTTCCAAAATGGTTGGACCTCCCCGTGGCACAGGGAGAAGTGCCTTGTAGGGCCGCTTACTAAGGTAGCCAGCTGCTCCTGTCCACAGCACAGGAACTTTCTGCTCCATGGCTGTGCACTTCTCGGGTTTTTGTCCACCTTCACATCCACTCACACTCTCTCTCACACTCACCCTCCCTCCTGTCCTGCCAGTTGCTATTATGGGTCTTCAATATGAAAGTTTAAAGAGTATGCTAATCCTGATTCATTGCAAAATAAATAATTCACTAATAAAAAAAAATTGTAGTTATCTTCCACAACAAATCATTGGGATTTTCTTAGGACTTCCACTTACAGTAGAATATTAAGGTATTACCATCACAAGGAATAACAAATGCTATGCACAGTGTATAAGGCTGTTGTTCATAATTTACAATGGAATTCCTTGTTTAAAGAGGTAAAACTTTCATCTGGGACACTTTCAAAATGTAAGAATGTGCTCCTATAGACAAAGGAAAGCAGAAAAGTGTCAAGTGGCCAGTAGATCTAAACCAAAGCTGCCACTGGGGTCTTCTTAAAGAGGAGACAAATCCAATAAGTCTGGGACTTAATAACTGGCTAGAAAACTGAGATTGAAGAGCGGAGAGATAAATGGTAACTACAAATTTATAATCCTGAGAGTAAGAAGGATGGCGATGCTTACATCAGAATAAAATTAGGGGCAACAATTTGAGTGGAAATCTTGGTTCAAATCATGTTTTGTTTTTAGGGGGTCAGTAGATATCTGAGGACAGCTGTCCTATAGACAGCAAGTAGATTACTAGGAAGAGAATGCAGGGACCAGGATTAGAGAGGTACATTTACATTTCATTATCATGAGAGTCCCCTGCACCCCCAATCCCAGGCATTATGAACCTATGACTAGATTACAAATCCCACAGAAACTAAAAATATCAATAGGTTTAAGGGCAAGGAAACACTGAAAGAAAGCCAGAGAAAGTAATTTCTTTCCATATTTACTGCTAAAGAAATATCTACAATGTAAGAGAAAAAAAAATCCTCTTTCTCCATTGTAGCAAAAAAGATAGACTATGACCTTATAAAATGATTAAAGTCCATTGATGCTGATAAGAAAGGGGCACTTAATTGCACACTGCTTTTCATCTTCTAAGCACTTTACAAGTACTATGTTAACTAATTAACGATAGAAAACCTGATGTTTCTTAGAAAAGACTGCTGTCGCTACTTTTTTCACCTTTTAGATTACCTTTTTTAAAATCGTGTAATACAACATGCACAAAATGGATGATATTTAAACTTTTAAAACTAATAATTACAGATTGCAATAAGCAGTTCATTTTCCTAGTACTTCAGAGTAGAAACATATATACATATATGCATAAACCATGGACACAGACAATAGTGTGGTGAAAACAGCAGGGTGGATGGGCAACAGGAGGAAGCTGCAGGGGGTCACTGGGGGAAAAGGAGGGGACATCTGTAATACTTTCAACAATAAAGATAATTATTTATTTATTTATTTATTTATTTATTTATTTATTTATTATTTATTTTTGGGTACTTGCCCCTGGCAGGAACCGAACCTGGTACTCTCTGGTCCTCAGGCCAATGCTCCAACTGCTGAGCCAAACTAGCCAGGGCTAAAGATAAATTTTTTAAAAGATTGCAGGTAAGCTATGTAAAAAAGAGAAACAACTTTACTGGCTCATAAAAGCCCATCTGGTGAGCATCAGTGAGCCCTGGTAACAACTATATAAGCTAGAGTCTGTATTAGAGTGTAATTGGCTTAGTTCTTTTGATTTTGAAAAAAATACTTTTCCATTTCTTATATCACTAACTGGGTTCCTTCTACTTACTTGGTTGAGGTTTATGCACAAACTATGAATAATAATAATTCCTTTGTAAGCCTACAGTAAATATTAAATAAAACAATGTAAGGAAAATGCCTAGCCAATAGTATAGTTCATAAGATATACAGGATTTAGAGTCAAAAAGACCTGGTTATGAGTCATTTAATGAGTAGCAGCCATGTGTTATGCCTTCCTGACATCTCATAGTATCTTTCACAAAGCTAACTATATAGTAAACATTCATTAAACGTTTGTTGACTGACATTGATGTATTAGCCAGTAAAGTAAAATATATGTGTGCATGTGCACTTTATTTACCTCCCTCCAGCTCTACAGTAACAGGTTCTAACAGAGCCTTTGAGTTCTTCCTGGTTAAGGTAACCCCCAAAGTGACTGGAGTCAAAAAGTTGATACCTTTATTTTTGAAGTACACATATTCTCAGTTCAGCAGCTCCAAAATGAACTCCTAGGGGTAGTACAAGGCCTGTTACTTATCTTGTGATCTGAGTTTTAAGAATACAGATATAGTGAGCTCTAGATATCTAATGATTCTCTGTCTATGTATTGTTCCAAGTCAGATATCTAAGGGAAATTCTTTCTGAACTCTACTTGTGTTCCCTTCAATAATTTACTGCAGAGGTCATGAATTGCAAAAGCATGGATTATAATTCTAACAAATATTTTCTTAGAATTGTTTTTTCTTCTCATTCTTCCCAGTCATTCTTTAATAAAAATGAGACCTGAGTAATATTCTACTCAGAAAGGGGTGTGGGGAAGGTAGAAGAGGGTAAACGGGGAGCAGGAAATGGTGACAGGAAGACTTGAATTGGGATGGTGAACACACAATGCAATATACAGATGATGTATTATAGAAATGTATCCCTGAAACCTATATAATTTTGTTAAACAATGTCACCCCAATAAATTCAATTTAAAAATAAATAAAACAAGACCTGAGCAAACATGCACAATTTCTAATTTGTTCTATCCAGACAAATTTTAAATCCCTCTTGCCTATTTTAACTTTGTTATTTATGTGTATTCATGATATAATATACACTATATCTATATACATCTAGTGAAGAGAAATTGCAAAATTTATCAAGAATTCTCTTCAGAAAACTGCTCTCATAATAAGCACAAATTGTTAGCATCTGTCACCATGTGATATAATCATATAAAATTCTTTTTAGCCTCATTCCCATAAGGTACCTCTCTATTACATTTTAATAATAAATTGCAAAGTGTTTGCATAACACTTAAACTATTATTCTATGGGGGATGTTAGGATACTACCAAAGTTTTCTGATAAGTAACTACAGCTAAAAGTCAGCTTCACATTCTTAAATCAATTGATTTCTCTCACAACATTCACTTCTGGAAAAACAATTTACAACTGAACTCAGCTATATAATAAGGTCAACACAAATATATATCAGAAGTAAATATGCCATTGTGTATTTGAAGAGATAATAGTTAAGTATTCAGCTTGGAGATTTGTTTCAGTTGAGCCCAGTCTGTTTCAGTTAAGAACAGCCTAGCCCTGGCCGGTTTGGCTCAGCGGTTAGAGCGTCGGCCTGCGGTCCTGAGAGACCCGGGTTCGGTTCCCGCTAAGGGCGCGTACCTCGGTTGCAGTTTGTCCCCGGCCCTGGTCGGTGGTGCGGGTGGCAGCCACTCGATGTGTTCCTTTCACATCGATGTTTCTCTCTCTCTCTCTCTGTTGCTCTCTCTCCCTCCCACTCTACCTGAACAAAAAAATGGGAAAATGTCCTCGGGTGAGGATTAAAAAAAAAAAAAAAAAGAACAGCCTAAACCAGTCATGTTATTCTATCACAAAATGCAGCTAACTCCTGATTATCCCTGATGATTGGATGTGAGTAAGTAGGATTTACAGATTAAGCCCAAATTTATATTAGCCAGTAGTTAAATCCCAACCATCCATTGCTACTTGAAGGAAGTATTGCCTTTGGGGTAAATACAAATATTGGGTAATTTCTCAATTAAACCTTTCTTATATATTTTTTTCACTCAGATTAGCTGTTAAATTGTAATTCACTCTTTCATGTATGATATTTTATTCAATTTATAGTCAATGTATTTAGTGGAACATGGTGCTATTATACCTCTTTGAATGTTTACATTAGCTAACTTAAAACTTTTTGTTAAAACATTCTATATATTAAATTTTGAGAATATTCTCTATCTTATGCATCTTTATTACCAAATCATTTTTTACTTTTGTAACTTGAGTGAAAATCACAAACACTCATAACATTTTCATCTTTGGGAAACTTTTTTTTTTTACCAAAACCTGACAATTTTTATACTTCCTCTGAAAGCTCTTGTTAATATTTTCAAATACAGCAACTATAATAGCTAATATTTATTAGGTATATAATCTGTGCCAGCCTTTGTGCTCAATGCACAAGAGTGTACCCTCTTTCACATACAAAAATCTAGTTGTGGAGGAAAAAGGAGAAATAGTTCCTTTAACAATAATAAAACCAGAAAGGACATAGCAGAGAGGTTGTAAGTAGAGATGTTTCTGTTTGTAAATCTCAGTGAAGTCTTATGAAAAGGGTGACTAGAAAAGGTGAGGAGTATTTATTTCATAACTGTGGGGAGAAAACAATGAAAGGAGCATTTCTGGAAGTTAGTGCGCTCTAGGGTATGGGATAGCTAGCCACAGAAGGTTGAAAGGATTTCCAGTGCTTGTAGGGCCTGGCTCAGCTCTGGCCCAGGTGCTTGCTCCATTCTGTCTGTGCATCTAACTACACATCCACTCAGTGCTCTGGGCTTCCTTGCTTTTTGATTCCCTGGCTGTAAATGTGGACTGTTCATATGTGCTTCTCCATTTACTCACCCATTCAGTATTTATTCTCTTAATTGCTGTGTGAGTCTTTGTTCTACACGCTCTCTTGCTTTTAGAGATCCTGTCAGCATTGGATAAGAGAAAATCCTTCTGGCAGCTCTGTAGTGCCATGAAACCCAACTATAGCTTCCTGCTTTTTCTTCTTTTCTGGCTGGAAAAATGAGTTTGCCTCTCTACTGATTGACTTCTGTTCTGCATCCTAGCTGCTTGAGAAGAATGCAATCACAAAGCTGCTTATGAAAATATTCTACATATATAAAAATATGTATGTTCTGTAGTTTTCAGGACTATGCAGCTTAAGGTATTTGCTCTGGTGATGAAAAGCAAATCCACTGTGAAGTGGGGTGACTGTCAGTAGTTGCTTTTATAATTAGATGTGTCAGCCTGCCATGCTTCCTGGTTGGGTTTGATTTTCAGACACTGGTTTGCAGAGACAGGGACTAGAGGCTCCTTGAGAGCATTTTTTCTTTCCTTGACCTCCAAACCCCTTACCTCTTGCCTGAGGTCCCCTCAATTTTGCTACCTCTTTCTGCTCTCTATTCCCTCCTTCCTGTGCAGTGCCATTTTTGCAATAGTCTTGACACTCCCACAGTTGCCAGACATTTTGTCTTTTCTTCTTTCTTGAGAAGGCCCCAGTTATGTTTCTTAAATTAATCTTAATTTCAGGAGTTAGGGGACACACAACACTGCATTCTTACTGCCCTGCAAGGTACAGGCTCATCCGCCCAGAGTATCCAGGACTCACTTCACAGACCAGCAAAGGCCACCCATTAAGCTATTATCCAGTGAGAAAACACTCAAGACATTCAGTTCATACCATCAGATATAATAAAACATTACAGTTAATAAGATAAATTTCTTGTTTCAAAGAATATGGGTGTACAGATATCATCAAAATAGAGATCATCTGGAGGAATGAATCTGTAGGTGCATTTTTATACATTGACCATGTGCACATAATTCAACAAAACATCACTTTCAGTTTCCAATAGTCACAAAAAAGATTACTCAAAGAGCATTCCCTGCTTGATAGGAGCACAGCACTTCCTGTAAGACAGTGTAGTGATAATCTGCATGTGCTTGTGTTTCACAAATAACAATCAGAGAGGGAGAAAGAAGCCAAATGGCTCTGCATATGGTCACAGAGTATGTGTGTTTTGGAAGTTCTAGTACATTAGTTTCTCATTTCTGTATCCTGAGAAACATAGCTTCTTGAAAAAACATTTATTACACATATTTTCAAACAGATTCAAGAGTAAAGAGAAATAGTAACCCCTGTACACCTATGTATCCTTAACCCACTTCCACATTATTTTTATGAAATTATCTCATATCCTCACCAACAAATATTTTAAAGCAAATCCCAAACACATCAATTCATTCACAAGTACTTCAGTACACATTTCTACAAGACAGGATACAATCAAATACCACACTTAAAACATAGTAACAGTTCCTTAATAACATTAAAGTTCTCCAATTGTTTTTTCACTTTTATGGTTTTTTCTAAACCATTAGATTTGGTTGAAATTTCTACGTGTGTTTTTTTTTTTAATTTTTTTATTAATTTATTTTTGTTACAGATGTTTCTCCCTTTTTTTCGCATTGACCCCCTCCTCCCCATCCCCCCCACCCCATACCCGGCTTTGTTGTCCATGTCCATCGGTTATGCGTACATGCATATAAGTTCTGCGGTTTATCTCTTCCCTCCCCCCACCACTCCCTATTCTGAGTGTTGTCAGTCTGTACTCTACCTCCACATCTCTAGGTCCACTCTATTCCTCAGACTGTTATGTTCATTATATTCCACAAATAAGTGAGATCATGTGATATTTGTATTTCTCTGCTTGGCTTGTTTTGCTTAGTATAATACTTTCCAGGTCCCTCTATGTCATCTCAAACGATAAGAGATCTTTCTTTCTCACAGCTGCATAGTACTCCATTGTGTATATGTACCATTACTTTTTTATCCATTCATCTACTGATGGACATGGGCTGTTTGCAGATCTTAACTATTGTAAATAGTGCTGCTATGAACATGGGGGTACATACATTGTTTCTGATTGGTGTATCAGGCTACTTAGGGTATATTCCTAGAAGTGGGATCACTGGGTCAAATGGAAGTTCTATTTTTAATTTTTTGAGGTAACACCATATTGTTTTCCATAGTGGCTGCACCAGTCTGCATTCCCACCAGCAGTGTACTAGAGTCCCATTTTCTCCACACCCTCGCCAACACTTGTTGTTTGATGATTTATTGATGGCGGCCATTCTGACTGATGTGAGGTGATACCTCATTGTTTTAATTTGCATCTCTCTGATATTGAGGATTTCTTCATATATCTCTTAGCCGTTTGTATGTCCTGTTTGGAGAGGTGTCTATTTAGTTCCTCTGCCCAATTTTTAATTGGGTTCTTTGTCTTTCTTTTGTTAAATTGTATGAGCACTCTCTATATATTGGAAATTACCCCTTATCTGATGTATCATTGGCAATTGTGCTCTCCCATACTGTGGGTAGCCTTTCTGTTTTGATAATTGTATCTTTCGCTGTGCAGAAGCTTTTGAGTTTGATGTAGTCCCATGTGTTCATTTTCTCCTTTGTTTCTATTGCCTTAGATAATGTATCAGTGAAAATTCTGCTGTGTATGATGTCTGAAATTTTGTTGTCTACAGTTTCTTCTAGGATTTTTATGGATTCATGAGTCACATTTAAGTTTTTCATCCATTTTGAGTTTATTCTTGTGTAGGGTGTAAATTGATGATCTAGTTTCATTTTTTTGCATGTAGCTGTCCAATTTTCCCAACACCATTTATTAAAGAGGCTGTCTTTACTCCACTGTATGCTCTTGCCTCCTTTGTCAAATATTAACTGAGCATATTGCCTTGGGTCCATTTCTGGGTCCTCTGTTTTGTTCCACTGGTCTATATGCCTGTTCTTGTGCCAGTACCAGGCTGTTTTGATTACAGTGGCTCTGTAGTATAACCTAAAATCTGGTATTGTGATCCCTCCAACTTTGTTCTTACTTTTCAAGATAGCTGTGGCCATTCGAGGCCTTTTTTGGTTCCTATGAACTTTTGAAGTACTTGTTCTAATTCTGTGAGGTATGCCGTTGGTATTTTGATGGGGATTGCGTTGAATCTATAGATTGCTTTGGGTAATATGGACATTTTAATGATGTTAATTCTTCCAAACCATGAACAGGGTATGTGCTTCCACTTTTTTATATCTTCCTCTATTTCTTTTTTCAATGACCTGTAGTTTTCTGCAAATAGGTCCTTGATTTCTTTGGTTAAGTTTATTCCTAGGTATCTTAATTTTTTTTGCCACAATGGTAAATGAGATTGTTTTCTTAGTTTCTCTTTCTGTGAGTTCATCATTGGTGTATAAGAATTCCATCAATTTCTTGACATTAATTTTGTATCCTGATACTTTGCCAAATTCATTTATTAAGTCTAGAAAACTTTTGATGGAGTCTTTGGGGTTTTTATGTATAGTATCATGTCATCTGCAAATAATGACAATTTCACTTCCTCCTTTCCAATTTGGATCCCTTTTATTTTTTCTTCCTGTCTGAGCGCGGTGGCTAAGACTTCCAGTACTATGTTAAATAGGAGTGGCAAAAGTGGGCATTTTGTCTTGTTCCTGTTCTTAAGGGAAATGCATTTAGTTTTTGCCCATTGAATATGATGTTGGCTGTAGGTCTTTCATATATGGCCATCATCATGTCTAGATATGATCCCTCTATTCCCACACTGCTGAGCGTTTTTATCAGACATGAATGCAGGATTTTGTCGAAGGCTGTTTCAGCATCTATTGATATGATCATTTGCTTTTTATTCTTCATTTTATTTATGTGGTGTATCACGTTTATGGATTTGGGAATATTGTGCCAGCCTTGCATCCCTGAGATGAATCCCACTTGGTCACGGTGGATAATATTTTTGGTGTATAGCTGGAGCCGATTTGCTAGTATTTTGTTCAGGATTTTGGCATCTATGTTCATCAGGGATATTGGCCTGTCGTTTTCTTTCTTAGTTGTGTCTTTTTCTGGTTTTGGAATTAGAATTATGCTGGCTTCATAAAATGAGTTTGGAAGTCTTCCTTCTTCTTGAAGTTTTTGAAATAGTTTGTGGCGAATGGGTATTAGTTCTTTTTTGAATGTTCAGTGAAACTCCCCCGTGAAGCCATCCGGGCCTGGGCTTTTGCTAGGAGAGTCTTGATTACATCTTCAATTTCTTTTGTTGTTATTGGTCTGCTCAAGTTTTCTATCTCTTCCTGATCTAGTTTTGGGAGACTATGTGTTTCTAGAAATTTGTCCATTTCACTTAGATTGTCAAATTTGTTGCCGTATAATTGTTCATAGTAGTTGTTAACGATCTTTTGTATTTCTGTGGTGTCAGATTTTATCGCTCCTCTTTCATTTCTGATTTTGTGTATTTGGGTTCTCTCCCTTTGTTTCTTGGTGAGTCTAGCTAAGGGTCCATCAATCTTGTTTATCTTTTCGAAAAACCAGCTCTTTGTTTCATTGATCCTTTGAATTGTTCTTTTGGTCTCTATGTCATTTATTACTGCTTTGATCTTTACTATTTCCTTCCTTCTACTTGCTCTGGGGTTTTCTTTTTGTTTGCTCTGTACTTCTTTAAGTTGTGAGGTTAGATAGTCTATTAGAGATTTTTCTTCTTTTTTGAGGTAGGCCTATAGTGCTATGAACTTCCCTCTCAGAGCTGCTTTCGCTGCGTCCCATAGATTTTGTGTTGTTGTGTCGTCATTTTCATTGGTTTCCAGGAAGTTTTTGATTTCTTCCCTGATCTCCTCGGTGACCCATTCATTGTTTAATAACAGTGCTATTTAGCTTCCATGTGTTCAAATGTCTTTGTATGTTCTTGCAATTGATTTCTAGTTTCATGCCATTGTGATTTGAGAAGATGCTTGATATGATTTCAAACTTCTTGAGCTTGTAGAGACTTAGTTTGTGCCGTAACATGTGGTCTATCTTTGAGAATGTCCCAAGTGCACTTGAGAAGAATGTGAATTCTGTAGTTTTGGGGCGTAGTTTTCTGTAGATATCTATTAAATCCATTTGTTCTAGTGCTTCATTTAGAGTCTCCCGTTTCTTGCTAATTTTTTGTCTAGAGGATCTATCCAGTGATTTCAGCGGGGTGTTAAGTCCCCTACTATGATTGTATTCCTATCAATTTCTCCTTTGAAGTCCTCCAGATGTTTTTTAATATATTTTCGTGCTCCTATATTGGGTGCATATATGTTTATCAAGGTTCTATCTTCCTGTTGGATAGAGCCTTTCAATATTATGTAGTGGCCATCTTTTTCTCTAATTATGGCCTTCATTCTCAAATCTATTTTATCAGATATGAGTATTGCTACCCCAGCTTTTTTTTCTTTTCCGTTTGCTTGGAAGATTTTTTTCCATCCCTCACTTTCAACCTATGTGAGTCTTTTGTTGTGAGGTGGGTCTCTTGTAAACAACATATAGATGAGTCATGCTTTCTTATCCAATCAGCTACTCTGTGTCTTTTTATGGGAGCATTCAGTCCATTTACATTAAGGTGATTATTGATAAGTACTTATTTATTGCCATTTTAGTTTAGTGTGGTTCTATTTTTCTGCCCATTTCTCCTGGTAATTACAGCAGTCCTTTTAGCATATCATGCAGTGCTGGTTTGGTGCTAATGCATTCCCTCGGTCTTTTTTTGTCTGGGAAGCTCTTTATTTGAACTTCTATTTTGAATGATAGCCTTGCTGGGTAGAGTAGTCTTGGATTCAGATCCTTGTTTTTCATGACCTTGATTACTTCATGCCATTCCCTTCTGGCCTGTAGTGTTTCTTGTGAGAAGTCAGCTGAGAGCCTTATGGGGTTTCGTTTGTAGGTAACCTGTTGCTTATCTCTTGCTGCTCTTAGGATTCTCTCTTTGTCTTTAAGTTTTGGCAGTTTGATTGCTATGTGTCTTGGTGTGGGCCTGTTTGGGTTCTTCTTACTTGGGGCTCTCTGTGCTTCTTGAACTTGAATGCCTTCTTCCTTCACCAAATTAGGGAAGTTTTCTGTCACTATTTCTTTGAATATATTCTCTAGCCCTTGTTTATTTTCTTCTTCTTCAGGGACTCCTATGATGCGAATATTATTCCGTTTCCTGTTGTTGCACAGTTCTCTTAAGCTATCTTCCTGTTTTTTAATCGTTTTTTCCTTTTGGTTTTCTGATTGGTTGATTTTTTCTACCCTGTCTTCTAATCCACTGATCCGGTCCTCAGCTTCCCCTACTCTGCGTTTTAGACCTTCCAATGTGTTTTTCATTTCTGATATGTCATTCTTCATTTCTTCCTGTTAGTTTTTAATTTCCAACTGGTTGATTTTCAACATTTCTATGTCTTTACTCATGGTGCTCATATCCTTACACATGCTGTTGAGCTTCCTCAACTTCATGACTCTAAATTCTAGTTCTGTTAACTTGCTTAACTGCACCTCATTTATCTCACCTTCCGTAGAGGTTTCTTGTTCTTTCAATTGGCTTTTGTTTCTGTTTTTCACCATTTTGGCTATCACAGTGAGCTCTGGAGTATGCCAAATTTTCCCTGTGGGTGTTGGTGTTCTGCTGTTTGTGGCTCCCTCTCCTGGGTTTGAATGAGCCGGGCAGGACCCACTTTAAACACCACCATCAAGTCTTAGCTTTTCTGGTTAGTGTTGCTAGCTCATGGAGTGGTAGTTATCCTCTAGCTTTTTTTGCCTGAACGCTATTAGTAGAGGTCACCTGAAGAACCTTGGTTTCTGAGTTGCCTGAAAAACTCCCTCAGGTGCTCAGTCTAAGAGGTTTTCCCGAGGGTGGGGCAGCTGCTGGTTGTTAATGGGCCTCAATTAGCATTTCAATGGCCACCAGGTGGGGTTGAATCTCTGAGGGAGGGGCCTCCGCCTCACCCCAGGGCCCTGGGAAGGAGTATAATGACCACAGCCCTCGTGGCTGCACTCATCGAAAGCTCTTAGCACCCTCCAAAACCCGAGTGTCCCCACACAGTTCCAGTCTAGTCTGCCTTCCCTCTGCCGGAGCCCAAGGTGAGTGGCTGCTGCCAATTTAGCCTCTGTCTAGACTCTGCATTGTGGAGCCACCTGAGACTGTTAACCCAAGGGTGCTGTTTCCAGCCAAGGGTGGCCGCGGCTGTGGCACTAGCCGAGGGCGTTACACTCAGCAGAAACCCCAGGACTGAGCCGCGGTAGTGGGACACTGCTGAGGTGGCAGCAACTTCCAGCAGAGTCCCCTGGTCCCTGCAAGTCTGTGCTGCAGTCCTCAAGGGCTTAGCATGCAGAGTTCGCGGGACCTGGCCTTGGTAGCAGCATCCCACTGAGTTCCATGGTCCCAGCCAGTCCGTGCCAGTCCATGCGGCACCAGCAGAGGGCTTCGCAGGCAGCAGAGTTCCCAGGACTCAGGCTGGGTCGCAGCCGAGGAGGCAGCAGCAACTTCCCACCGAGCCCCCTGGTCCCCGCCCAGGCCGCTGCGGACCATGGGCTCCCGGTCCTCTCTCGCATCCTCACAAGCCTACCAGGATTGAGTCGGTGTCCCTGGTTATGTGGTCCTCCAAGCTGTCTTTTGGTTGCCCCTTCCTGAAGATTTGCCTTTATTTTCATTGTAAATCCAGTTTGGTCCTGGGAGATGGTCTGTGTAGCTCTATTCACTCCGCCGCCATTTCTCCTTGTCCCTATTCTTTCTTTCTGTCTGATTTCTGTGGCTAAGATGACCAGTACTATGTTAAATATCTTCTAGGAATATACCCTAAGAAGTTTGAAACGCTAATCAGAAAGAATATATGTACCCCCATGTTTGTAGCAGCACTATTTACAATAGCTAAGATCTGTTAACAACCCAAGTGTCCATCAGTGGACTAATGGATAAAAAAAGCAGTGGTACATATACACAATGGAGTACTATGCAGCTGTAAGAAAGAAAGATCTCTTATCCTTTGAGACGACATGGAGGGACATGGAATGTATTATCCTAAGCGAAACAAGCCAAACAGAGAAAGACAAGTATCATATGATCTCACTTATTTGTGGAATTTAATGAACGTAACAGTCTGAGGAATGGGGTAGTCCTAAAAACGTGGAAGTGGGGTACAGACTGACAATCCCTAGAAGAGGGGTTGGTGGGGGAGAGATAAAACTCAGAACTCAGAATGTGTGCATGAATAATGGACATAAACGACAAAGCTGGGGACAGGGTGCAGAGGGAGGTGGGGGAATAAGTGGGGGAAAAGGAGAAACATCTGTAACAAAAAACATAAATAAATTTAAAAAAATAAAAGAGTGGTGGAAGTCTTGTTCCTGTTCTTAAGAGAAATGCTTTTTGTTTTTGCCATTGAATATGATGTTGGCTGTAGGTCTTTCATATATGGCCTTTATTATATCTGGATATGATCCCTCTATTTCCAAATTGCTGAGCTTTTTTATCAGAAATGGGTGCTGGATATGTCGAATGCTTTTTCAGTGTCTATTGATATGATCATGATTTTTAACTTTCATTTTGTTTATGTGATGTATCACATTTATTGATTTGCGAATATTGTACCAGCCTTGCATCCCTGGGATGAATCCCAGTTGGTCATGGTGAATAATTTTTTTTGATGTATTGCTGGATTTGATTTGCTAGTATTTTGTTCAGGATCTTGGCATCTATGTTTATCAGCAATATTGGCCTGTAGTTTCCTTTCTTTGTTGTGTCCTTTCCTGGCTTTGGAATTATAATATACTGGCCTCATAAAACAAGTTTGGAAGTCTTCCTTCTTCTTGAATTTTTTGAAATAGTTTGAGGAGAATGGGTATTAGTTCTTTCAATGTTCAGTAAAATTTCCTCATGAAGCCGTCGAGCCTGGACTTTTGTTTGCTGGGAGAGTCTTAATTATATCTTCAATTTCTTTTGTTGTTATTAGTCATTTCATGTTTTCTATTTCTTCCCAGTCCAGTTTTGGGAAACTATGTGTTTCTAGAAATTTGTCCATTTCACTGAGATTGTCGAATTTGTTGCCGTATAATTGTTCATAATAATTGTTCACAATCCTTTGTATTTTTGTGGTGTCAGTTATTATTTCTCCTCTTTCGTTTCTGATTTTGTGTATTTGGGATCTCTCTCTGTTTCTTGTGAGTCTAGCTAAGAGTCCATCAATTTTGTGTATCTTTTCAAAGAACCAGCTCTTTGTTTCATTGAACCTTTGAATTGTTTTTTTGGTCTCCATGTCATTTATTTCTGCTCTGATCTTTACTATTTCCGTCCTTCTACTTGCTCTGGGGTTTTCTTTGTTTACTTTATAGTTCTTTAAGCTGTGAAGTTAGATAGTCTATTAAAAATTTTTCTTGCTTCTTGAGGTAGGCCTGTAGTGCTATGAACATCCCTCTCAGAACTGCTTTCGCTTCATCCCATAGATTTTGTGTTGCTGTGTATTCGTTTTCATTGGTTTCCAGGAAGTTTCTAATTTCTTTCTTGATCGCCATGGTAACCCATTCATTGTTCAATAACATGCTATTTAGCCTCCATGTTTTCAAATGTCTTTGCATGTTCTTGTTGCAATTGATTTCTAGTTGCATGCCATTGTGATCTGAGAAGTTGCTTGATATGATTTCAATCTGCTTGAACTTTTAGAGACTTAGTTTGTGCCCTAACATGTGGTCTATCTTTGATAATGTCCCAAGTGCACTTGAGAAGAATGTGAATTCTGCTGTTTTGGGGTGTAATTCTCTGTAGATATCTATTGAATCCATTTGATCTACCACTTCATTTAGAGTCTGTGATTCCATGTTAATTTTTTGTCTAGATGATCTATCCAGTGATGTCAGCAGGGTATTGAAGTCCCCTGCTACGATTGTATTGCTGTTGATTTCTCCTTTGTAGTCCTCCAGAAGATTTTTAATATATGTTGGTGCTCCTATATTGGGTGCATATATGTTTATCAAGGTTATATCTTCCTGTTGGATAGATCGTTTCAGTATTATGTAGTGGCCTTCTTTGTCTCTAATTATGGTCTTATTTTGAAATCTACTTTATCAGATATGAGTATTGTGACCCCAACTTTTTTTTCTTTACCATTTGCTTGAAAGATTTTTTTCCATCCCTCACTTTCAACCTATGTGAGTCTTTTGTTGGAAGGTGGGTCTCTTGTAAACAATGTATATGTGAGACATGTTTTCTTATCCAGTCAGCTACTCTGTTTCTTTTTATCAGAACATTCAAACCATTCTCATTTAAGGTGATAATTGATATGTACTTATTTTTCCCATTTTTGTTTACTGTGGTTCTATTTTTCTTCCTATTTCTTTTATTAGTTACAGCAGTCCTTTTAGCATATCTTGCAGTGCTGGTTTGGTGTTAATATATTCCCTTAGCCTTTTATTATCTGGGAAGCTCTTTATTAGACCTTCTATTTTGAATGATAGCCTTGCTGGATAGAGTAGTCTTAGATTCAGATCCTTGTTTTTCATGACCTTGACTACTTTAGGCCACACCCTTCTGAACTGTCGTGAGAAGTCAGCTGAGAGCCTTATGTGGTTTCTTATGTAAGTAACTTGTTGCGTATCTCTTGCTGCCTTTAGGATTCTCTCTTTGTCTTTAATTTTTGGCATTTTGATTACTATGTGTCTTGGTGTGGGCCTGTTTGTGTTCTTCTTACTTGGGTCTTTCTGTGCTTCTTTAACTTGAATGCCTTCTTCTTTCACCAAGTTAGGAAAGTTTTCTGTCACTATTTCTTCAAATATATTCTCTAACCCTTGCCCATTTTTTCCTCTTCGGGGATTACTATGATGTGAATGTTATTACATTTCCAGTCATCCCACAGTTCTCTTAAGCCATATTCCTGATTTTTCATTGTTTTTTTCTTTTGGTTTTCTGATTGGTTGATTTTTTTTTTTTACCCTGTCTTCTAATTCACTGACCCAGTCCTCAGCTTCCTCTACTCTGCTGGTTAGTCCTTCCAATGTGTTCTTTATTTCTACTATGTCAGTCACATTTCCACTTGGTTGGTTTTCAAAGTTTCTATATCTTTACTCATGATGCTGATGTCCTTACTCATGCTGTTGAGCTTTCTCAAGATCATGGCTCTGAATTCTACCTCTGATAATTTTCTTAATTGTATTTCATTGATCTCATCTTCAATAGAGTTCTTTTGTTCTTTCATTTGGGATTTGTTTCTGTATTTCACCATTTTGGCTATCGCAGTGGGTTTTGGAGCCTGCCAAATTTCCCCTGTGGCCATTGGTGTTCTGCTATGTGTGGCTCTCTCTACTGTGTTTGGATGGGCCTGGGCGGGCCCACATTAAACACCACTGTCAAGTCTTACTTTCCTAGATAGATTTGAAAGCCCAGGAGAGGTTCCATTATCCTGTAGCTTTGTCCTGGAGGCTAGTCATCTCAGTTAGTCAGTGCCTTGGAATGTAGCCTTGGTTTTCTGCATAAGGGAATTTCCATAGAGTGGGATAAATGCTAGTTAATGAGCCTCAATTTGCATTTCTTTGCCTCACCTGGGAAAGGCTGAATCTCCAAGAGGGGAGCTGCTGCTTTTCCCCACAGCTCTGGGAAGGAGCACACTGGCCACCGTCCTTTGTGGCTGCAACTCATCAAAAACTCTGAGTGTCCTCCAAATCCCAGTTGTCTTCACAGAGTTACAGTCCAGTCTGCCCTTCCTCTGCTGTAGCCCGCAGGTGAGTGGCTGTGTCTATTTTAGTGCTCTGTCCTGGCTCTTTGCGCTGTGGAGCGGCCCGGTCTTTATTCCCCAACGGAGCTGCTCATAGCTAACACTGCTGCTGTCTATGGGCTCCCAGCCACCACCTTCTTGCACCTCCACAGATCCTACCAGTGTCCCTGGTCATATGGTCCTGTCCTCCTGCTTTTCTGCTTTTCAGTTTCTTTTTTTGGAAGATTTGTCTTTATTTCAGTTGTAATTCCTGTTTGGTCCTGGGAGATCATCTGTGTAGCTTCTTTTCACTCTGCCTCCATTTTCACATCCTCTATGCCTATCTTGTGTGCAGCTGGGTCGTACAGCCCTTTATGGTGCCCCCGCACCCTGCAGGTCCCACCACACCCTGCAGGTCCCACAAGCAACTGGATTGCAGTGCTTTTGGGGACCCAGCTCTATGCCTATGTTATGGGCTGCTGGGTTGCACAGGCCTCTCTGGTGCTTCTGTGCCTTGCAGGTCCCACTGGTAACTGGAAGGCACAGTCCCTGCTAGGTCATGCAGGCCTCTCTGGTGCTTCAGTACCTCACAGGTCTAGCAGGTAATTGGACGGCACAGTCCCTGCTGGGTCACACAGGCCTCTCTGGTGCTTCAGCACCCCACAGTTCCTGTGGGCGGGCAGCTGTATAGCACCAGTCTCTCTTGGGCTCTGGCTTCCCACTGCTTTATGAGCTGCTAGACAGCGCAGGCCTCTGTGGAGCCCCAGGTCCCAACGCTGGCAGCTGGGGAGTGCTGTTACTCCATGGGACTCAACTCCTGCTCAGCTTTTGCTGTAGTTTTTTTAGATGGGTCTCAGCTGCCTGTCTGTGCTTCTGTTGCCTGGGGATGGATGTCTGCTCCCCAGTCTCTGTTGGTAGGGGTATATCTAGACTCTGATTGGGCTGCTACTATGGGGAATGGTGCTGGGCTCCTGGCTGTCTGTGGCTTTCGCGACCAGCACTTTGGGAGCTCCACTACTATGCACTGGTTTGTGTTGACACAGAGTATCCACTGGTCTGATGGTGCCAGGTGCACTGGTGGGCTCAGGTTGCTGGGCCCTGGCTGCTCCCACTGTTATGGTTAATTTAATGTGTCAATTTGGTTGGGCCACAGTGCCCAGATATTCAATCAAGCATTTTCTGGATGTTTCTGTGATAGTGTGTTTTTAGGTGAGAGTTACATTTAAATTGGTAGACTTTGAGTAAAGTGGATTGCCTTCCATAATTTGGATGGACTTCATCCAATCAGTTGTAGGCCTGAATAGAGAAAAAGATTGATCTTCCCCAAGCAAGAAAAAATTCTGCCAGAAAACTGAGACTTGAACCCCAGCATTGACTATTCCTGGGTCCCCAGCTTACTGGCCCACCCTGTAGATTTTAGAGTTGCCAGTCGTCATAATTTCTTGAGTAAATTCCTTAAAATAAATCTCTTTCCACACAGCCTATTGGTTCAATATCTCTGAAATTCTGACTAATACAGTAGTATTTATTATTATGTATTGCATACTATATATTGTATATAATATGTGAATATTATATTTGTATTCCTCATCATTTCTTAAATAAAAGGTAGCATACTATACACACTGTTATGTGCCTTACTGTATTCTAGAGATCTTTCCATAGCAGTGTATAGCAATCTTCCTCATTTCTGTCTACATCTGCATAGTAGTGCATTGTGTAACTACACTAATATTTATTCACCAGTCCCCTACTGATGAACAATTGGGTTGTTTCCTATTTTTTCTATTACAAATAGTGTTAAAGTAAATTACTTTGTGCATCAGTCATTTTATGTTTTTGTCATTGAATCTTAATAGATACCTATAAATAGAATTGTTGGGTCAAAAATCAAGTGTATATGCAATTTTGCAATATATTACCATATCCACCTCCATGGGAGTTGAACAACTTTCCACCAATTATGAGAGTGCCTATTGCTATCCAATCTCCCCAACAGAATATGGTATGAATATCAAATAATAATATTTACAAGGACAGTTACTTTTGATAGGTTAGAAATGGTATCATTATAATCTTTATTTGTATCTCTCAATGTGAGCAAGGTTGAATATCTGTTTATATGTAGTAGAGTATTTTCACTTCTTTTCCTCCTAACTGCATGTTCAAATCCTGTGCTAATTTTTCTATAGAGTTTCAATATTTTTCTTCTCTCTTCTTAAATTTTTTTATATATTGGAAATATTAACCCTTTGTGATATGTTTATATTTTTCCAAGTTTATCTTTTTTCATACACGTTTTTTAATTTTTATCATTATTCACCCCTAGTACCTATATCACATGAATATCATTGTTTGTGCTAACAACTGCATTGTTATTAAGTTAGTTCCAACCACACAGGAAACCAAACATTGTCATTATAACATTTATGGCACTGTAAGATGTGGTTCTATTTTTTTCTTTCTCTCCATCTAATTCTACTTTGATCTTTCACATTAGCCTGCAGTTAATCCTATACCACAAGTGGTGAGGACCAAATTGAAGATAATTATTGGAAAATAGAGCTCCCAGTCCTCATATATCTCCTAGGAAGAAAATGCCTTTTCACCAGGATAAGACTGTCCAATCATCCAAGATACCAGTCCCTTCAGTTATTAACTATAAAAAAGTAAAAGGCAGCTTTTCTCTCTTTTTTTCTGAAATATTTTTAAAATGAGCTATAAAGGAATTATTTAATTGGGGCCTTGATCCTGAATAATAGTCAGTAAGTCAAGACCATGGGAAAGACTGGCTCTTGCAAGGAATGTATACAAGAGCTGGCAACTCTGACAAGGACTCTTTTTGATTCATACAAAAGGGGTCTCTGAATGGGGGAGGTGGGGCAGGGATATATCATTCCTGTATTGGCTTCTGGGGGCCAGAGCATTCCTGCAACCTATCAGGTTCCAGGGTCTTTCACCTGTCATGAGGTATAGATACAATGGGAAAGTTTGATATAGTTGGAGAATGTAACAGTGGCCAATATAATATTAAAATCAGTAAGGAAAACAGTGGGAGAAAGTTATGAGCAGGACCCTTTAATTAAGCAAGTGCTTGGACACAAATCATAACTTCTCCAACTGACTGTTTTTGAAATTTGTTTTTAGTAAGAACAACTCCTTGGATTCCTCCACTGGAATAAACAAACAAACAAACAAAAAAAAAAAAACTTTCAATGTCAATACACTCAGAGAGGTGTTTCTATGTATTATTGACTGATAGAGTCCTTAAGGATATCATTCTTTCCTAAGAGCAGTTTTGATTAGAGATGGGGTGTAGGGAGGGAAAGCAGCTGATGACTGAGGTATAAGGGAAATAAGAAAGTGAGCTGTGAGGGAGCAATTAAACAGAAAGAGCCTGGAGGCACTAAAAATCAACTTCTCAGCTTCAATGCTTTGCTTAGAGCACATCCTGGGTGTATGATTTCTTGCCTTGCCTAAAATATAAAGAACTTCTCCCGAAAGCTTAATTAACTCTTTAAGCCAGTGATTACAGTAGCATTTAATACAGGAAGAATGACTTCCCTTGTCACTGAGGAGGAGAGAAGAGAAGAAAGGAAAAGAGTTGGGGAGGTAAAGGGAAGGCAAGCATGATATAAGTCATTAAAGAAGATGGTCCAACACTAGTCATGTCTGGAGTTAAGGGGGAGAGCTAACTCTGAGACACTGCTTTAAAATCAGACTAAATTCCACTGGTTAATCATCATCAACTGCAGGAAATCCATCCACAACATCCCAAGAACAACTGCTGTACTGGGTAAGTGTCATTCTTTTTGGTTGCTAGACAGCTGGACCCCTTTCTTGTGCCTTGGGACTCCCCTACCTTGTCAATCTTGAGGAAAGGCTGAGCCACTTATAAAAAAAAAATACCTGTAATTTTGTTTCCCAGCCTCCTTGGCAGGTATAGATATGTTACCTAGACAAGCACTTCTCAGACTTTAGCGTGCATAGTGTACTACGTTTAAGGACTTCCCAAACCAAGACAGCTTGTTAAAATACCCCTGGAGATTCTAAGTAAGATGGTGCAGCCACATAATTTGCAATTCCAGCAAGCTCTCAACTGATGCTGATGCTGCTAATATTTGCACTACACTTTCAAGTAAACTGACAGCTGCCACTAGTCTGATGAATCCACCTCAGGCTTTGATCTGGGCACTACTGGTGCAAAGCAGAAACTGAAAAGAATTATCTTTGGTAACAGAGGAGGTTTGTGGCAGGTCCAAGTTCCCAAGGCTACATGGACAGTGGTGGTACTGGCGGTCATTCACTTTGCCAAGTTATTGATGTTGGAAGTACAAGTGCATGTGGGTGGGGAATGGAAAAATGGGGGAGGGGAGAGGTAAAGGTATCTTCGCTGAACCAGTTCTGTGGTATAGATCCCAAGGTAGTTTTGCCAGTCATCCTAGTGAGTTTATGAGTAAGCAAATCATTTTTTTGGTAACATCTGTTAGCCAGACCCTGTTGTTTAAAAATAAGGGCTTTGACCATAATAAAAACTATTAAAATAAGGACAAGACCTCTGATATCTATTGCTCATGGTACTTGGCACATCACCATGCACTCAACAAAAGTGAACTATGTCTCTATTGTCATTTGTTATTATTATTACCTATAAAATAAACAGATTTCAATAATTCACCTCACG
Source organism: Molossus molossus (assembly GCF_014108415.1). Taxonomy (NCBI): domain Eukaryota; kingdom Metazoa; phylum Chordata; class Mammalia; order Chiroptera; family Molossidae; genus Molossus; species Molossus molossus. Next base: position 70,626,663 of record NW_023425399.1, on the reverse strand, counting down.
TATTTTTTTAATTGCACAACTCCCTTCAAAGACAAACACATGAGAAAAAGATGAAAATTTTATAGCTCCTTTTCACTAACATTCATCAACATTTCTCTGTGTCAGCACCTTTGGCCTTGAAAAGGTAAAGAGAAGAAAAAGAAGAGAAAGGAATTTGGAATAGTCAGGGTATTAGAGGCAATGCTAATGATTTGAGATTTAACTTAAAGGCTATGATTGGTTATATAAAGGAGGAGAAAACATTGACTATGCCAAAAACATATTTAAAAAGGAAATCCTAATCAATATATAAAAAAAGTGGTGTTCAGCTCATTTAGCAGTTGTCTTATAAGAATATGTCCTGGTACATTGATGTGGAGGAAAAAATATTGGATTTAAGAGGTCAAATATAGACTGACTTTCTAGACTAATTCTACATACAGGAAACCATCTTGGTGAATTAAATAACCTCAGTCATTGTGATGCTCTATTCTTATCTTGTACCTACTCTATCTTCCTTTCAGAGTATTGTCAGGATCAAAATGTAATCAAGTTATAGATCTAATTATAAACAAACCCTAGATTATAGTGTCAATAACTGAAAGAGTATTAATCATTATAACAACAACTATAGGAATAGCTGACACTTGTTGAGTGCTACATACACAGTATAAAAAGCACAACTATCTCATTTAATTTTCACCAAAAAAAAAAAAAATTAGTAGGTAAAAGAATTGTACACTGAAAACTATTAAGAAATTTTTTAAATAAATTGAGGAAGACATAAATAAATGGAAAGATTTTCCTTGATCATGAATTGGGACAATTAATATTGTTAAAATCTGCCTGGCCGGTATGGCTCAGTGGTTGAGCATCAACCCATGCACCAGAAGGTTGCCAGTTCCATTCCTGGTCAGGGCACATGCCCAGGTTATGGGCCAAATCCCCAGTGGGGGGCATGCAGGAGGTGGCCAATCAATGTTCTCTCATCAATATTTCTGTCTCTCTCTCTCCTTCTCTCTCTCTCTAAAATCAATAAAAAAAATTTTTTTAATGAGCCTTATTTAAAAAAACATATATATATGTGTATATATATATAAACTATACATATAGTTTATATATATATATAGTTTAAATCTCCTTATTACCCAAAGCAATCTACAGATTCAATAAAATCCCTATCAAAAATCCAATGAAATTTTTTACAAAAATAGAATAATCCTAAAATTTGACCTTGAATAGCCAAAGAAATGTTGGGAAAAAAAAAAAGAAGAAGAAGAAGAAGAAGATGGAGAGAACATTCTCCCTGCCTTTAAACTCTACTACAAAGCTATCATAATCAGAACAGTATGATACTGGCATATAAAATTGATGCATAGGTCAATGGAACAGAATAGAGAGCCCAGAAATAACCCCACACATATATGGTCAATTACTTTACAACAAAAGAGTCAAGAATGTACAATGGGAAGGACAGTCTAGTTAATAAATGGGGTTGGGGAACCTGAACAGCCACATGCAAAAGAGTCAATTGAACCACTATCTACACTATACATAAAATTAACTCAAAATGAATTAAGAACTTGAAGGTAAAACCTGAAACTGTAAAACTCCTAGAAGAAATCACAGGTGGTAAGATCCTTAACATTTTCTTGGTGATGATTTTTTGGATTTGACACCAAAGCAAAGGCAACAAAAATTAAACAAGTGGGACTACATTAAACTAAAATGCTTCTGCACAGCAAAGGAAACCATCAACATATTGAAAAGGTAACCTATTAGACGGGAAAAAACATTTGCATGTTATAGATCTAATATGAGTTAATATTCAAAATATACAAAAACTCATACAATTCAAAAGCAAAATAAATAAATAAACAAACAAACCATCTGATTAAAAGATGGCCAGAGGATGTGAATAGATATTTTTCTAAAGAAGAGATACAAATTGCCAACAGGTACACGAAAAAGTGTTCAACATCACTAACCAAAGCCACATGAAATAGCACCTCATATCTATTAATATGGCTATTATCAAAAAAGACAAGAAATAACAAATGTCGATGAGAATGTGGAGAAAAGTGAACCCTTGTGCACTGTTGGCAGAAATGTAAATTGGTACAGTCACTATGGAAAACAGTATAGAAGTTCCTTAAAAAATTTAAACATAAAATTTCCATGTGATCTAGCAATCCCACTTCTGGGTATATATATCCAAAAACTAAAAATAAAATGGAAGCAGGATCTACAAGAGATAGGTCCATTCCTAGGTTCATTGCAGCATTATTCACTATAGCCAAGACATAAAAACAATCTACGTGACCATTAAAAGATGAATAGATCAAGAAAAAGTGAGATAGATGACAGAAAGATAGATGATATAGACAGATAGATGATAGATCGATAGATAAATGATTGATAGATAGATAGATGATAGATAGATAGATAGATAGATAGATAGATAGATAGATAGATAGATAGATAGATAGATATTAAGTCATAAAAAAGGAGGAAACCCTGCCACTGCTGGCAACATGGATGGACTTTGAGGGTATTATGCTAAGTGAAATAAGTCAGAGAAAGACAAATACTGTATGATCTCACTTATATGTAGACTGAAAAAAGAAAAAACTGAGCTCATAGATAGAAAGAACAGACTCCCGATTGCCAAGGTAGGGGTAAGAAATGAACAAAATGGTCAAAAGGTACAGACTTTCAGTTATAAAATGAGTAAGTCCTGAGAATCTAATGTAGAGCATGGTGACTATAGTTAATAACACTCTATTGTATATTAGAATGTTTCTAAGAGAGTAGGTCTTAAAAGTTTTTATTACAAGAAAAAAATTGTAAATATGTGTTGTAACATGTTAACTTACTGTGGTAATTATTTTGCAATGCATACATATATTAAATCATTATATTATACACCTAAACTAATACAATGTCAATTATATCACAATTTTTTAAATAAACAAAAATAGCAAAATAACAACCCTAAAACATTTTATTAAATGAGAAAAAAGCCCTAGCCAGTATGGCTCAGTGGATAGAGCATCAGCCCATGCACTGAAGGGTCACAGGTTCCATTCCCAGTCAAAGGCACATACCTGGGTTGCAAGTTCGATCCCTGGCTCCAGTCAGGGCGCATGTGGGAGGCAACCAATCTATATGTCTCTTTCACATTGATGTTTCTCTCTCTCCCCACCCCCTTTCTCCCTTTCACTTTCTGGGAAAAAAAAAAAAAAAAAAAAGGTGGGAAGGATATCATCAGGTAAGTATTGAACAAAAAAAAAAAAAAAAAAAAAGGAAAGAGAGTTCAGAAATAATACTTGGGCCAACGAAAGATGGCCAAAGGTTCTAGGACCCTCTGATAATCTTGCCATAAGGATCACCACTGGACTTCACTGGACACTGAAATGAAACTAGAGGAACTGCACCTTGATCAATTTAAAGTTAAGCTTTGGTAAAGATGCAACCCAAATCTCTCACCAAATGAACGTCTTTTTAAAATTACAGATACAGTTACAAACTTCCTCATTGAGACAGCAGCCACAAAACAAAATCTTTTTTCTGCCAACTAAATTAACAGGGAGACTCTGGTTTGGGCCTTAGTAACACCATGATGTGCCCAACAAATGCATCCCCAATATCAAATATCAAACATTCTTTGTGAAATAATACAGAGTAAAATAGCACTTTGACATAAAATTTCAAGTTCTGCCATATTATTTACATAAAAATTCCTAAAGTATTATTGAATCATTATTTCTGTTGTGTGGTCAAGATTATTCCTTCACATATTCATTATCTGATCAAATCTGATCTTTGGCTTAATGACTCATTTAGTGACTTTCATGACCCCTTTTTACCTACCAGATATGGTCCATACATCTTACAAAGGTCTTTTAACAGCTGGCCTTTATCTTTCTAGGCAAATTGAAGGGACCTGTTCTCTAAATACAACTACCCTTTCAAGCCCCCATGTTAACACATCCCCTTGCCTTTATGGGGAAGGTTCTCTCACTTCTGCCTACCTCAAGACTAGAATCAAATGTCACCCCCTCCCTCTGTATTCTCAGGAAGACCTTATCTTTCCTTTCTTCATGTTTCCATATTACAAGGTACTTGTGAGCCATTTTAGTATAGTTTTTACATACCTATCTTTCTAAAAGACCATAAATTGTGATGGCAGGAACAATGTCTTATTTATCTGTGTTTCCCCAGCATCTGGCCCAAATAGTAGATTACATAGATAATTTTAAAATAAAGAAAAATAGTCAAATTTTTTTATTTTAGCAAGAATTTTTTCAAAAGATGCCTTTCTAGTTTCTACTATTCATTAGGACAACAGATTTTTTTAGCCAAGTCAGAACAATTAAGGTAATATCAGAAATAAGCTCAGCAAAACATTAAATAAATAATGTTCATTTTATTTCTAATAATATATAAATTCATTGTAGAAATCTGAGGAAACCACAAGTACAAAAAAGAAAACAAAAATAAATAATAACCCTATAACCCAGAAGACAAACATTTTGCTTTAATTTATCTATCTTTATTGTTAAAAGTATTACAGATTTCCTCCCTTTTTCCCCCTATTGACCCCCTCCTGCCTGCACCCCCCCTTCCTTCTTTCCCCAAACAATTGTCTGTGTCCATATATGCATAATGCATATAAGTTATTTGATTTATCTCTTCCCAACCCACCCCCAACACCCCTTCCCTCTGAGGTTTGTCAGTCTCTTTCTTTCCTACTTCAATGTCTCTGGATTTATTTTGATCATCAGCTTATTTTGTACATTATTTTATATAAATAAGTGAGATCATGTGGTACTTGTCTTTCTCTGACTAGCTTATTTTTCTCGGCACAATACTCTTCAGGTCCTTCATGTCATCTCAAAAGGTATAAGACCTTTCTTTCTTATAGCTGCGTAGTATTCCATTGTATAAATGTATGGTAGCCTTGGCCAGTTTGGCTCAGTTGTTAGAGCATCAGCCTACAGTCCTGAGAGACCCAGGTTCGGCTCCTGCTAAGGGCACGTACCTCAGTTGCAATTTGCCCCTGACCCCAGCTGGGGTAGTGTGGGTGGCAGCCAGTCGATAGATCTCTCTCACATCAATGTTTCTCTCTCGCTTTCTCCTGTTCTATCTGAAGATGAATGGAAAAAGTGTTCTCGGGTGAGGATAAAAAAAAATTAAATGTATTATAGCATTTTTATCCACTCATCTATTGATGAACACTTGGGTAGTTTCCATGCCTTATCTATTGTAAATAGTGTTTCTATGAACATAGGAGTGCATATAGTCTTCTGATTATTGTTTCAGGCTTTGTAGGATATATTCCTAGAATTGGGATCACTGGGTCAAATGGTAGTTTCATTTTTAATTTTTTGAGAAAACTCCATATTGTTTTCCATAATGTCTGCACCAGTCAGCATTCCCACCAGCAGTAAACTAGAGTATTTCTTTCTCCACATCCTCGCCAGCACTTGTTTGATGATTTATTAATGGCAGCCATTCTGGCAGGTGTGAGGTGATACCTCATAATCATTTTAATTTGCATCTCTCTGATGATTAGTGATGTTGAGCATTTTTTAATATGTCTCTTGACCACTAGTATGTCCTCTTTGGAGAACTGTCTATTCAGATCCTCTGCCCATTTTGTAATTGGATTTCTTGTCTTCTTTTTGTTTAGCTGTATGAGTAATCTGCATATTTTGAATATGAACTCCTTATTTGATGTATCATTGGCAATTATGTTCTCCCATACAGTGGGTTCATTTTTCATTTTGATGCTGGTTTCTTTTGCCATACAGAAGCTTTTTAGTTTGATGTAGTACCATTTATTAATATTTTCCTTTGTTTTTGTGGTACTAAGTGATGCATCAGTAAAATTCTTCTACGTGTGATGTCTGAGATTTTGCTACCTATATTTTCTTCTGGAATTTTTATGGTTTCATGACTTACATTTAAGTCTTTTATCCATTTTTAGTTTATTCTTGTGTATAGTATAAGTTAGTGGTCTAGTTTTACTTTTCTGTATGTACCTATCCAATTTTCCCAAAACAATTTATTGAAGACATTGACATTTCTCCATTGTGTGCTCTTGCCTCTCTTGTTGAATATTAATTGGCATAATGTCTTGGGTCAATTTTTAAGTTCTCTGTTCTGTTCCATTGGTCTATATGCCTGTTCTTCTACCGGTATCAGGCTGTTTTGATTACGATGGTAGTATAAGTTTGTATCTGGTATTATGATCCCTCCCACTTTGTTCTTCTTTTGCAAGATTGCTTTGGCTATTCAGGGTTTTTTGTTGTTGTTGTTGTTCCATATAAACTTTTGAAGTTTTTGTTCTGGCTTGTGAAATATATCATTGGTACTTTAATAAGGGTTGCATTGAATCTATATATTGCTTTGGGTAGTATGGACATTTTAATGATGTTGATTCTTCCAATCCATGAACATGGTATATGTGTCCACATTTTTATATCTTCCTACATTTCTTTTTTCAATGTCCTGTAGTTTTCTGAGAACAGGTCTTTTACCTCCTTGATTAAGTTTATTTCTAAGTATCTTATTTTTTTTGTTGTTGCAATGGTAAATGGAATTTGTTTTTTTAGTTTCCTTTTCTGAGTGTTCATTATTAGTGTATAAAAATGCCATCAATTTCTGTATGTTAAATTTGTATCCCGCTCCTTTGCCAAATTCATTTATTAAGTCTAGTAGATTTTTGGTGGGGTCTTTAGGGTTTTCTATGTACAATATCATGTCATCTGTGAATAATAACAGTTTCACTTTCTTCTTTCCAATTTGGTTGACTTTTACTTTTTCTTCTTGTCTAATTATTGTGGCTAAGACTTCCAGAAATATGCTGAGTAAGAGTGGCAAAAGTGGGCATCCGTCTTGTTCCAGTTCTTAAGGGAAATGCTTTTAGTTTTTGCCCACTGAGTATCATGTTGGCTGTACTTTGTCATATATGGCCTTTATTATGTTGAGATATCATCCCTCTATTCCTGCTTTGATGATTGTTTTTATCAGAAATGGATGCTGGATTTTATCAAATGCTTTCTCAGCATCTATTAAAATGATTATATGATTTTTATTTTTCATTTTGCTTATGTGGTATATCACATTTGTTGATTTGCAAATATTTTACCAGCCTTGCATACCTCGAATGAATCTCACTTTGTTGTGGGGAATAATTTTTTAATATATTGCTGGATCCAATTTGCTAATATGTTGTTAAGGATTTTACCATCTATGTTAATCAGGAATACTGGCCTGTCATTTTCTTTCTTTTTATTTCTTTATCTGGTTTTGAAACTAGAATATTACTGGTCTCATAAAAACGCTAGAAGTCTTTCTTTCTCTCGAATTTTCTGGAATAATTTGAGGAGAATAGGTGTTAGTTCTTCTCTGAATGTTCAGTAAACTCCCCGGTGAAGCCTCCTAACCTGGTCTTTTGTTTGAGAAGAGTTTATTGGTTACAGTTTCAATTTTCTTAGTTGTTATTGATCTGTTCAAGTTTTTTGACTCTTCCTAATTCTATTTTGGGAGACTGTGTGATTCTAGGAATTTGCATGTTTCCCCTCGGTCGTTCAATTTGTTTGGTGTATGATTGTTCATAGTATTTTCTAACAATCCTTTGTACTTATGTGGTTTCAATTGTTACTTCTCTTCTTTTGTTTATGGTTTTGTTTATTTGATTCCTCTCTCTTTGTTTCTTGATGAGTCTGGCTCAATGTTGATCAATCTTGTTTATCTTTTCAAAGAACCAACTCTTGGTTTCATTGATTTTTTTAATTGTTTTTGGTTGTTTTTTTTAGTCTCTCATTTATTTCCACTCTGATGTTTTAAGTTGTAGGGTTAGAGAGTCTATTAGAAATTTTTCTTGTTTCTTGAGGTAGGCCTGTAATACTATGAACTTCCCCCTCAAGACTGTTTTTTCTGAGTCCCATATATTTTGTGTTGTGTGCTCATCATTTTCATTGATTTCCAGGAAGTTTTTTTTTATTTCTTCCTTGATCTCCTTGGTAACCCATTCATTGTTTAATAACAAGAAGTTAACCATTTCATATTATAGTATACTTCTTCTTATATTTTTTAATTTTTTTATATAATGGAAATTATATTCTGCAAGCATTTTAGAAGTTTGGCTGTTTTAAATATAATCTTATATCACAAGAGTTTTCCATATCATTAACAAAATTTGGGGGGCAATTTATTAGATTTATACTCTGTGCTGTGTATATGTGCTTTTATATTTTATTATTATTTTGAATAACACTTGGAGAAATACTTTAATACATAAATCTTAGTGAGCATTATCATTGCCTTAAAATGGAACTATGTCCTTAGAATTTGAATTATTGCTTATAAACATTTTTAAGGCTCTTAAGTCATATTATTAATTTGATTTCCAAAACCTTTGACCCAAATTATAAGTTTAGAAACTGTAGAGGAATCTGTTTATCCCACCATCTCTTTACCATATAGAATACTATCGTGGTTGCTTTAAATCTGTACTAATTTGTTGGGTGAAAATGATAAAATTTTTATTGTTTTAATTTACATTTCATTGATTACTAATGAAGATGGATAAATTTTATTTCTATTAACCATTTGTACTTCCTAGACTCTTCCTTCATTCTAATTGCAACTGGGTCTTGATATTTTGCTTAATGTGAATATTCATAAATTGAAGATGTTAATATGTTATCACATCATAAAAATATTGTTCTCAATATGGCACCCACTTTTCCATTTTGCTTATAATATTTTTATATCCTAAATGGGGAAAGAGCTTATTTGGGGAGAGTTCACAAACTCCTTGAGAATCTGATGAATCTCTCATTAGAAAAATAAACACTTGCACACAATTTGCAAACAATTTTAAAGGGTTTATGGACCTCTTGAATTCTATATATAGGCCCTTTAAGTTACATTGCTCATTCATTACTCTTTCATCTGGGTCCTGACTATGTCATAACCTGACAGGGTGATATAAACTCACTGTAACTTCTTAAAAATTTGATGTGTGAAAATTTAGAGAACATTGTGTGTAGTATTGTACTGGGAAAAGGCCGTGTACAATGGTAGGGAGAAACTATTTTAGGAGTCAGAAAACCTAAGCTCTCAACCTAATTCTGTTATCAGCTAAATGAACTGAGAAAAGCTACTTAATCTTTGTCTCCAGATCTTCATCTATAAAGTTTGCACATATATGTGTGTTCACTCATGTGTGTCTGTGTGTATGTGAGTGAGTTGTAGTGGAAGAAAAAATTCTCTAAAGTCCTTTCTATTTCTTAAAAGTACATACATTATATAGCAAAGTGATGTTCTATTATGTATACACTTTTGTTTTGAAGTAATTAAAGATCATCCTGGAGAAAAAAAAATGTAAACTCCAAACAACATAGCTGTGACTATTCAGCAGTCTTTAATTACAAGTAGCTATACTACCATTTAATGGGGCCATTAAAAATGTATTGTCACCATAGTAACTGCAAGATTATAAGACAGCAAATTTTTCCCTGAAATACTCATGCTGAGCAGCATACATTGTTTTATGTAATAGTTTCTTCAACCTTACATTTTCTTAACTGAAAATACATAACTTTCCCTTATTTCTGAATTTATTTGCAATCATATATATATCCAAAAAAACACAATGTTTTTAAAGAATCTGCTTTATTAAAAAAAAAAAACTTTCTGCCCTGGCCGATTTGGCTCCGCAGTTAGAGCATCAGCCTGCGGTCTAGAGAGACCCGGGTTCGGTTCCCCCTAAGGGCATGTACCTCGGTTATAGTTTGTCCCTGACCCTGGTTGGTTGTGCGGGTGGCAGCCACTCGATGTGTCCTTTCAATGTTTCTCTCTCTCTCTCTTCCTCTCTCTCCCTCCCACTCCATCTGAACAAAAAAATGGAAAAATGTCCTCGGGTGAGGATAAAAAAAAAAACAACTTTCTGATACTTGGAAATATAGAGTATCTGTTGTCAAAAGTGTCATTACCCTGTAGATTGAGAAACAAAAAGTGTTCCCACTCTAGATAAAATTCTTGTGTACTTCTCCTCCCACTAACTTTTCATCCTTTTGTACCTGAATTTTTCTCCCTGTTGCCCTTTGTCCTTTGGCTCTGTTTTTCTACGCCCCCCCAACCCTCCCCACTCCTGACACTCTTCCACTTGTACATCCTACATTCTATTTCTCCTTAGGTGGTCATTAAGAACCAAAATATGAGTTGATTTGTAAAATGAACTCACAAGGTTTGCATTTTGAGAGGGAAATCTTGAAGGTTATAAATCCTTCAAGACTCAAAGAGGTAAAGCTTTAGTCATGAAAAAATAATATGGTCAGTAATTTAGAATATTTTATCCCAATCTCATGCTCCCTCAAGTAACCCTAGAAAAGAGACAAAAATGAGGAAACAGCAATGACCAAAGTTGCAATAGCCAAAGAAGTCAAGTATAGTGTCAGTCATCATTTCCAGCAAGGGCAATGGCATGGGTGTTAGAAACTTCTTTTCATTTAAAATGAAAGAATTTGAGTAGGCTGTTAAAAAGTTTTCTTCACTTTCACATCTATCCAAATGCCATCATCACTGGCATTATCTTGTCCAGATTCTTATGGACAAATGAAAAGTGTACAATCTTACCTCTTCTATTCCAGGACTTCTGTGTCCAGCTCTGATATGGTCAAATACTAAAGTGAACATAAATCACAGTTTCTCAGAACTTTTAATAAGCCATAGTAAAAGCAATGAATATGACTTATATAAACAAAACAGAGTTAGAACCAAGGCAGAGACCCAATAGTCTTACCTCCAGTGTGTAGGACTGTCCCCTAGTGCATACTTCCAGTGATTCTAGATGTTCTACTATATCTCTGTTCCAAAAATTCTTATCTGCGCAGGAGCTATCCAAAAAGAATGAAACAAATGAGGGAGGTGGCTAATTATCCTTAAGGTGTCATGAGAAACTATAGCAGAAGTTTGTCATTATCTTTTTTTTACAAAACTGAATCTATTCCTCACTAGTGTCAATATTATATGATACTTTTATGTGTAATCATAGAATGACAGAGCTGCAACGAAATCGTAGTTTATTCTAGCACAACCACTGACTATACAAATTGGTAAAATTGAATAATTTTCCCAAGATCATAATGCTAAACAATAATACAGTTAGTGCTTGCCCTCACAAGGTTGCGTTCAATTCATTTACTTACCCATTTCCCAAAACTCTAATCTATCTCATATCTTGACTTCCCCCCTTATTAGTTTGTATTCTATGAACATCATTGTAACCACTCCCTTATGCTCAATTATATTTACCCTCACTCACTCTGTTATAATCTAAGCCTCAATCATGATTAAATAAAACTTTCTATCTACTCCAGACCTAAACCTAAGCATCTGAATATGTCTGGAGAAAAGCATTCAGTTGACAGGTCTCAGTCAAGTATAGAAATATTGACCTCAAGGGGTCTCTGGTCCTTCCCTGTGATCCAACTAAATTTTTAAAGTCAATTTCTCTCCCATTCTTCAAAACACACTTTCTCCTTTAGCTTCAAGCTCTATGACTTTCTACCACCTTTATATCTTCACACTAAGAAAGTTAAAACAATCAGAAGAGAACTTCAAAACACTCCCCGCCAAAACCACCCACTCACCTCCAGATGTATCCATATATCCTGTCTTCTCTTCTATAACAGAGGATGCACTCTACCCTGTATCTAGTTCCTTCATTTCTTGATTAGATTCCACCACCTCTTTTCTACTACAGAACATTATTCTTGCAATTGCCCCACTATGCCTTGATTAATTCATTTTCCCATTCTACAAGAAACACAAGTGAATTTGTTCATGATTCCAGAATTTAGGTTGGGCTCAGGTGGAGAGTTCTTCTGATGTGTCCACTTATGAGGTCACTCATGTGGCTACAATCACACAGCAGGTCAACTAGAGAAGTAGGTCCAGCATGATCTTTCTCCTTTGTCTAGTGATTCCTAGGCCTGTTGGCTGGAGTGTCTCAGTTCTCATGCACATGGGCTTTGTAGCAGGATGTTTCTGATTTCTAGTTTGATGGTGGAACATTCCAAAAGAAAATGAGCAAAAACCACAAGACAAAGTAAGACTTTGATGAAAAGTCACACATCACTTCCACTGCATTATATTGCCACCACTTACCAGTGACAGGAAATAAAACACTCAGAGAAATGAGAGCAGAGTGAATGGAATCTACACAGACCATCTCCCAGGATCAAACTGGAATAACAACTAAAATAAAGACAAATAATCAGGAAAAAAACAACAACAACAACAGAAAAGCAGCTGGAGATGACCCATATAACCAGGGACAGAAAAAGGACACTAAATTGAGCCTAATAGAAACTGCAAAGGAATGAGAGGCAGGCTGGAAGCCCAAAGATAGCAGTTGTTTTAGCTGTGAGCAGCTTCTTCGGGGTTAACATCCCAAGCTGGCTCCAGAACACAAAGGGCCAGGAGAGATTACTAAATTAGCTACAGCTACACACCTTGGGCTCTGGCAGAGGGAGGGCAGACTGGACTGGAACTGTGTAGAGACTCAGGAGCATGGAGAGCTGGGAGGGCCATGGGAGTGTTATGCTGAATCACTTCCTCACACAACAGTAGCCATCTTACTCAAAGATCCCCTTCCCAGAGCCCCAGGGGGAAGTAAAAGCCCCTCTCCCTCAGGAATTTAATACCACCTGGCTAGGCAAGATAAATACAAATTGAGGCTCATTAACAGTCAGTAAGCATCTGTTCCACCGGCTGGAAATCCTCTTATCCTGAACACCTGAGGCAGTTTTTCATTCATTTGAAGCCTACAATACAAGCCTCATCAAGTAACCGCAACTATTAGCCTTCAGGATAAAGCTACAGGATAACTGAACCTTTCCTGGGCTTGCAAATCTACCTAGGAAAGTAGGACTTGACAATGGTGTTTAACATGGGTACTCCCGCACTCATCCAAACTCAGTAGAGGGAGCCACAACCAGTGGAACACCAGCACCCACAGGGAAAATATGGAGGGCTTCAAAATCCACTGAGACAGCCAAAATGGTGAACAAAGAAACAAATCCCAAATGAAAGAACAATACAACTCTATTGAAGATGAGATCAATTAAATGCAGTTAAACAAATTATCAGAGGTAGAGTTCAAAACCATGATCTTGAGGAAACTCAACAGCATGAGTAAGGAGATCAGCACCATGAGTAAAGATATAGAAACACTGAAAACCAACCAAATGGAAATGAAGAATGACATAGCAGAAATAAAGAACTTATTGGAGGGACTAACCAGCAGAGTAGAGGAAGCTGAGGACTGGATCAGTGAATTAGAAGACAGGGTAAAAAAAATCAACCAATCAGAAAATCAAAAAAAAAAAAAAAAAAGAGGAAGACAGCTTAAAAGAACTATGGGATAACATGAAACATAATATCTGCATCAGAGGAGTTCCAAAAAAAAAAAAAAATAGAGCAAGAGTTAGAGAATATATTTGAAGAAAGAGTGACAGAAAACTTTTATAACTTGATGAAGAAAAATGACCTGCAGGTACAAAAGCACAGAGCGCCCCAAGAAAGAAGAACCTAAACAGGCCCACAACAAAACACATAATAATTAAAATGCCAAATTAAAGACAAAGAGAGAATCCTAAAGGCAGCAAGAGCTAAGCAACAGGTTACCTACATAGGAAACCCCACAAGGCTCTCAGCTGACTTCTCAACAGAAACACTACAGGCCAGAAGGGAATGGCATGTAGTAATCAAGGTCATGAAAAACAATGATCTAAATCCAAGACTACTCTCTCCAGCAAGACTAACATTCAAAATGGAAGGTAAAATAAAGAGCTCCCCAGACAAAAAAGGCTAAAAGACTATATTAGCACCAAACGAGCACTGCAAGAAATGTTAAAAGAACTGCTGTAATTAGTAGAAAATACATATATACATAAGCATAATAAACAAAAGTGGCAATAAATAAGTACATATCAATAATAGCCTTAAATGTAAATGAATTAAACACCCTTATCAAAAGACACAGAGTGGCTGATTGAATAATAAAGCATGACTTGCCCTGGCCAGTTTGGCTCAGCGGTTGAGCGTCGGCCTGCGGTCCTGAGAGACCCGGGTTCGGTTCCCGCTAGGGGCACGTACCTCGGTTGCAGTTTGTCCCCGGCCCTGGTCGGTTGTGTGGGTGGCAACCACTCGATGTGTCCCTTCACATCGATGTTTCGCTCTCTCTGTTCCTCTCTCTCCCTCCCACTCTACCTGAACAAAGAATGGAAAAATGTCCTCAGGTGAGGATAAAAAAATAAATAAATAAATAAATAAAGCATGACTCATATACATGTTGTTTACAAGGGATCCACCTCAAAACAAAAGACTCACATAGCTTGAAAGTGAAGGGATGGAAATAAATCTTCTAAGCAAATGGAAAGAAAAAAAAAAGCTGGGGTAGCAATACTCATATCCAATAAAATCTACTTCAAAATGAAAGCTGTAACTAGAGACAGAGAAGGCCGCTACATATTGAAAGAATCAATCCAATAAGAAGTAACCTTGGTAAACATATATGCACCCAATATAGGAGCACCAACATATATTTAAAAACTTCTGGAGGACTTCAAAGGATAAATCAACAGCAATACAATCATAGCAGGGGACTTCAACACCCTGCTGTCATCATTGGATAGATCCTCTAGACAAAAAATTACCAAGGAAACAGAGACTCTAAATGATGCACTAGATCAAATGGATTTAATAGACATCTACAGAGAATGCCACCCCAAAACTGTAGAATTCACATTCTTCTTAAATGCACATGGGACATTCTCAAAGACAGACTACATGTTAGGACAAAAGTAAGTCTCTACAAGTACAAGTAGATTGAAATCATATCAAGCATCTTCTCAGATCACAATGGCATGAAACTAGAAATCAATTACAACCAAAACATTTAAACACATGGCATGTGTAAATAGCATGTTATTAAATAATAAATGGGTTACCAAGGAGGTCAAGGAAGAAATTAAAAACTTAATGGAAACCAATGAAAATGAACACAAAACAATACAAAATCTATGGGACACAGTGAAAGCAGTCCTGAGACAGAAGTTCATAGCCCTACAGGCCTACCTCAAGAAAGAAGAATAATTTCTAATTGACTTTCTAACCCTGCAACTTGAAGAACTAGAAAGCAAACAAAAATAAAAAAACCCAGAGCAAGTAGTACAAGAAAAGAAAGAGTAAACATCAGAGCAGAAATAAATGACATAGAGACTAAAAAGAAAATTTAAAAAATCAATGAAACAAAGAGCTGGTTCTTGGGAAAAATAAACAAGATTGATTAGCTAGACTCACCAAGAAACAAAGAGAGAGAAACCAAATAAACAAAATCAGAAATGAAAGAGAAGTAACAACTGACACCACAGAAATACAAAGGATCGGTAAAAAACAAATACTATGTACAATTACACACCAGGAAATTGGACACTCTAGGCAAAATGAATACATTTCTAGAAACATATAGTCTCCCAAAACTGACGCGGGAAAAGAGAGAAAACTTGAACAGACCAATAACAACTAAGGAAATTGAAGATGTAATCAAGTATCTCCCAGCAAACAAAGCCCGTGCCCTAAAGGCTTCATGGGGGAGTTCTACTGAACATTCAAAGAAGACCTAATACCCATTCTCTTTGAACTATTCCAAAATATTCAAGAAGAAGAAAGACTTCCAAATTCGTTTTATGAGGCCAGCATAATTCTAATTTCAAAACCAGATAAAGAAACTACAAGGAAAGAAAACTACAGGCCAATAACCGTGATGAACATACATGTCAAAGTCCTTAACAAAATATTAGCAAATCAAATCCAGAAATACATTTAAAAAATTATTCATCATGACCAAGTGGGATTCATCCCAGGGATGCAAAACTGGTACAATATTCGCAAATCAATAAATGTGATACACAACATAAACAAAATGAAAGATAAAAACCATATGATCATATCAATAGATGCTGAAAAAGCATTCAACAAAATCCAGCAACCATTTCTGATAAAAACGCTCAGCAATGAGGGAACATAGCTCAACATAATAAAGGCCATATATGAAAAACCTACAGCCAGCAGCATGCTCAATGGGCAAAAGCCTGGTACTAGCACAAGAGAATAGGCATATAGGTCAATGGAACAGAATACAAAACCCAGAAATTGACCCAAGACATGCTCAACTAATATTTGACAAAGGTAGCAAGAGCATACAATGGAGTAAAGACAGCCTCTTTAATAAATGGTGTTGGGAAAATTGGACAGCTACATGCAATAAAATGAAACTTGACTGCCACCATACACAACAATAAACTCAAAATGGATAAAAGACTTAAATGTGATTTGTGCATCCATAAAAAATCTTAGAAGAAAATGTAGGCAACAAAATTTCAGACATGCAGCAGAATGTTCACTGATATAATGCCTAAGGCAAGAGAAACAAAGGGAAAAATATGGGGAACACATCAAACTAAAAACCTTCTGCACAGCAAAAGAAACAAGCATCAAAATGGAAAGGGAACCCGCTATATAGGATCAGATATGCAGTTAATTTCCAAAATACATAGAGTACTCATACAACTCAACAAAAGGAAGACAAAGAACCCAATTAAAAACTGGGCAGAGGGCTTACATAGACACTTCTCCAAAAAGGATATACAAATGGCCAAGAGACGTATGAAAAAATGCTCAACATCATTAATCTTCAGTGAGATGCAAATTAAAACAACTATGAGGTATCACCTCACATCTGTCAGAATGGCCACCATCAAAAAATCATCAAACAAGAAGTGTTGGCGAGGGTGTGGAGAAAAGAGGACTCTAGTACACTGCTGGTGGGAATGCAGACTGGTGCAGCCACTGTGGAAAATGCTATGGTGTTACCTCAAAAAGTTAAAAATTGAACTGCCATTTGACCCAGTGATCCCACTTTTAGGAATATATCCTACGAAGACTGAAACACCAATCAGAAAGAATATATGTACCCCTATATTCATAGCAGCACTTCTGTAGTTGCTAAGATCTGGAAATAGCTCAGTGTCCATCAATAGATGAGCAGATAAAAAAGCTGTGGTACATATATACAATGGAACATTATGCAGCTGCAAGTAAGAAAGATCTCTATCCTTTGAGACGATATGAAAGGACCTGGATACTATTATGCTAAGGATATAAGCCAATCAGAGAAAGACAATACCTCAGAGGAGGGGGGCTGGAAGGAGGGATAAGATAAAGCAAAGAATTTATATGCAAGTATGCATAACCAATGGACATGGACAACAATGCCGGGGGTGGGGGAGTCGTAAGGTGGGTGTCTGGCGGGGGGTGGGGAAAGCAGAAACATCTGTTGCAAAACTAAATTAATAAAAATTGCAACCAAAAAAAAGACAGAATCTCCAGGCCCCACATCTCAAAATTTTCCCACTCCACTGAGAGCAGAGGGGATTTTATCAGTGGCCCAGCATGGGTAAGACTTCCACCCTAGACCAATCAGTGTGGCCAAAAAGATGACAGCTTCCATTACATGATAGTGGAGGTGCTGGTCTATAAAAAAACCGAGTGGGGGAGTTTTTTGTTTTTGTTGTTGCTGTTTTGATTAATCCTTACCGGAAGATATTTATTCTATTGGTTGTTTGTTTGTTTGTTTGTTTGTTTGTAGATAGAGTAGAAGGAAGGGAGAGGGAGAGAGAGAGAGAGAAACATTGATGTGAGAAGGACACATCGATTGATTGCCTCCTGCAGGACCCCGACCAGGGCTGGAGATTGAACCTGCAACCCAGATACATGGCCTTGACCAGGATTCAAACCCACAATCTTCGGTCCACCAGCTAATGCTCTAACCGCTGAGCAAAACTGGCCAGGGCAGGAATTTTGACTCACAAAAATCAGTAAATGTTTACTCCAGACTACATGGAAACTACTGAAGTGTCTAGGTCTGCATGCCAGTTGGTTCAGGAGTAAGAAACAGTCAACTAGCATTCAGTGCTAAAAAGCCAAAGACTGAATTACTTTTAATGCAACAAACAGTTTAAACCAAATACTACTCATTTTCTCTTTAGTCATCAAGAAGAATAGCATCATTTCTGCTTTCTATTTTTTCAATAAGGGTGCCTGAGCAGGTGGCAATAGACAGGTTCCACATAAGGATATATTAAACAGTAAATGGAAAATACTTTATTTGCCACATCAATTTTTTTCTGGTCCCCTCCAATCTTAATATATGAATGCATACATATATTTGTTATGTTATATTATACACACACACAAACTTTCAAAGAAAATTTTAATAACAGATACATGAAACACAAAAGGGTAGGAACCGCCCGGTCCAGTTTGGCTCAGCTGTTAGAGAGTCGGCCCACCAACCAATGAGTCGCGGGGTTCAATTCCAGTCAATGGCACATACCTCTATTGCTGTTTGTCCTGGCCCTTCCTGGTCGGGTCATGCAGGAAGCAGCCAGGCAATGTGTCTCTCTCACATCGATGTTTCTCTCTCTTTCTCCTCTCACTCTATCTGAAGATGAATGGAAAAATATCCTCTGGTGAGGATTACAAAAAAGATAAAAGGGTAGGAACCTTTTATCTTTTATGTAATTAAAGAAATTGTAAGCTGAAGGATGACTGTTTTGCCTATTAGCAGATTTCTATCATGTGTGATATGAAATCAAACCCTTTAGGCTTTATTTTAGTTACCGACTCCACGTCTTTGTTTTTATTAGATCTTAAAATAGGAAGCAGTGATAGTTTGAGGCAGCTAAATATGTAAAGGAAGTCAAACCAATCAATATCCAATTTTAAATGGTAAAATTTACATGTTACAATAACTGTCATATCATACAACTTCTAGATATACATGCAGTATACCTTAGGGCATTTACTTCTGTCAAGAAGCAACTTCACCAGCACAAACAATACTTTCCAAGAAGAAATAAAAGCGTTAGCTATAAATTCTGGGTAATTGGTGACAAGAAAGATCTCACTGCTCAGAATAGGCCACACCATGGTCACTGCTAGGGTTTTTGTTGCTGGTAAATTACCAGGAAGGAGAGAGACCATGAAGCTGCCTTCTTCTACACACTCCCTATTAAAAAAAAAAAAAAAAAAGCCTTCTTTTTCATGCCTTGTTATTCATCTGTCCAGGAGGATAACCCAGGAGAGCAAAGAGGAAATAAGTATAAGTATACTACAAAGAAAGAGAGACAGTTTAGAATTTTTTGAGCTATAATAATCACACCAAGGCTCATCTTTTCTTATCCCTTTCAAGGGGATGATTACTTGAGATAAGCCTCCACTCTTTTCCTACTAGGTTCAAGTGGTAGTGGTCCAGAGGAGATTTTAAACAGAAGGTGTGCTGCCTAAAATAGAGCCCTATCAGCAGTTAAAGGGTTTCATATTTTAGTCACTTGTACTTGTACTTGTTATTGAAATTTTCATATTGCTGATTTCAAGCAAAATGACATGACACACGAGACAGAAAGAGGTGTAAGCAGAGACCTCCCTGAAAGAGGCTGCATACCTGTTCTGCCCACCTGGAGAACCATAAATGTTAGCCAGGGAGTTGATCCAATTCAGTTATCTCTCCAGAATAATATCAGAAGGCTTGGGAGTCTTTGACTGTTGGTTAGTTAATTAATCAATTGGTTGACTCGGCATTTTAAAACTACAACTAAAAACAATGTTGAAAGTGACTTAACACACCTAATGGAGTGTATTACAAAGAATACAGAAATACAGTATAGAGAGACACAAATAGAGCATACACAGACCCCATGCCACTAATATAAGAGTCAACCTGGTGCTCACCACCAGCACCTCCCTACTGAGGTGCTGGTCAAGTGTTAGCCAGGAGCACCTGAAGGGGTGGTGCGTATTATGGCTTTGTGCAGATCCTTTTTCCTTTCATTGTCCAGTGTATATAACACACTAATTCTCTTTTACAGCCACACAGAATGATGTTCTATCTATATGTTGCTCACTTCCTTTCACCAAAGCTGTTGAATTTTCTTGTCTAAAATGTCCAAAAGTTCAGATTCATAAACTTTTCAACTGTTACAGCCTTTATTCAACTGTCCATAACAACATGGCTTTCTCCCCCACCCCCACTCCCACTCTCACTGCAGGTGATTTAAGGGCTACTACTCCTTCCACACCTGGCAAGAATTGACAATGTCTGCACTAAGTGCAACCTTAAGGACTCATTTCTCATTACTCAAAATTAAAATCACTTTAGGATTTCTTCCTCTGTCAAACATGCCCATCCTTCACATTTGTTGTTGAAAATTTTCAGGCCAACTAATGAGGGCATTAAACAAAGTACTCCACAGCCCTGGCTGTTTTTGCTCAGTGGTTAAAGCTTCGGCCTGCAGACCAGACAGTCACTGGTTAAATTCCAGTCAAGGGCACATACCTTGGTTGCAGTTTAGTCCCGTGCCCTGGTCGGGGTGGTGTGGGAGGCAATCAGTCAATGTGTCTCTCTCTTTCTCTCTCTCTCCCACTCTATCTGAAGATGAATGGAAAAGTACCCTTGGGTGAGGATTTTTTAAAAAGTACACTACAAAATTTATAGATTGAAGAAATCTTATTTATTTTCCAAATGTGTTCACTAAAGATTAACTTAAAGAATTTATTATTCTAGCTTCTTTGAATTTTTAAATTCAAAAAATTTTGAGATGTTGCCAGAGTTCCCAGGTTTACTGAGATGACCACATGGAGTTTCCAGTGTGTTAGAAAATGGCAAGAGCATTCTTTGTGGCTGGTGGTGCATATACCTCTGAGTTTTACAGTCTGTACAGAAGACACAAGGCAGAAAAAAAAATTTTGTAAAATGATTATCATGAGCTCTGCTCCTCATTCATAAGCATGAAGACATAGATATGGTAGAAAGCAATACAACCTTCAATTTAGACAGACCTGGGTTTGAATCCTAGCTCCATTATTTACCACCAGCCCTTATAAATTAACCACTTACATTAATCACCTTACCTGAATCTGTTTCTTTATATTTAAAATGAGATGATAGCACCTAACTCATAAGGATATTATGAACATTAAATCAGTGTATGAGACATCTAATGTGCCTTACCTCACATTCTCTTGAAACAACTTTCACTCCAGCCAATGTGCAGCTTCATGCAGTATACCACCTTCACGCAAAATAATGCAACAATAAAAGAGAGCTGCATAATTTGGAGGGCCCAGTGTAAAATGAAAACAAAAGGCTCCTTGTTCAAAATACATTAAGAATTTCAAGATAATGACATAAGTGGATTAAACAAAGCACAGAGCCCTGTGTGGCTGTACATGTTTCATGGAGCTGATCCTACTTCTCCTCCTCTCCACTGTACAAGTCAGCTGTCCCTTTCTGCCCCAGGGCTTCTTTTATTATGTGGCACTCAGACATGGGCATTCTAGAGGAGTCAGTGAATTACAACCCATGGGGCAACCCTGGAGGCTGGGAGCCAGTGAATAAATGCCACTCTCCTCTGTCACCCAGGTGGATAATTCAAAGGTACATTCTACATGGCTCCTTGGAGGTCCAGTAGGATCCAGCCTTAGCTGTCTACAGTGGTAATTGTCTGATGATGAACCCATGAATTGGCTTTCCCCCTTTCCTTCACCCACAAGCAAGTATGTCTCAGACTCTGCTCTCAGGCTTAGACAAAGCACATTTGTAAAGACCTGGCTCATCAAAGCTCTCGCAGATCTTTCTGAGCTGCAAGAGTCAGTAACCAGAAAAGAAAAGAGAAATTAAATTCTGACAACAGTCCAGAAGAAGAAATGAATAAAAGAACTTTATGCTCATTCCACCCTTCTATCTTCTCAATTCACACCTCTCCCCAACCATCTACCCTCCTTTGCTTCAATATCATAACTCGTATTCTATAAAACTCATCTGTTTACTCCTTGATACAAAATTCTAGAAATTCTATTTATTGATGTCCTATTTTTCCTGACATTCATTTGGCCTTTATGCTGCAATAATCTCACTGAAAGAGAAAACACAATCATGACTCAGGAAGGAGAGCAACATTTATTATTTTATCAATAATACAATAAACTAATTTAAAGGCAGTAAAGCACTCTCAAGACACCACTTTAAAAGAATAAAAGACAACTGGATTTTTGCTAGTTAAGAACCACATTCTGATAACTATTTTTTTTAAAGTATATATTTTACTTGTTTTATATTATGTTACAATAGTGTACTTTGCTATCCCAAAATAGTATCCTTTCTTTCATATCTGTTCTTCATCACCACAGTTATTCAATAACCTCTCTAAGAAGCCACATTAGAGCAGGAGAACTGTATAAAACAGTAAAATAACCTATGCTGTCCATATTGGCTGACCTTCCAATATGGATTCTGCTACCTCCTAGAAGCCCACCCTTAGGCAAATTACTCAGTAAAAACTCAGTAATCCAACAGGGTCCATACTGATACTAGTATAGAATTTTTCTATACTACTGAGTTAATACTACTGATACCATATATACCAAAATATATCTCAATTTTCATCACTAAACATTAAATATAATACTTTAATATATTATTATAAAAGCATAATACCATAAGTAAGTAATAAAAGAATATATTCTAGAAACTACTGAATACAATAGACTATCAATACACTAGTAAATCACAGCCTATGCATATGATAATAGCATAAATATTAGTTTGATTGTTCACACTAGTTTGATTAGTATGTAAAGATAATTCCTTGCAGAAGATTATGGTACAAAGTATCTTTATTAAAAATATTTATATAAACTTTAAAAAATTATATTATAACTTAAACCACACTCTTTTTTTTTTTCACCAAAATCATAACCTACTATTTAGAGTAAATGTAACAAATAAGTGTATTCACATATTTACTCATTCAGTAAATATTTCTGGAAGACTACTATGTACTTGGAGATAATATAAAATACATGAAAGAGAACTAACTACATTCTAGCCTTCAGGAATTTATAGTCTAGTCTGGAAAACAGACAAGTAGCAGGCAATTAGAATATAAAACATTGTATTGGGGTAGAATGTACAGAGAATGATGGGGAAGTCCAATCGGCATTAGCAGTGTCTGAGTGGAGCACTTATCCCATACTTGAGGAGTCAGGAAAACTTTCAGGAGAATACATTAAGCTGAGACTTGTAAAATGAGGAGTAGGTGTTGGGCAGGGAGGAATACAGAGATGTAGATTTAAGGCAGATAAACTATATGTAAAAAGGGATAGAAGCAAGACCGTAAAGTATATTCTTTAAGGGAAACCTATTTTAAGGTTTCATGTGGCCATATTATCCAAAGATTTTGAGTACTTTGCATTCCTTGATGTGAATAAATTTACTTTATATAAATTCACTCAAAACCTTCCTTCCTGCTGTGACTGCTCTACTGATGAGATGGATGCACCATTGATGCATTGATGCTAATAGTGTGTTGATGCGTTCATTCCACTAATGCATTGATACCATTGATGCATTGATGCCATGGATACATTGATGCATTGATGCCACTAATGCAGTCCCTCAGTGATCTTCAACCAAGAGAAACTCTTTCCCTCCCTCTTTGACAACTTAATTATAATTTTTTAACTGTTACTTAAAGTTATATGCTTTGTCTTATATAAGCTATTAACTGTAGTTAATATGCCTTATTAACTATAGGCAGATGTATTATTTCACTTACATAATTCATCTAATTTTAGACTAATTTATTTAATGCCACATTTATTTACTCCTGGGTTTCACACCCCTCTTCCTCATTCATATCTTGTGGTATTTGTGAATAATAGATTAAATAATTATTTTTCATCAATACCCTTTCCAGCGGTTCTCAACCTGTGGGTCACAACCCCTTTGGGGGTTGAACGACCCTTTCACAGGAGTCGCCTAAGACCATCGGAAAACAGACATTTTCGATAATCTTAGGAACCAAGACACCACTCCTTTATCCGTCTCCAGGCGGGTCCACCCACATGCATATATGCTCACATACAACATGAGGAACTGGATTAAAGCATCACGGCATTAGGAAGGTTGAGAATCACTGCATTAGACAATAATGATAATTGATCATTTGTTTCAATGTAGTTTATTTTATATATTACTGTAATACCAAGTTTAACTTCTTCCTTGTATATGCTTTTATTATTTCCAGTTTGAGGTACTATCAGAAAATCCTGTTGCTCTAATTTTACCACTGAAATCCATAACCTCAGAGGGTTTAAATATTTAGTTAAAAGCTGAACATAAAGATTATTTAGCTTATTTTCAAATAAAAAAAAATTTAAGCTAAAACCTAAACTACTAGGACAGTTTTCAGTTTTTATTGTATTTAACTTCTCCAACTCCCAATTTTGGTTTCCTCAGCCTTCAAATGGAGAGAGTAATGTCTACATTCTTAACAAATCAGGAGAGCATAGTGGTCAAAAAGAAAAGCTCTCTCAGATAGATAAGGATATAACACAGAATAAAGCCCAAAACCAATCATAATTATTAATTAAACAAATGAATTTCCAAAACTAAGTGTAAATGTGGGTCATTAAAAAATAAACAGCTTCCTAGAAAAAAGAAGTTTATTTTTTTCAGGTAGCTACAAGTTTTTTACCATTCAGTAACCTCTATTTATTATACCACAATCAAGGGCTTCTAACATGGACCTACAGCAGTTTTTATGACTACACCAACCAGAAACAGGCTATTACTTTAGTGTGCTATTATATAAATTTTCTTTTAATGATTCCTCAACCCTATCAGATGCAGCCAAGGGAAAAATATTCTCTCTCTCTCTCTCTCTCTCTCTCTCTATATATATATATATATATATATATATATATAGTCAAAACTAAATTTCTACTATCTTTCTCAAAAGTAAGGAGCACTGTCCTAGCCAGGTGGTTCAGCTGGTTGGAGAATCATCCCATATACCAAAAGGTTGCTGATTTGATTCCAGGTCAAGGCACATTGCCTAGGTTGCAGGTTCAATCCTTGGACAGGGCACATGTGAGAGGCAATGATCAGTGTTTCTCTCTCACATCAATGTTTCTTCTCTCTCTCTCTTTCCCCTCTCTCCCACTCTCTAAAAAATCAATAAACATATCCTTGAGTGAGGATTTTTTTTTTTAAGTAAGCAGTGCTGGGCACTCATAATAGGATTAACTCAGAAAACAAATACAATGTATAAAGTTAACTAATTTAAAAAGGAAATTTCAAAAAATCATAAAGAAAAGACAAAAAAAAAAAAGTAGGAAGATGTCCAAAATATATAAACAGACAATTTACAGTAAAGGAGAAATAGAATAGCTCTGGAGTATATGAAGTAATATACAACTCCACTCAAAATAAGAGAAATGCAGGAGGAGGAAAAATGGCAGCAGAGTGAATGGAAGCCACACAGACCATCCCTCAGGATCAAACTGGAATTACAACAGTGATAAAGAGCCCTGGCCGGTTTGGCTCAGCGGCGTCGGCCTGCGGTCCGGAGAGACCCGGGTTCGGTTCCCGCTAGGGGCATGTACTTCGGTTGCAGTTTGTCCCCGGCCCTGGTTGGTCGTGCGGGTGGCAGCCACTCGATGTGTCCCTTCATGTCGATGTTTCTCTCTCTCTCTCCCTTCCTCTCTCTCCCTCCCACTCTATCTGTACAAAAAATGGAAAAATATCCTCGGGTGAGGATAAAAAAAAACAAAAACAAAAACAAAACAGTGATAAAGAAAAATCATTGGGAAAAATCAACTGGAAAGCAGCTGGAGAGAACCTATATAACCAGGGATAGAAAGAGAACACCAAATCGAGCCTGGTAGGAACTGTGGAGGCACGAGAAGGCAGCTGGGAGCCCAAGGAGAGTAGCTGAGGGTTGTTTTAGCTATGAGAGGTTCCCGCTGAGAAAGTAGTGGTCTTAAAAAGCACAAAATCAACTTAAGAAATATAAGTTAAACAACAAGAAAAACCCAGATCAAGTAAAAGGAAATAAATAATAAAGGTCAGAGCAGAAATAAATGACATAGAAACTAAAAAAAAAAAAAACTAAAAGATTAGTGAAAGAGAGCTGGTTCTTTGAAAAGATAAACAAGATTGATGGACCCTTAGCCAGACTCACCAAGAAACAAAAAGAAAGGACCCAAATAAACAAAAGAGAACAACTGACACCACAGAAATGCAAAGAATCATTACAAAATACTATGAACAATTATACACCAACTTTAAACCAGGTGTAAATTAAACAAACTAGGTGAAATGGAAAAATTTATAGAAACACACAGTCTCCCAAAACTGAACTGGGAAGATATAGAAAACTTGAACAGACCAATAACAACAAAGGAAATTGAAGATGTAATTAAGAAACTCCCAGCAAACAAAAGCCCAGGCTGGGATGGCTTCACAGGGGATTTTTACCAAATATTCAAAGATTATCTAATACCCATTCTCCTCAAACTATTCCAAAATATCCAAGAAGAAGGAAAACTTCCAAACTTATTGTGTGAGGCCAGTGTAATTCTAATTCCAAAACTAGATAAAGACACTACAAAGAAAGAAAACTATGGGCCAATATCCCTGATGAACATAGATGCCAAAATCCTTAACAAAATATTAGCAAATCAGATCCAGCAATACACTAAAAAAAAAATTATTCACCATGATTGAGTGGGATTCATCCCAGGGATGAAAGGCTGGTACAATATTCACAAATTAGTAAATGTGATAATACCACATAAGCAAATGAAAGATATAAACCATATGATCATATCAATAAACACTGAAAAAGCATTTTAAAAAATCCAGCACCCATTTCTGATAAAAAAAAGGCTCAGCAATATGGGAATAGAGGGAATGTATCTCCACATAATAAAGGCCATGTATGAAAAACCGACAGCCAACATCATAATAGAGGGGCAAAAACTAAAAGCATTTCCCTTAAGAACAGGAATAAGATAAGGATGCCCACTTGTGCCACTCTTATTTAACACAGTTCTGGAAGTCTTAGTCATAGCAACTAGACAAGAAGAGAAACTAAAAGGGATCCAAATTAGAAAGGAGGTAGTGAAACTGTCATTATTGGCAGATGACATGATATCATGCATAGAAAACCCTAAAGACTCCATCAGAAATTTACTAAAGCTAATAAATAAACTTGGAAAAGTAGCAGGATACAAAATTAATATCAAGAAGTCAACAGCATTCTTATACACCAATAATGAACTCACAGAAAGAGAAACTAAAATATATATATACTATTTACCATTGCAGCAAAAAAAATAAGATACCTAGGAATAAAGTTAACCAAAGAAGTAAAGGACCTGTTTTCAGTAAACTACAGGACATTGCAAAAAGAAATAGAGGAAGATATAAAAAAGTGGGGTCATATACCTTCTTCATAGTTTGAAAGAATTAACATCATTAAAATGTTCACACTACCCAAAGCAATCTATAGATTCAATGCAATCCCCATCAAAATACCAACTACATATTTCACAGAACTAGAACAAACACTTCAAAGGTTTATGTGGAACCAAAAAGGACCCTGAATAGCCACAGCAATCTTGAAAAAGAAGAACAAAGTAGGTGGGATCACAATACAAGATATTAGGTTATACTACAAAGCTACTGTAATCAAAACAGCCTTGCACTGGCACAAGAACAGGCATATAGAACAGTAGAACAGAACAGAGAACCCAGAAACTGACCAAAGACATTATGCCCAATTAATATTGACAAAGGTGGCAAAAGCACACAGTGGAGTAAAGACAACCTCTTTAATAAATGGTGTTGGGAAAACTGGACAGCTACATGCAAAAAAACTAAGCTAGACCACCAACTTACACCATACACAAAAATAAACTCAAATGGATAAAAGACTTAAATGTGACTCACAAATCCATAAAAATCCTAGAAAAAAATATAGGCAACAAAATTTCAGGTATCACACACAGCAGAATTTTTACTAGTACCAATGCCTAAGGCAAGAGAAACAAAGGAAAAATTAATACATGGGACTACATCAAACTAAAAAGCTTCTGCACAGCAAAAGAAACAAGCATGAAAATGGAAAGGGAACCCACTATATGGGACAGCATAATTGACAATGACACATCAGATAAGGGGTTCAGCTCTAAAATATATAGAGTATTCATACAACTCAACAAAAGGAAGACAAAAATCCAATTAAAAATGGGCAAAGGATCTAAATAGATACCTCTCCAAATAGGACATGCAAATGGCCAAGAGACATGAAAAAATGCTCAACATCACTAACCATCAGAGATTCAAATTAAAATGACAATGAGGTATCACCTCACACCTATCAGAATGTCTGTCATCAATAAATCATCAAATAAGTGCTTGCCAGGGTGTGGAAAAAAGAGGACTCTAGTACACTGCTGGTGGGAATGCAGACTGGTGTAGCCACTATGGAAAACAATATGGAGTTTCCTCAAAAAATTAAAAATTGATCTGCCATTTGACCCATGATCCCACTTCTAGGAATATACCCTAAGAAGCCTAAAACACCAATCAGAAAGAATATATGTACCCTTATGTTCATAGCAGCACTATTTACAGTCACTAAAATCTAGAAACGGCCCAAGTGTCCATAAATCAATGAGTGGATAAAAAAGCTGTGGTACATATACACAATGGAGTGCTATGCAGCTGTATGAAAGAAAGATCTCTTATCCTTTAAAACAACATGGAGGGACCTGGAGAGTATTATGCTAAGCAAAATAAGTCAGTCAGAAAAAGACAAATATCACATGATCTCACTTATTTGTGGAATATAATGAACAAAATAAACTGATGAACAAAACAGACCCAGAGACATAGAAGTAGGATTCAAACCAACGAGCCTCAGAGTAGGGTGGCAGGGGAGAGGGAAGAGATAAAGCAAAGAAATTATATGCATATAAGCATAACCAATGGACAAAGACAGCAATGCTGTGGCGGCAGCGAGATCAGAAGGAGGGTGTCAATGGGGGAAAATGGAGAAACATCTAACAAAAATTAATTAATTTAAAAAATAAATAAATAAAATTAAAAATGAATTCAGCAAAGTAGGAGGATACTAAATGAATATCCACAAATCAATGGCATTTTTATACACCAATAATTACCACACAGAGAAACTAAGAAAACAATCTCATTTACCATTACAACAAGAAAATTAAGTTACCTGAGAAGACTTAAACACCAACCAGAAAGAATATATGCATCCTTATGTTCATAGCAGTGCTATTTACAATAGAGAATATTTTGAAACATCCCAAGTGTTCATCAGTAGATGAGTGGATAAAAATAGCTGTTGTGTATTTACACAATGGAATATTATGCAGCTGTGAAAAATAAGGATCCTTACCCTTTGAGACAACGTAGAGGGACCTGGAGAGTATTATGCTATGCCAAATAAACCAGTCAGAGAAGGATGAGTATCACATAATCTCACTTATTTGTGGAATCCAATGTACAAAATAAACTGACAAACAAAATAGATCCACAGACATCGAAGTACAGAACATACTGATGAATCTCAGAGGCAATTGGAAGCTGAAAGAGATTGACCAAAAAATTTATATGCATATATGCATTACCCATGGACACAGACAATAATGTGGTGAAGGCCTGGGGGTGGAGTGGGCTGAATGAGGGCAAAAAGGGGGCAAATCTGTAGTACTTTCAACAATAAAGATAAATTTAAAATTTTTAATTAAAAATTGAAAAACACACAAGGTACAACATCATGTGAAGAGAATGATATAATTTGTATGAAAGGAGAGGAGGAGAATATATACATACATATTTATTTACATATATATAAAATACTTCTGGGAGTACATTTTAAAAAGTGATAGCATCATTTCCTTCCAAAGAGGGAAACTGCGCCCTGGCCGGTTTGGCTCAGCGGTTAGAGCGTCGGCCTGCGGTCCTGAGAGACCCGGGTTCGGTTCCCGCTAAGGGCATGTACCTTGGGTGCAGTTTGTCCCCGGCCCTGGTCGGTCATGCGGGTGGCAGCCACTCGATGTGTCCCTTTCACATCGATGTTTCTCTCTCTCTCTCTCTGTTCCTCTCTCTCCCTCCCACTCTATCTGAACAAAAAATGGAAAAATGTCCTCGGGTGAGGATTAAAAAAAAAACAAAGAGGGAAACTGGAACACTGAGAAATGGAATGAAAGGGAGATAATCATTACAAGCCCTTTTGTAATTGCTGAACTCCTGAGTTGTGTGGATGTATTTTCTATACAAAAAAAATAAATAAAATGTAGATAAAAATAAAAAATAAACCTTAGGTTGAGCATCAGGAGCTCTGATGACTGGTTCTATCACAGTCTTTGTGATATTAAATCACTTTCTTCTCTGTGGCCCACTTTTGCTTACAAAAAAATGAGGAAGTTAAAATAATACTTTTATGCATTTCACATATGAAGTTTGGCTCTGGCAAATACAATTGTGATTCGTTTCTTTACAATTATATAGCAGAAGACAAGATGCTATGCAAACAGTCCCACTCTCTTCCTACAAACAGGAAGTCAACATGGGTCTTTTTTTAATTATTTTATTTTTTCAATTACAGTTGACATACAATATTATATTAATCAGGTATTCACCCTGGTGATTAGACATAATATAACTTATTAAGTGATCATCCTGATAAATCTTATACCCATCTGAAACCATAGTTATTGAATTGTTACTGACTACATTCCTTATTATGCTGTACTTTATATCCCCATGACTCTTCTGTAACTTTTTTTTTAAACCTTTTATTTTTATCCTCACCTGAGGACATTTTTCCATTTTTTGTTCAGATAGAGTGGGAGGAAGAGAGAAAGAGAGAGAGAAACATCGATGTGAAAGGAACACATCGAGTGGCTGCCTCCCGCACACATGACCCAACCAGGCTGGGGACAAACTGCAAACAAGGTACGTGTCCTTCGCGGGAACCGAACCCGGGTCTCTCTGGGCCACAGGCTGACACTCTAACCACTGAACCAAAAGGGCTCTTCTATAACTTTCAATTTGTACTTAATCCCTTCACCTTTTTCATCCATCTTCCCCAACCCCCCTTCCATCTGGCTCTTACCCTTTGAGATGGCATGAAAGGACCTAGAGAATATTATGCTAAGCGAAACAAGCCAAGCAGAGAAAAGCATATATCACATGATCTCACTTATTTGTGGAATATAATGAACTAAACAGACTGATAAACAAAACTGACCCAGAGACATAGAGGTAACCTGACAAACCTCAGAAGAGGGAGTTTTGGGGGGGAAGAGATAAACCACAGAACTTGTGTGCATGTACGCATAACCAATGGACATAGACAACAAAGCTGGCGATGGGGCAGGGGGGATGGGGGTGAGGGTGTCAATGGGGGAAAAAGGAGAGACATCTGTAACAAAAACAAATTTAAAAAAATAATTTTTAAAAAATGTTCTCTGTATCTATGTGTCTGTTTCTGTTCTGCTTATTCATTTTTTTTGTTTTTTAAATATGTTCTTATTGCCATTTTATTGTTCATATTATTGATTTTTTTCATCTTATTCTTATTCTTAAAGAATACCCTTTAACATTTCATGTAATATTGGTTTGATGAAGATGAACTCCTTTAGGTTTTCCTTGTATAGAAAACTCTTTATATGTCCTTTAATTCAAAATGATAGCTTTTCTGGGTAGAGTAATCTTGGTTATAAATCCTAGCATTTCATACTTTGAATATTTTTTGCCATTGTCTTCTGGCCTGCAAAGTTTCTGTTGAAAAATCACCTGACAGGCTTATGGCCACTCCTTCTAGGTAACTAACTGCTTTTCTCTTGCTGCTTTTAAGATTCTCTTTGTCTTTAAACTTTTACATTTTAATTATGATATGCCTTGGTGTGGGCCTCTTTGGGTTCACCTTGTTTGGGACTCAGCACTTTCTGGACTTCTATGTCTATTTCCTTCACAATGTTAGGAAACTTTTCTGTTTTCTGCAATTATTTTTTCAAATAGGTTTTCAATTTCTTGCTCTCTCTCTTCTTCCAGCACCCTCATGCTGCAAATGTTAATATGCTTGAAGTTGTCCTAGAGGCTCCTTATACTATCCTCATTTAGGCCAAGGGGGAGGGGGGCAGGATTCTTTTTTTTTTTTTTTTTCTTTTTGCTGTTCTGATAGAGTATTTTTTATATTCCAAATCACTGATTTGATTCTTCCCTTCATCTACTCTACTGTTGATTCAATGTAAATTATTCTTCATTTTAGTTAGTGTATCTTTCATTACTGACTGTTTTGTTTTTTTTTTGTTTTTTTTTAATGATTTCTATGTCCACCCTGGCCGGTTTGGCTCAGCGGTTGGAGCGTTGACCTGCAGTACAGAGAGACCCAGGTTCGGTTCCCGCTAAGGGCACGTACCTCAGTTGCAGTTTGTCCCCGGCCCTGGTTGGTCGTGCGGGTGGCAGCCACTCGATGTGTCCCTTCACATCGATGTCTCTCTCTCTCTCTCTTCCTCTCTCTCCCTCCTGCTCTATCTGAACAAAAAATGGAAAAAATGTCCTCGGGTGACGATAAAAAAAAAAAAAAAGAATGATTTCTATGTCCTTTTTGATGCAGTGAAGTTCTCACTAAGTTCCCTGAAGTTCTCATCAAGTTCTTTGAACATCCTTATAACCATTGTTTTCAACTCTGTATCTGGTAGTTTTCTTGCCGCTATTTCATTTAGTTCTTTTTCTGGAGATTTCTCCCGTTCTTTTATTTGGAATTTCTTTCTTTGTCTCCTCATTTAAGCTGCTTCCCTATGTTTATTTATATATATTAGATAGAGCTGCTACATCTCCTGGACTCATTAGAGTGGCCTTGTGTAGTGTCCTATAGGGTCTAGTGGCACATCCTCCCCTTTTACCTGAGCTGGGAACTCCAGATGCACCTCTGTGTGGTTGTGTGCACTGTCCTATTGTAGTTGAGCATTGATTGCTGTTGGTGTAACTAGGAGGAATTGATCCTCAGACAAATCAGCTGTGAGGACCAGCTGCAACTATAGCAGAAGAGCTACTGTGCAGAAGCCAACCCTATGGAGCAGGCCTTGCTTCAGGGGGGCTTGGGTGCTCACCAAGTCCACCCCTTGAGTGTGTCACTTATAGAGGTGTTAGGGTTATAATCCGGTGTGGTCTGAAGCTGTCCACCAGGTGCGCTGGCTCTGGGGCCTCCTGGGAGGTGAAATGTCAACCCCCATCTGTGTCCTTCCTGGGACCACCTGGCACAAGTTACAGAGCACACCAACCTGCATCCTCCCTGGGCCACCTGGCAAAACCTACAGAGTGATCTGTAGATGGCTGCTACTTGTATGGAGCTTGGAGGTACCCCAGAGAGGCCAAGCTGTGAACCAAGGTGGGATGCCCCTAGTGCCAGGCCTGGGGCCAGTTAGCAAGAAGTATAGGGTACATAGAGGCCAGATGCTGCCTATTTGAGAGATTTTAGGGGAGTCTAAAGCATGAAACAACAGAAGCCATTTATATGAAAAAGCCTCTGGAAATGGCTTTGGTATGCTTAAAAGTTGGGTGGAGAAGGGGCTCAGGGAATCACCATTGGGGAAGGGGATATGATGAGCAGGTAGATTGAGACTCAGATATGGCATCTATCTGCTGGCTCTGTGTAGTGGTCCTCAGAAAAGGAATAATAGCCTCAGCCAGCACTTTTGTCTTGAATAAAGTTGCCCCCCAGCTCTCTCCCTGATGCCAGACAGTTCAGTTCCTCCCCATGTGTTCCTAGTTTCTTTCAAGCTGCTGCCCCAGCACTGGAGCTCAGAGGGAGTGAGTCCAAGTAAGTCTATGCCTGGTCCCTTTAAAAGGAACTGCCTGGGACTCTAAAAGCTCTCCATCTCACTCAGCCATAATCCCCACTGGTGGTTAGAGCCAGAAGCTATGGGTACTTCTCTTCCGACACTAACCCTGAGTTGGAAAGTCCTGGTGTGAGGTTGGAACCCCTCACTCCTCAGAGAGTACCTCCACATGTGAGATATTCCTCCTGAATTTTATCCACCCCATGCAGGTGTGGGACCAGCCCATTCAGTCTCCACCCCTCCTAGCAGTCTTGATGTGGCTTCTTCTTTATATCCCTAGTTATAGAACTTCCATTCAGCTAGATTTCAGGTGGCTCTGAATAATGAGTGTTCTCTAGTTTAGTTGTAATTTTGATGTGGTTATGGGAGTATTCGAATATTGCATTTACGTATGCCACTATCTTGACTGGAAGTCTCATCAACATGGTCATTATGGAAATTGGAGATATGCATACAGAGCCCCTGTAACCACAGGCCAAACAAGTAGGTGCCTGTCATTCTCCAACTCAGGATTCCTGAATACATGTGGTTCTCACTTTTAAATGCAGCTCACTTAAGGAATGCTGAAGACCCTAAGACCCATCCATCTCACCCATTCCCACTATAGTATACATCTACTTCATCAAATATAGAAATATGCTGACCTATATCTGTGTATATATAACTTAGTGATACATATATAACCACAACTGTGTATATATCATTATATATAATACAATATGTATATAATAATATATATTATATATTTATCTTAAGGTTGTGTGTGTGTGTGTGTGTGTGTGTGTGTGTGTGTGTAAAACCTTAAGGTAATAATTAATCTATAGTCTACTTATGATGAAAAGTAAGGGCCAAGGATACAGTTGTTGAAATATGCAATACTCTACACTGTAAGGTTAATCAAGCAACCCACAATATTCTAACAGTAATTTATAATTTAAAAAGCAAAAAATCACCAACTAAAAACAATACCATACTCAAGAAAATAGGGATGATATAGAGATAACTGTTTCTCCTATATATTGTGTTAATTGCAACTATCTACATGGCAACACATGCAAAGGAGTTTTGTAAACTTGCATAGTGACCAGACTCTTTAGCCACAAATATACTGCATTTGAGTTCTCTAATTACTTATTAATTTTTCTTTATGACAGCTAAATTTTAGTCAACTTTAATAACTCATTTACTATACTATTGGTAACTAGCCATTACTCATACCAAAAAATGAAAGTCTATGGAACATGTCATTTGCCTCTATTTTCCTCATTTGTAAAATAGTAACAATATTTATTCCTACCTCACAGAATTATTTTGAGAATCAAATGATTTTAAAGGTAATAACAATATTTTATAACCTGTGATGGGGTTCATATATTTTGCAAATTATTATTATTAAATCCTAAAATGGTCCTGGCTACAATAGATATATGCAAACTTGAGAGGCTATGGACAAATAACTGTTGAATTGTTAAAGGTAGCAAAGGATCCCTTATAAAACTGAGAAATTTTGACAAATGTTAATGTTTAGTTGAGTAATTGAAATTAAAGTTATTTATAAACAATAATTAGGAAATTATATATTGAGGGTGAACTGATTTGTATAATATGCAGATATTTGGTCAATAAAAACAAATTTCCTAACAAGTGTGGTTTGCTGGTATATTCAATCTCTAGTTTCTGACAAGCAACTGATGAGGAAGCGAAAGAGCCAAATTTTCACTTCACTTGGGAAATATGCCCTGTGGCTATTTAGTAACACATTCTGCTTTTCTGAAATTAGTGTACACAAACTTAAGCTTCAGGATCTATTTTAATTACAAATATTTCATGCCTAAAACATTTTAATATGTTCATTATCCTTTTCCCCATTCTTCAGTTCACAACGCAAGTTTAATTGTGGTATATTCATCAACTCCTCTGTAGTCTTAAAATTTCTGCAGATGTTAGTTCAGCTAAAATTTATAGAAAATGGTCCTCTAGCAAGTTACCCATGATTGAGTTCCACTCCAGAGGGCAGTACCAATCCATGTATTGAAAATCACATAAACACCAAAGCCACATTAAATCTATGGACCATCTCATAGGGCTCTGATTATGGAAATAGATCCACATATTTTAGTGATAATATTAGCAGCCACGATTCTTTCTCAAATGAAACCCCAAGCAGTCAAGCAGATTAATACAGGTTAGTACTGGTTTAACATTTTAAAACTTTGTTTCTAATCAAGTTTCAGGGGAAATGATTGCAGCCTCTCTGCTCATTCATTCTCCCTACTTCACTAGGGTAACATGAAGCATAATTAGACTTATGTTGAGGCTATTTGCTCCTCTGAAGTTTAAGTTTTCATGAATGTTGACTCATTAAATAATTGCAGCAGAAACATTTTAAAAATACTTTCCCCGAATCAAAAGAGATTTTAGAAATCCCAAGCTATTTGAGGCTGAAAGGATTAAAGTATAATTAGTTGGCAGATACTCTAATATTTATTTGAGATGATGGACAAGAAGTTGATTCTGAGATGAGGAGCCAGAATAAAAAGGCAAATAAAGTGATATAAAGAGGCAAACTTATTTTTAAATAGAGAACTTCAGGAGAAAAAAAAAAACAAGTAAAACGTTATTAGAATTGGGTGCTGGTGGTAAACACCAAGGGTCTCTTAGGTGATTTTTTATAATAAGGGTTAGGTGCCCTGCGGAGAGTGGGTCTAATTGAATTGGCATTCAAGTGGCTGAAAGGAAAGTAATTTTGACCAGCCATGAAAAAATGGTTTTGAGACCCAGACAAAAAAAATAAAAATAAAAAAAACCCTTTCTTTCCCAATAAGGAAAGATGAGAGCAGAGAGAAATAGCTGTCCTTACACTGGAGAAATTGTTTTATATCCTTTTTCCCACCAAGGCACATATGGCAAATGATATTTCCATTTAAAACACATTCCCAACAACCACAAAAAAGCCTAGTAGGTTCAACATGTGCAATTTCTCACCACACTTCATCTTAGAACTGTAATGTGTAACTATACCATCTTTGTGGGATAAGTACTCTAATGTGTAGGAAAAGCTGATTATCCATTACTTGGAATATACCTCACAAATGATTTAGACATCTCAGGTTGTTACCATGCTCAAACAGAGTTAAGACAGTAAGAGCAACTGGAAGTTCCTAGAGAGGGCCAAAGTATCTGTATACTTGTCAATAAGCTCATGAGAGCACACAGGCTAAAAGATTTTTATATTCCCCAAAGACTCTCTAGATCTGAGCCCTGTCACTCACTACCAGTTTTCCATACTAGGATTCGAGATATCTGTACTGAACTCAGAAAAAACAAAATCCGATCCAAATTTTAAAATATATACATTTTAAATTTGGGGAAACTTTACAATATCAGCTGACTCCCACACATATACCAAATATAGAATTTTCTAAACAAGGTTCTATGAAGGATAGATTGGGGGGTGGGGGACTTGATTCTGATTTGGATCTGGTAAAAAATGTAAGACTTTCTACTTTCACATCTTTTAGGAAGCTTATTTTGTGCATATCTACCTTATCTGAGATGCAGTACTTATTGTAGTTACTATTCAGACTGGCATTAAATCACACACTCAATGCAAGTTTATTTAATTTTTCTGCTTTGTCTTATTTCTTCAGTTAGATTGCAAATTCCAGATGATCCAGATTGTACCCCTCTTGGCCCTTGGGGCAATGCCAGGCACCAAGAAGCCATTCTGTTAAATTCTTATATGATTAATTACTTAAGGAAATTTAGCCCTGGCCGGTGTGGCTCAGTTGGTTAGAGCAATGTCCTGATAATGCCAAGGTTTGGGGTTTGATCCCCCGTGAGGGCACATACAAGAATCAACCACTGAAGGAACAGAGAAAAATATTAGGCTATATCAATATTTCACAACCCTCACTGACAGCTAAAACCTGAGAAGCATTTGAAAAATACCAATGCTTGAGTGCCAGCTCCAGATACTGATTTATTTTGTTTGGGAGGATCTCAGACATCTGCAATTTTAAAAGTTCCTCAGATGAAACCCCGAACAGCCACATAGCAATCTTGAAAAAGAAGAACAAAGTAAGAGGGATCACAATTCCGGATATCAGGTTATACTACAAAGCTATTATAATAAAAACAGACTGGTACTGGCACAAGAACCGGCATATAGATCAATGGAACAGAACAGAGAACCCAGAAATCGACCCAAGCCATTATGCTCAACTAATATTGGACAGAGGTGGCAAGAGCGTACAATGGAGTAAAGACAGTCTCTTCAATGAATGGTGTTGGGAAAATTAGACAGCTACATGCAAAAAAAAATGAAACTAGACCACCAATGTACACCATACACAAGAATAAACTCAAAATGGATAAAAGCTTTAAATGTCACTTGTGAAACCATAAAAATCCTAGAAGAAAATGTAGGCAGCAAAATCTCAAACATCACACATAGCAGAATTTTTACCTATACATCATGTAGGCAGGAGAAATAAAGGAAAAAATTAATAAATGGGACTATGTCAAATTAAAAGGCTTTTGAACAGCAAAAGAAATCAGCATTAAAATGAAAAAAGAAAACTCACTGTATGGAAAAACATAATTGCCAATGATACATCAGATAAGAGGTTAATTTCCAAAAGATATACACTACTCATACAACTCAACAAAATGAAGACAAATAATCCAATTTAAAAAATGGGCAGAGGACCTGAATAAACACCTCTCCAAACAGTACATACAAATGGCCAAGAGACATATGAAAAAAATGTTCAATGTCATTAATCATCAGAGAGATGCAAATTAAAATGACTATGAGGTATCACCTCATACCTACCAGAATGGCTGCCATCAAAAAAGCATCGAACAACAAGTGCTGGCGAGGGTGTGGAGAAAGGGGGACTCTAGTACACTGCTGGTGGGAATGTAGACTGGTGCAGCCACTATGGAAAACAATATGGTGTTTCCTCAAAATATTAAAAATTGATCTGCCATTTGACCCAGTGATCCCACTTCTAGGAATATACGCTAAGAAGCCTGAAACTCCAATTAGAAAACATATATAC
Source organism: Molossus molossus (assembly GCF_014108415.1). Taxonomy (NCBI): domain Eukaryota; kingdom Metazoa; phylum Chordata; class Mammalia; order Chiroptera; family Molossidae; genus Molossus; species Molossus molossus. The sequence goes on along the minus strand of NW_023425399.1, from coordinate 70,587,748 downwards.
ACCCCTATGTTCATAGCAGCACTATTTACAATAGCTAAGATCTGGAAACAACGCAAGTGTCTAGCAGATTAGTGGATAAAAAAACTGTGGTACATATACACGATGGAATACTATGTAGCTGTAAGGAAGAAAGATCTCTTACCATATAAAACAACATGAAGAAACTAAGTGAAATAAGCCAATCTGAGAAAAATAAATATCACATGATCTCACTTTTTTGTAGAATATAACAAACAAAATAAGCTGATGAACAAAATAAATCCAGAGACATGAAAGTAGGGTACAGACTGACAAACCTCAGAGAGAGGGATAAGTGCAAAGGCAGGAAGAGATGAACCAAAGAATGTATATGCATATAAGCATAACCAATGGACACAGAGAACAATACTGTGAAGGCGGAGTGGAATGGGAGTTAGGAGGAGGGTGTCAGTGGGGGTAAAAGAAGAGACATCTGTAACAAAAGTAAATAAATAAACTCTTTAACTTTATTGCATCTCCATGGACTCTTCTAGGTTAAAATGATGAAAGGTAAGTAAATCTAATTTAAGTGAAAGAAAAGGGGCAACTGGATTTATTAGCTAATAACTAGAAAAGACCATAATAGATCTGGCATTAAGTACACTAGATCCAGAGCCCAAACAATGTCACCAATACTTGCTTTCTCACTCTCTCTCATAATCCCTTTCTCCCATTCTTAGCTCTGCTTCTTCCCAGTGGTTGCAATCTGTAGGTTGCAACCCCTTTGGAGGTAAAATGACCCTTTCAGGAGGGTTGCCTAAGACATAACAGTAGGAAAATTACAGTTATAAAGTAGCAACAAAAATAATTTAAGGTTGGGGGTCACCACAACATGAGGAACTATATTAAAAGGTCGTGGCATTAAGAAAGTTGAGAACCACTGTATCTAGACGATGGTCTCATTCTCTCAGGCAATGAATATCCTACAAATAATAGGAGGCCCAGGTTCACATTTTTGCAGCATCCTGACCTGAAAAAAAAGATGATCATTCCTGCCCCTCCTGAAGAAAATTCCCAGACAATGACTCTGATTGCTCTGAATTGGATCACATACCCATTCTAAAAATATTATCTATCTACAAATATATCACTTGACAATTTAATTGAGTTTTAAAACATTGATAGAAATTAACATAAGAAAGAAATAAAGAAAAAGACCAATCTGAAGAACACTATGTTTGCCTAAACAGTAGTTGAATTACAAAAATAGTCAAAGGCCATATCAAGAATACACTTTTATTTTAAAAGGATTAATTTAACTTGCATACTGAAATCTAAGAGGGCCACAAAAGGATTTCAGCAGAGGAATGAGATTATCAGAACTGTTTTAGTAAGACTGCTTTGGCATTTAGGGATAGATTGAAGAGAATGCATTTTTAAATAGAAACCAGTCAGAAAAAATATTAAAGTTATCCACATGAAAAGAAATCTAAGACAATTAGAAACATGAAATGGATTCAAGAGATTTTAAGGAGGTAGTATGTACAAGTAACTAGATTGTGTATGAGGTGCTCAAATCAGGGATAGTTCAGGACACTGATTTCTCACTTGGGAAACGGAGAAAAGTGATGCTCTGAACTAAGAGAATTCAAGAATAGAGGCAAATTGGAAGGAATAGATTATAAATTCAGTTTAACATATTAAACAAAAATTAACTATAGGATAAAAATAGAAGTCAACTCATGCTGTGGGCTTAAATTTAAGATCAACTTTAATCATAAAGTGATAGTGTTAGATGATTAATGCATAAATTTATTAAGGTCATATTCGGGACAAAGGTAGAAGTAGGAGCTGTGAGCAGAATGGTAAGCTATATGACATTTTTAATAAATGTGGAGGAGAGGCAAGTTAATTATAACCCCAATTAGAATGGTGTAGAGGATATTCTAGCCAAATGGCAAGAGGCCCAAAGGAGGACCAACATAGAAGAGGAAGAAAGATAGTAAAGACAAATGGATGCTGACCTCACCCCTCCCAGATCTGTGGTTTATAACACACTGAAGAGGAGCACAGTCTCTTGACCAGGATGCTAAGGGGGTGAGGACTTGGGAGGAAAGCCAGATGTTCTAGTGAAGATATCTTTCTTTTTGGCTCTCTAGTATGCAAACCCTAGGTGGGGTTTAGGAGGAAAGAGGAAAAGACACCAAAGGAGGAGCAGATTCTACTTCTCCAGCCCCTACAGCCTAGATTCAGCCAACTTCATGACCCACACTCCACCCTGAGGCAGCCACAGAAAGGTACAGCCAATTTGAGAAATTCTTCAAGGCACAAGCAGAAGTTTAAATAACAAGCAGGACATAAGGCATGTTGTAAACATTAATTCCAACATGTGATATCCTCTAAGCATCATTAGGTTAGAACACACTCTCAATACTCACTTCATTCCTAAGGGCACCATTTTCTGTCATGTGAATGTATTCTTTTTCTGCTCTAATTTGACAATTTGGACAAGGGTGCATGGAAGATAGAGAGGTACGACAATTTAAAAGCAGCAGCTGGTATAATGGTAAACATAAAATATGTTGGCATCTTTTAATTATAAAATATTAATTTCCACATTTTTTTTTATTAAACTAGACAACATGGTGGCTGAGAGTCCAGTGGTATCAGTAACAAAGGTCGTGACCCAGTGGCAGTCCCTAAATTGACCCGGTGCCAAACTTGGGCTATGATTCCAGCTATAGCTGCCCAGTCCCTGGTTACTGCCAATTTTCTGAGCCTGGTTCTCAAGCCTTCCCATCCTTGAATATCTTTAAATAAATTTATTTTCTGCTTAAGTTGACCAAGGATGGTTATTTGCAACAGCACTTTTAGTAGTGAATTGGAGGGAAATGTAAGTCAAAGCTATGCTGAGATTGCACCTCACACCTGTTAGAATGGCCTAGACATGGAGACAACCAAAGGGTCCTTCAATAGAGAATTGGATAAAGAAGAAGTGGTACACTTATACTATGGAACACTACTCAGCCATAAGAAAAGATGACAACATGGATGGACCTTGAGAATATTAAGCTAAGTGAAATAAGGCAGTCAGGAAAAGCTAAAAACAGTATTATGATTTCACTCATGTGTAGGATATAGAACTGAAACTCACAGACACAAACAACAATATGGTGGTTACCAGAGAGAAGGGGATTGGTGAGTAAATGGAAAAGGGGGGCAAATATATAGTAATGGAAGATGATTTGATTTGGGATGGTAGGCACAAAAATGTACACTTGAAACCTATATGATCTTATAAACCAATGTCACCCCCAATAAATTTAATATAAATAAATAAATATCTACCACACATAAAAAAGTTTTATGCTTTAACAAATCACAGCTACTAGCAAACAGTTGCCAAGTGAGGATAAGGTCCATTTTTAAATGAAACTAACCAACATTCTGATGACCTTTTAAGAAAGCAGAGCAAAATGACAGCAAGGTGATGTTCTCTGTCCTCCAACTCAAAACCACGACTCCTGTTCTACCTTTATCTTTATATATAATGTTTTAAACAGTTTGTTTCTATTCTATACTCTGTAAAACTGGCAATCAGAAATTATAAGACCAAGAGGCCAAGGACTATATCTGTCTTGTTCCATACCATAACCCCAGCACATACACAGTGCCTGATAAGTAGGCATATAATAAATATTTATTGAATGAATTTGATTAGTGGTCCAAGTGTCAAGCACTTTATCACCACATCACCCACTTTATCAGGATATACTAAAAAGTTCAACAGAAAAATTCTACAATATGCTCATGTCATTTTTAGGCCCCTTTTTCTTGGTTATGTACAAAACTATTATGTTATAAATTAAGACTTAAAGAAAAGTCTAACAACTGAAATTGCAAGTAGGATATAAAGGATATTGTAAAAATAAAGTACATCAATACATGAAATCTCTTCATTTTCACTAATGTGGGGATAGCTGCAGATATTCATTTTACCACTATAAGCACTACATTTCTATCAGTCGAATGCACTCTTATATTTGGGCAGGGGGTATTAGATGGGAGGTGGGGGGGGGGGTGATGCATGACTATCAAAACAATAGCAGTTGTATAATTTTAAACAGAAAAGTCTTAACATTTATAGAAGAAAGTTTTCTAAAATATTAATCTCCACAGATATTCTAGGAATAAATTTTAGAATAGTAGAGAAAAATTACATGAAAAACTGGTGACAGAGAAATTCTAATTAAAGTATATTTTGCAAAATAAAATTCTTACAATATGTCTTTTAACAAATGCTTGTGAATACTTTAGAGAAATGTGGCATGTATCTGTAGCCCTTAAACATTTCAGAAAACAATTACTTGTAAGTGCAAAAAATTTGACCATTACTCTCCTCGTATTGTAAGTTCTACCACTTTAGCAACCTTAAATTATTTGGAAACTCTACATTTACAATTCAACTAATATTATAGAACAGCTTGTAGAGTCATTCTGTCCATCTTTAATTATTTTGCCATCTTTCTGTTCCACTGAAACGACTTTTTCTCAGGAAAATCATGAATGTTATTGCAAAATTATATATCAATATTTCAGCAGTTCTGAATCCCCTGTTAATCCTCTCCTTTGGAAAACTCTCCCATTTGAAAAGAAGAAAGGGGATTTGAGACCTGACTCAGCCTATGGGTAAGACAGTAGACAAGTCACTTAACCTTTCTGGAGCTACATAAGTAAAGAAGGAATAATGAATATACCCTACAGGGTTGTTGTGAGGGAAAATAAGACACTGTGTGTGGAAGTCCTTTGTAAACTGTAAAACTATATAGACACTTTAACATATTATATCTAGCAACTAAAATTTCATCTCACTCTGTCAAAGATCTCTCTTCCCTACATTCACCTTCAACTTTTATGCAAACATCTCTAATCCAACATTAAAATACATATTGAGTTCCTTCATATATATTTTATGAAGCACTGTGCTAGCAGCTAATGATCCAAAAAGGAATAATCAAGGAGAAAGAGAAAATCCCATGGTCTCAGCTTTCCCATTATATTTAACAGAATAGAACAACCTTGGAACATGTTGTGTACAAGCATAATCAACATGCTTGACATTTTTTAACCTAAGCTTTTTTTTCTAATTTTTCTCTTTATGTTCTTTGACTTGCTGAATTTCAAGAATGCAAAAAGAGGAAATGTATATTTTATTTAATTGAAAGCTTTTCATTGTTCATGCATACATGCATATAACCTCTGTGGTTTATTTCTCCCCCACCACCCCTCTTCTGGGTATTGTCAGTCTGTACCCCACTTCCACGTCTCAGGGACTACCCCATTCCTCAGACTGTTATGTTCATTATATTCCACAAATAAGTGAAATCATGTGATACTTGTCTTTCTCTGTTTGGCTTGTTTCACTTAGAATGATACTTTCCAGGTCCCTCCATGTTGTCTCAAAGGTTAAGAGATCTTTCTTTCTTACAGCTGCGTAGTACTCCATTGTGTATATATACCACAGCTTTCTTATCCATTCGTCTACAGGGCAGGGAGGGAGGGGGAGGGGGGAATCAGTGGGGGGAAAAGGAGAAACATCTGTAACAAAAATTAATTAATAAAAAAAAGAAAAAAATATTTCACATCTATAAACTTTAAAATATGTCTTTTATTATAATCTATCAAGTTAATTAGATCCCTGGTACTAACATAACATTTCCTATAACCAATAAATGAGTAAAGAATTTAAAAAAAAAAAAAGCTTTCATAACACTAAACTTGCTATAGAACACTGCGTTCTTAGAGACAATAAACCATCCTTTCCATCAATATGGGTTTTTTGCTTGTTTTTTTATCCTCACCTGAGGACATTTCTGCATTTATCTTCAGATAGAGCAGGAGAGAGAAAGGGAGGAAGAGAGAGAGAGAAACATAAATGTGAGAGAGACACATCGACTGGCTGCCACGCATACAACCCCAACCAGGCTGGGGACAAACTGCAACTGAGGTACATGTCCTTAGCAGGAACCAAATCTGGGACTCTCTGGTCCATGAGCCAATGCTCTAACCACTGAGCGAAATCAGCCAGGGCCCATCAGTATGTTTAAAACCACAGTATAATGTAATATCAAACATATAATAGATCTTAATCTTAATGAATGAAAAGGTTAACAGAGTCTGTCAAGTCTCAGATTCCTCCATGAACTGCCTAAGTTTATCAGAGATCCATAAGAGCATATTCCTGGTCCTAAGCCCCTAAGACTTCACCTGTTGAACTTGGACAGATTGTAAAATGCACAACTACTCAACCAAAACTAGAGTCAGACTCTCCATGTGTCCTCTGCACCCTAGCCTAGTGCCTGCTTTCCAAGGGTAAAAGGAGAAGGAGCCCTGGACCTTTCTTACCAACCATATTTAAGAGAAGGAAGGAAGAGGAAGGACGAGGGAAGGGAAGGGAAGGGAAGGGAAGGGAAGGGAAGGGAAGGGAAGGGAAGGGAAGGGAAGGGAAGGGAAGGGAAGGGAAGGGAAGGGAAGGGAAGGGAAGGGAAGGGAAGGGAAGGGAAGGAAGGGAAGGGAAGGGAAGGGGAAGGGAAGGGAAGGGGGAAGGGAAGGGGGAAGGGAAGGGGGAAGGGAAGGGAAGGGAAGGGAAGGGAAGGGAAGGGAAGGGGGAAGGGAAGGGAAGGGAAGGGAAGGGGGAGGGGAAGGGGGAGGGAAGGGAGGGAAGGGAGGGGAAGGGAAGGGAGGGAAGGGAGGGGAAGGGAAGGGAGGGAAGGGAGGGAAGGGAAGGGAAGGAAGGGAAGGGAAGGGAAGGGAAGGGAAGGGAAGGGAAGGGAAGGGAAGGGAAGGGAAGGGATCCAAAACAGATGACCACTCCCAATAAAAATTATGTGGGGAAAAAAAGCACTTTCAACCTCTTTATACTTCCCTCTGAAACTTTCCCCTTTGTGCCAAGTTCTAGTTATATGCATATAAGGACATAAAAACTCCATTACAGATCAGAGTTACTTTTCCCTAGAAGGGAGGGAAGGGTAAGCACAAGTCCCTTGAGCACACCCAGAGTCCAGAGGAAGCCACTAAAATACCAATCTAACCACTTCAATAATGTTTTCCTTTATGAAACTCAGTCCAGAAAAATAATAAAACCATTCACAGAAGAGAAACATAAATGGTTATTTTTTAAATTGGCATGCAAAAATTACCTGGAGCTGCTCATATGTGTTATGTCTATTAAGCTCTGGATTTAGTTTCATTTTTGGTAAGCTACAAGAACACAAACCCCTTCGATGGAATGACCTAAGTCTCTCCAAACTCAACTTTAATGAGTTGAGTTGGGTAAGAATACAGGTGAAACCTGGTTTTTAGAAATTAATTGCTATCAAGATGATATCAAAGAAAGAAAACTTCATGTGCAATCTTAATGAAACCATACTTTATCAGAGCTGGAAGAAACTTTGAATTTAATCAACCCCAGGGCTTTGCAAACTGTACTCTGTAGTATAGTGGAGGAGTTTGGGAATTACTGAGAGATAAAGGGATAGCTCTTCAGACAGCTACTTGCAAAAAAATGAAGCTAGAACACCAATTTACACCATACACAAGAATAAACGCAAAATGGATAAAAGATTTAAATGTAACTCATGAATCCATAAAAATTCTAAAAGAAAATATAGGCAACAAAATCTCAGACATCATACACAGAATTTTCACTGATACAACACCTAAGGCAATAGTAACAAAGGAAAAATGAACACATGGGACTACATTAAACTGAAAAGCTTCTGCACAGCAAAAGAAACAACCATCAAAATGGAAAGGGATCGCACTATATGGGAGACCATAATTGCCAATGATGCATCAAATAAGGGGTTAATTTCCAAAATATATAGCGTGTTCATACAACTCAACAAAAGGAAGACAAAGAACCCAATTAAAAAATGGGCAGAGAATCTGAAAAAGACACCTCTCCAAAAAGGACATACAAATGGCTAAGAGACATATGAAGAAATGTTCAACATCACTAATCATCAGAGAGATGCAAATTAAAACAACAATGAGGTATCACCTCACACCTGTCAGAATGGCCGCCATCAACAAATCATCAAACAAGTGTTGGTGAGGGTGTGGAGAAAAGAGGACTCTAGTACACTGCTGGTGGGAATGCAGACTAGTGCAAACACTATGGAAAACACTATGGTGTTACCTCAAAAAGTTAAAAATTGAACTTCCATTTGACCCAGTGATCCCACTTCTAGGAATATACCCTAAGAAACCTGAAACACCAATCAGAAAGAATATATGTATCCCCATTTACATAGCTGCACTATTTACAATCACTAAGATCTGGAAACAACCCAAGTGTCCATCAGTAGACAAATGGATAAAAAAGCAGTGGTACATATATACACAATGGCGTACTATGCAGCTGTAAGAAAGAAAGATCTCTTATCCTTTGAGATGACATGGAGGGACCTGGAGAGTATTTTCCTAAGTGAAACAAGCCAAGCAGAGAAAGACAAGTATCACATGATCTCACTTATTTGTGGAATATAACGAACAGTCTGAGGAAAAGGGGGGACCCAGAGACGTGGAAGTAGGGTACAAACTGACAACCCTCAGAAGAGGGGGTGGGAGGGGAAGAGATAAACCACAGAACTTATATGCATGTACACATAACTAATGACCATGGACAACAAAGCTGGGAACAGGGTGGGGGCGATGGGGAGGAGGGTGTCAATAGGGAAAAAAAGATTAATATCTGTAACAAGGGTAAATTAATGTTAAAAAGTTATAAAAAGTTCAGTGTAAGGTTCATGCAAAAATAAATAAATAAAACTAGACTACCAATACACACCATACACAATAATAAACTCAAAATGGATAAAAGACTTAAATATAAGTCACAAAATCATGATACTATACTTAGAAAACCCCAAAGACTTCATCAAAAATCTACTAGACTTAATAAATGAATTTGGAAAAGTAGCAGGATACAAAATTAATGTCAAAAAATCGATGGCATTCTTATACACCAATGATGAACTCACAGAAAGAGAAACTAACAAAACAATCTCATTTACCATCGGGGTAAAAAAATTAAGATACCTAGGAATAAACTTAAGCAAAGAAGTAAAGAACCTATTCACAGAAACCTACAGGTCACTGAAAAAAGAAATAGAGGAAGACATAAAAAAGTGGAAGCACATATCCTATTCATGGATTGGAAGAATTAACATCATTAAAATGTCCATATTACCCAAAGCAATCTATAGATTCAATGCAATCCCCATCAAAATACCAAAAACATACTTTACAGAATTAGAACAAATACTTCAAAAGTTCATATGGATCCAAAAAAAGACCTCGAATAGCCACAGCAATCTTGAAAAAGAAGAACGAAGTTGGAGGGATCACATTACCAGATTTCAGGTTATACTACAAAGCCACTGGAATCAAAACAGCCTGGTACTGGCACAAGAACAGGCATATAGACCAGTGGAACAGAACAGAGACCCCAGAAATGGACCCAAGGCAATATGCTCAATTAATATTTCACAAAGGTGGCAAGAGCATACAGTGGAGTAAGGACAGCCTCTTTAATAAATGGTTTTGGGAAAATTGGACAGCTACATGCAGAAAAATGAAACTAGACCCTGTACAAGAATAAACTCAAAAGACTTAAATGTGACTCATGAATCCATAAAAATTCTAGAAGAAACTGTAGGCAACAAAATTTTAGACATCATATGCAGCAGAATTTTCACTGATACATCACCTAAGGCAATAGAAACAAAGGAGAAAATGAACACATGGGACTACATCAAACTCAAAAGCTTCTGCACAGCGAAAGATACAATCATCAAAATGGAAAGGCTACCCACTGTATGGGAGAGCATAATTGCCAATGATATATCAGATAAGGGGTTAATTTACAATATATTTAGACTGCACATACAACTCAACAAAAGAAAGACAAAAAACCCAATTAAAAAATGGGCAGAGGAACTAAATAGACACCTCTCCAAACAGGATATACAAATGGCTAAGAGACATATGAAGAAATGCTCAACATCACTAGTCATCAGAGAGATGCAAATTAAAACAACAATGAGGTATCACCTCACACCTGTCAGAATGACTGCCATCAACAAGTCATCAAACAACAAGTGTTGGCGAGGGTGTGGAGAAAAGGGGACTCTAGTACACTGCTGGTAGGAATGCAGACTGGTGCAACCACTATGGAAAACAGTATGGTGTTACCTCAAAAAGTTAAAAATTGAACTTCCATTTGACCCAGTGATCCCACTTCTAGAAATATACCCTAAGAAGCTGAAACACCAATCAGAAAGAATATATGTACCCCCATGTTCATAGCAGCACTATCTATAATAGCTAAGATCTGGAAACAGCCCAAGTGTCCATCAGTAGATGAATGGATACAAAAGCTGCAGTACATATACACAATGGAGTACTACGCAGCTGTAAGAAAGAAAGATCTCTTATCCTTTGAGACAACATGGAGGGACCTGGAAAGTATCATTCTAAGTGAAACAAGCCAAACAGAGAAAGACAAGTATCATATGATTTCACTTATTTGTGGAATATAATGAACATAACAGTCTGAGGAATGGGGTAGTCCCAGAGACGTGGAAGTGGGGTACAGACTGACAATCCCCAGGAGAGGGGGTGGTGGGGGAGAGATAAACCACAGAACTTATATGCATATATGCATGAACAATGGACATTGACAACAAAGCTGGGGACAGGGCAGGGAGGGAGGGGGAGGAGGGAATCAGTGGGGGGAAAACAAGAAACATCTGTAACAAAAATGAATTAATTAATTAAATTTAAAAAAACAAGCAAAAAAAAAACATTCACTGATTTTGCAAATCACAGGTGAACTGAATCAAACTGATTGGCTTAGATAGCTTAGGCTCAGGTAGTATCTATTTCTTAGAATTTGTATTCCATTAGATCACTTAGCTAGCATACTAGAGTGCAGGTTTACAAAGACCACCATTACAAAGTTTCTTTTGATAACCCAGAATAAAATTCCATGCCAGAGTAGGCATTCTTGAGGAATGGAAATTGTATTATTGATTATTAAGGGAAAAAAAACAAAAGTTGAGGGAGGCATGATGCCACCTATACTCCCAAGCTACCAACCTGAGCCAACTGGGAAAATGGATATTCGCCTGTAGTTCAAAGACTCTTTCCACACCTGAAATAGAGACTCTTCCCAAAACAGTAACACAATTGTCCAGGTGCGAGGCCTTTAACTCCACATGGAAGAGTTTTATGGCCTCTGAACTCACTGGAGGCTTTCATAGAAAAAGTCTGGATTGCCCTGACCAGTTTGTCTCAGCGGTAAAGTGTCAACCCCATGGACCTAAGGGTCGCAGGTTCCATTCCTGGTCAAGGGCATATACCTGGGTAGCAAGTTCAATCTCTGGTTCACTGCATCTAAAATCAATGAAAAAAATATCCTTGGGTGAAGATTAACAACAACAACAACAACAAATTTAAAAAGAAGAAACAGTCTGGCTCCTTTAATTTGCCCCTAACAATTGGTCCAGTAACCTGTCATTGTCATATATTTTTCTAACAGCCTCAGTTTCTAAGAGGTTTGGTAGCATAAGACAGTTTATCTTAAGAAAGGAATCAGCATTTCCTGTTAATTTGACTGCATAGAATTAAAATCCCAGGGCTCTGGGTTTAAATTCTACTTTCAGTCAGTTTTCAGGATTAAGTAACAAAAGTCTTTCATTTCTTTGAGCACCTGTATATTTGAAGACTTTTTTCTATTAACCATACCTGTGGAAGAGGCATTTGTGACAAACTGTAACAATTGTAACAAGCATTAGGTTAAAAACTTGTAGCAGAGCAGTTTAATTCTATTGCCTGAGTACAACCTATGCCTTAAGCAAGATGGCTGTGGGCATGGGACTTCCACAATTAAACCATAGCTACTTCAATGACAATTTCTGCCCTTAAGCAAAATGGCAGAACCCAGCAATATGCATGGTTGTTAGGGGTGACACTGTCTAGCTAGCTGTGCTGAGGCTTTAGCCCCCTAGTAATGATCAGAAAGAGAGTGGGCCATCGCAGCTAGTAAAATCTGTTGGTCAGGGGTCAGGGCCTCTGAAGTAGCTTTTCACTGTGTTTTCCAGGATAAATCATTTCGGACAGAGTACCTAATCTGTGCACTTCCCTGCTTCCTCCATAGCACACAGTCAAAAAGTCCCAGCCAAGTATCCCAAGCATGTAGGGCTGTGGGAGAGTGGGAAACTTCCAGGTAGCATTCTGAGGGAATTTGTTTTAGAGAAAGAGAATAAAATGTTTATATATCCAATCATAGAGCTTCAAAATGCATGAAGCAGAAACTGACAGAAATAAAAGAAGAAACAGACAAATCATAAAGTATACTAAAAATATGAGTAATTAATTGAACAAGTAGATAGAAAAATCTATAAGGATATAGAAGACTTAACACCATAAACAAGTTTGACCTATTTGACTTTCATAGAACATTCCAACCAATAACAGATGAAAACATCTATTTTTCTAAATATATATTGAATATTTGCCAAAATAAACCATATCTTAGGTGATAAAACAAGTCTCAATGAATACAAAAGGTGATTTAAATTTATAATTACAATTGAGCCAAAATATCAACTGTGCCCTTGACAAGTTATTTTATTTATCATTACTTGTATAAAACAGAATAACATATTGCCTTACAAATTTTGTAAGAATTACATTAATTCTTGAATGAAAACTATTAATTAGATGGCCTGACACATGGAAGCTGGTGTCATTGCTTATGTCACTGCCATTATTCTTAATTTGATTAAAGACCTCCGAAAGTAAGTCAAAACTGCTTATCAGATAGATGATTAAAAAGAAACACCTTCATGAAACTGTCATTATTTGCAGATGACATGATATTGTACATAGAAAACCCTAAAGACTCAATCAAAAATCTACTAGACTTAATAAATGAATTTGGTAAAGTAGCAGGATACAAAATTAATGTCAAGAAATCAACGACATTCTTATACACCAACAATGAACGCACAGAAAGAGAAACTGAGAAGAAAAATATCCCATTTACCAAAAAGTGTAAGATACCTAGAAATAAACTTAACCAAAGGACCTTTTCACAGAAAACTACAGGTCATTGAAAAAAAAAAAAAAAATAGAGGAAGATATCAAAAAGTGGAAGCACATACCTTGTTCGTGGATTGGAAGAATTAACATCATTAAAATGTCCATATTACCCAAAGCAATCTATAGATTCAATGCAATCCCCATCAAAATACCAATGACATACTTCAAAGAACTAGAACAAATATTTCAAAAAGTCCATATGGAACCAAAAAAGACCCTGAATAGTCACAGAAATCTTGAAAAGAAGAACGAAGTTGGAGGGATCACATTACCAGATTTCAGGTTATACTACAAAGACAATGTAATCAAAACAGCCTGGTACTGGCACAAGAACAGGCAGATAAATCAATGGAACAGAATAGAGAACCCAGAAATTGACCCAAGACAATATGCTCAATTAGTATTTGATAGAGGTGGCAAGAGCATACAGTGGAGTAAAGACAGCCTCTTTAATAAATGGTGCTGGGAAAACTGGACAGCTACATGCAAAAACAATGAAACTAGACCATCAACTTACACCACACATAAGAATGAATTCAAAATGGATAAAAGACTTAATTTGCAAACAGCCCAAATGTCCATCAGTAGGCGAATGGATAAAGAAGCTGTGGTACGGTACATATACACAATGGAGTGCTACGCAGCTGTAAAAAAGATTTCTTATCCTTTGAGACAATATGGAGGGACCTGGAAATTGTCATCCTAAGTGAAACAAGCCAAACAGAGAAAGACAAGTATCATATGATTTCACTTATTTGTGGAATATAATGAACATAACAGTCTGAGGAATGGGGTAGTCCCAGAGACATGGAAGTGGGGTACAAACTGACAATTCCCAGAAGATGAGGTGGTGGGGGAGAGATAAACTACAGAACTTATATGCATGTATGCATGAACAATGGACATGGACAACAAAGCTGGGGACAGAGCAGGGAGGGAGGGGTTGGCATCAGTGGGGGGAAAAGGAGAAACATCTGTAACAAAAATAAAATTAATTAATTAATAAAAATAATAATAATTTAATTTAAAAGTAAAAAAAAAAAAAAGACTTAAATGTGATTCATGAATCCATAAAAATCCTGGAACGAAATGTAGTCAACAAAATTTCAGACATCATATGCAACAGAATTTTCTGTGACACAATGCCTAAGTCAACAGAAACAAAGAAAAAAATTAATACATGAGACTACAGCAAACTAAAAGGCTTCTGTACAGCAAAAGAAACAAGCATCAAAGTGGAAAGGGAACCCACTATATGGGAGAGATAATTGCCAACAATACATCAGATAAGGGGTTAATTTCCAAAATATAATACAACTCAACAAAAGGAAGACAAAAAATCCCATTAAAAAGTGGCCAGAAGACCTAAATAGAAACCTCTCTAAAGAGGACATACAAATGGCCAAGAGACATATGAAAAAATGCTCAACATTACAAATCATCAGAGAGATGCAAATTATAACAGTAATGAAGTATCACCTCACACCTGTCAGAATGACTGCCATCAACAAATCACCAAACCAGTGCTGGTGAGGGTGTGGAGAAAAGAGGACTCTAGTACACCACTGGTGGAATGCAGACTAGTGCAGCCACTATGGAAAACAATATGGTGTTACCTCAAAAAATTAAAAATTGAATTGCCATTTGACCCAGTGATCCCAATTCTAGGAATATACCCTAAGAAGCCTGAAACGCCAATTAGAAAACATATATGTACCCCTATGTTCATAGCAGCACTATTTACAATCGCTAAGATCTGGAAACAGGCCAAGTGTCCATGAGTAGATGAATGGATAAAAAAAGCAGTTGTACATATACACAATGGAGTACTATGCAGCTGTAAGAAAAAAAGATCTCTTTTCTTTTGTGATGACATGGAGGAACCTGGAGAGTATTATGCTAAGTGAAACAAGCCAGGCAAAGAAAGATAAATATCACATGATCTCACTTTTTTGTGGAATATAGTGAACTAAACAAACTGATGAACATGATAGACCCAGAGCCCTGGCCAGTTTTGCTCAGTGGTTGAAGCATCGGCCTGCGGACTGGAGAGTCCCAGGTTCAGTTCCCGCTAAAGGCACTACCTTGGTTGCCGTTTGTCCCTGGCCCTAGTTGAGGTCGTGTGGGTGGCAACCACTTGGTGTGTCTCTCCCACATCAATCTTTCTCTCTCTCTCTTCCCCTCCCTCCCACTCTATCTGAAGATAAATGCAAAAAAAGTCCTCATGTAAGGACAAGAAAAAATAGACCCAGAGACATAGAAATAGGATACAGACTGACAAATTTTAGAAGAGCAGGTGGTGGGGCAGGGGGAGGGATAAACCACAGAACTTATATGCATGTATGCATAACCAAAGGACATAGACAACAAAGCTGGGGATGCAGTCGGGGGGATGGAGAGGAGATTGTCAATGGGGGAAAAAGGAGAAACATCTGTAACAAAATTAATTAATAAAAATAATTTTTAAAAAAAGAAACACCTACAAATATATATGTATATAACATCTTCATTGTTAACCTGATGTCAACCAAGAAATAACTAAAATGCAATAATTCTCATGCATCTATCATCAATGTTTTAGCCAATTCATTCTAGTTCTCATACCAATATAAGTAATATAAACATATTTTAAATAATATAAAAACATTTGTTCACAAATCATTGTAAATAATGTAAGAGCAAAGCTAATCCACTCAAAGTGAATCAGGGAATCTCATTTCCAGCACTGAAGGTCCCTATTTTCACATGTCAGCTCCGAATTTTACAGTTAAAAATTTTTCTTCAAATTAGAATATATTGTTTTTAATGTTTCAACCAAAAAGGCTATTTAGATCACATTGTAAATGTGAAGGAATGATAGGCAACTACAAAATGCAATAGCTAAAATACTCACAGAAAATAAGAAAATGATTAAAGGTTGAAAATTACTTACAGATGTCAGATTAAGTAATCCTTTGTAATTAAAGCTACAATGTGGAATTTCATGTAATTCAATGAGTGTTATATTCTACAAATGTCTTGGCTATTCAGAGTTGCCATTTTATTAATCCTTTAATATCTCTTACTGAACCTTGAAAGAAAACTAACTAGATTATTTTATTTGCTCATCAGGAAAGATGATATTTCCAGCTTTCATTTGGTCTCAAGAAACAGACCTTATTTCTGAAGATATTAAATTAATGATATCTGCAGGTTGGCATTTCATAGATGGCTAGTTAGTCAGAGCAATGAAGTCACATACTACCTCACTGTAGAGACCAGAGGAAAACAGGGAAATGCTGATTTATTTCCATATTTGTAACAGAAAGTACTAAACTTTATGCTAAAAAGAAGCATATTTTAGCTTTATTTATAGCATGTGGCATGATACCCAGTGGGGATGGCTGTGGATCGTGGACATTAAAGGGTTTAGACTATTGCCAACTTGGCTTTGAATTCTAGTTTTGCCACTTACAAGCTGTGTGACTTGGTAGGTACTTAGCATCCTTGACTCTCCCTTTCACCTTCTGTAGAACAGCAATGATAACAGCTACTTTTCCGGGGTTGGTGTAAGACTTAAAAACAATTATGTAGGAAGTGTATCTCGTTTTTAAACTAGCTTTTGTTAAAAATGTAAAATATTCTCACAGTGGGAAAACAGTTGAATGATACATAGGGCAAAATGTTCAGTTATGTTTCAAAGCAAATTCATCCCTCAAAATTTTAAACTAAATAAATTGCATTTTACTTCTCTCATTCAGTGCCCTTCCTTTCAATAGAAGTTTCATGATGTAACTGAACGTGAAGTAATCTAGGCACTGAAATCCTGGAGTTCAAACTTCGTTACTTGTTAGTTCTATAAGCTATGGTCAGTGACTTAACTTCTCCAAATTCTGATTTTTCTCAACTATTAAGTCCATGTAATAACCTCTAATCCAGTCTATCTCAAGAAATATAAAGAAAATACACAATTTATGAAATAGTTCTTTTTAATCAACAAAAGCATCAATTTTTTTATACTTGAAAAATATTTAGTGAATACATTGAGAAAATATTCAAACTACTTAGTGAAACACATTTCCCAGGTCACTCTTATGAAGATAGTACTTATCAATGGTACTTTTTGTTTTCAGCAAAGTAATTTTAACAATATACTTTTTAGTAATGGCAAGAATACTGACTTCATGAAACTAAGAAATCTGGATAAACTGCCATTGATCATTTAATGTACGATAGTACCTTGTTCACTTTAATGTATTAACAATATATAATAAATGTTACTCATATATATATTTGTTCAAAAAAATTATTAAATACCTACTACATGCCATCACTGTTCTAGGCAGTAAGGTTAGAACAAATAACAAATCATTGTTTATTTTAAGTAATGTATCTTCACATACATATTCTCTTTTGATATTCAAAACCACTATATGAGGTGAGCAAGTGGGGCTCAGAGATGTCAAAAGACTTACTAAGATCAGTAACAAGTTGTGACACTTTATGCACGCCCATCAAAATGGAAGAAGAGGAGGAGGGGCCCAAGGAGCAGCAGAGATTCTCTTTTCCACAGCCAAGTGAAAAGATGCACCATTAGCCCAGTTGGCGTCACTCAGTGGCTTGAGCATCAACCCATGGACTGAGAGGTCCTGGTTTGATTCCTGGTCAGGGCACATGCCAGTGTGTGGGCTCAATCCCCAATCCAGGACATGCAGAAGGCAGCCAACCGATGTTTGTATCTCACATCAATGTTTCTATCTCTCTCACCCTTCTTTTCTCTAAAAAAAAAAAAATCAATAAAAACATATTTATATTTTTAAAAAGATGCACAATTAACACAGAAGATGTGAAGCTCTTAGCCAGGAGGAGTAATTCACTGCTATAATACATCACAATGGAAAATGAAGAGATTGCTCCATTTAACACAGAACAAAAAATGAAAAAGAAAAGGAAGTTAAAGGATGAAAACAAAAATTCAGTGGAGCCAGCAAAGGCTGCAGGAGTGGAAAGTGAGAATTAAACTCCATAACCTTTTGGAAAAACAGTCCTCAGCAGGTAGCGCCACCAAAAAAAGCATATTGCCAACAAAGGGAATTTTGAAGGGATAAGTGGAGATTTAAAAAAAAAAAAAAAGGTAAAGAGAGTTTTTGTGATGTATTCCCCAAGTCTTTGATGACAAAAGCTAGTTTAAAAGAAAACTGGAGCCTTGGCTGGTTTGGCTCAGCAGTTAGAGCGTCAGCCCGCGGACCAGAGAGTCCCAGGTTCAGTTCCCACTAAGGGCATGTATCTGGGTTGCAGTTTGTCCCCGGCCTGGTTGAGGTCATGTGGGTGGCAACCCCTCGATGTGTCTCTCTCACTTCAATGTTTCTCTTTCTCTCTTCCTCCCCCTCTCCCTATCTGAAGATAAATGCAAAAAAAATGCCCTTGAGTAAGGATTAAAAAAAAAACTGGAGTTTATTCTTGTGTATGGTGTAAGTTGGTGGTCTAGTTTCTTTTTTTTTTTTTTTCATGTACCTGTTCAATTTCCCAGCACCATTTATTGAAGAGACTGCCTTTACTTCATTGTGTGCTCTTTCCTCTTTTATTAAATATTAATTGACCATAATGGCATGGGTCAATTTCTGGGTTCTCTGTTCTATTCCATTGATCTATATGCCTGTTCTTGCCAGTATCAGGCTGTTTAGATTACAATGGCTTTGTAGCATAACTTTATATCCAGCATTGTGATCCTTTCAACTTTGTTCTTCTTTCTCAAGATTGCTGCAGCTATTCAGTATTTTTTTAGGTTCCATATAAATTTTGGAGTATTTGTTCCAAATCAGTGGAATGTGCCACTGGTATTTTAATAGGGATTACATTGAACCTATAGATTTCTTTGGGTATAAGAATAAACTCAAAATGGATAAAAAACTTAAATGTAAGTGGTTAAACCTTAAGAAACCTAGAAGCAAACATAGCAAAATCTCACATAGCAGAATTTTCACCAATACATTGCCTAAGCAGGAGAAACAAAGGAAAAAATTAACAAATGGGACTAGGTCAAACCAAAAAGCTTCTGCACAGCAAAAGAAACCAGTACCAAAATGAAAGGAACCCACTGTATGGGAGAACTACTTGCCATTTGATATATCGGATAAGGGGTTAATTTCCAAAAATATAAAGCACTCATACAACTCAACAAAATGAAAACAAACAACCCAATTTAAAAATGGGCAGAGGACCTGAATAGATACTTCTCCAAAGAGGATATACAAATGTTCAAGAAACATATGAGAAATGTTCACCATCACTAGTCATCAGAGAGATGCAAATTAAAATGACAATGAGTTATCACCTCACATGTACCAGAATGGCTGCCATCATCAAATCAACAAAGGACAAGTGCTGGCGAGGGTGTGGAGAAAAGGGAACTGCTAGTGGGAAGGCAGACTGGTGCAGCCACTGTGGAAAACAAAATGGAGTTTCCTCAAAAAATTAAAGATGGAACTACCATTTGACCCAGTGATCCCATTGCTAGGAATATATCCTAAGAATCCAAAAACACCAGTGAGAAAAAATATATGCACCCCTATGTTTCTAGCAATGCTATTTATAATAGCTTAAATGTAAAAACAGCCAAAGTGTCCATCAGTAGATGAGTGAATTAAAGAGCTGTGATACATTTACACAATGAAATATTATGCAGCTGTAAAGAAGAAGGATCTCTTACCCTTTGAGACAGCATGAGGGACCTAAAGAGTATTATGCTAACAGAAATAAGCCAATCAGAGAAAGACAAGTATCATATGATCTCACTTATATGTGGAATCTAATGAATAAAATAAATTGATGTACAAAGTTAATCCAGAGACATGGAAGTAAGAAACAGACTGATAAACCACAGAGGGAAGGGGGGAGGAGGGACGGGAAGAGATAAGCCAAATAACTTATATGCATATATGCATAACCAATAGACACAGACAATAGTGTAGTGAAGGCTGGTTGGGGGGGCAGAAGCAGGGAGGAGGGGTCAATGGGGGAAAATGGCAGATATTTATAGTATTTCAATAATAAAATAATTTTTTTAAAAAAGAGAGAACTGGAGACTCAAGCAAAATACTTCCATTTCATGTCTTACTAAATGAAGTCCATAAAAAAGGTTTGTGTTTGAAAATTACATCTATTGTTGTTAATAAAATTGTGTTAGCAGGTTAAAAAAAATAACAAGCTGTATCCATTGTAATCCAGTTCTAATTTAACACAGGTTTTTCAATATACAATACTCTCTGAAAAAGGTAAATCCTGATTCTTCAAAGAATAGCACTCTACTCAACTATATTATACCATCTCCAGATCACCAAAACCCAGTTAGAAGAAATATTCCTTCCCATTAGTTCTGAGAACTACAATGTTTGATTTGTAATGTAATAGAAAGACGTTTAAAATTCTGCTTCCAGTTACTGCCCCATTTTTCTGTTCATTCCTTACAACAAAATAACTTAAAAGAGTGGTCTGTATTTACTCCCTCTATCTTCCTTTTTTTCATTTTCTCTTTAATTTACTCCAACTAGACTTTTATCCCACTACTCCACCAAACTTACTCTTGGTAATCCGATCGATAACCTCTCCATTGCCAAATCTAATGTGCATCCATTTTATTCTAAATATATGCAGCATTGACACTGTTGTTACCTACTCCTTGTTTAAGCATTTTTATTTTACTTGGCTTCAGAAATTTTAGTCTTCTTCCCTTCCCTTCCCAGATCCCCTTTATTTTCTATCTTCTCATTCTTTCCCATTTTCTTTTTCCATCTTCTGTTCCTGGGATAAGAGAATGAATGGCAGAGAGAGCTCCAGAGTGGGGAAAGGTCATGTGAAGCATCTTGCCAGCATTCCTACTGGTGTCCAAGGATGTGGGATGTGAACAGGTGAGTGAGGGAAGGTACACGGTAGCATAGTTTCAGCACATGAGAACACACAGCACTGCAGGTGAGGAGAGGCCTGCAAACTGGCTACCTGTGGAAAGATACATTGAAAAATGTCCCCATATTTATCAATAAATTCAATTTATCTCAATCAAAACCCAGCAGGTATTTTTATAGAAATAGGCAATCTAATTATAAATTTTAATGGAGTTTCAAAGCACCTAGAATAGCCAAAGCAAACAATATTATGCTAAGTAAAATAAGCCTGCACAGATAAAGAAATACTGCATGATCTCACTATATGTCAAATCCAAAATAGTCAAACTCATGAACTAACAGATTCTAATCAATATGTCTGAAACTTTACCAAGTCATCCTGGCAGATCACCATCAGCAACAATGTCTGAGTCAGTTGGTCCACCTCAGCCAGGCTTGCCAAAAAATCTGGCATACAAAGACCCATCAGCATTTCTGGACTATCCATCAGAAGAAACATTTATACAAACTTTATCTCTGACTGTCACAGAAACATAAACAAGAGTGGAGACATTATTGACAAATAATCTGACTCTACAGATAGCAGGAGTGATGAGGATACACAGAACTACTAGAAAGTGAATCAAGTGAAGAAACAAGCAATTTGTTGGCCTACATTAAAAAGGTTTGAGACCAACTAATGGAAAAGCTTGACTCTGACTTGAGTGTGACTGATAACCTGGCCAAATCCACAGAATCCAGATTCAGAATACTAAAAACAAAAGTGGATAAGATGCAGACCAATGTGTTTTTTATGCATTCCAGATCAATGCAAGGTATTCCTCAAACCAGTAAACTGTATCTCACTCAGTCTTCTTCCAGATAAGACCAACTCTCCACCAGCTATTACTATACCTTTTGCTCCACTACCTCAGGCAAACAGTGAGCCCCTGAGTCATGGGACAACTGGTAGTAATTCAGTAATTACCACAAGCCCAAATACTCAACATTAGAGACAAAAAGAGGTTGTTGTTTTGCCTAATTCATAGAAACAAACACAGCCAAAACGCTGAGACAAAGAAGTGGGTTCCAAATGAAAGAATAGCACAAAACCCCAGAAAAAAAGAACTAAATGAAACAGAGACAAGCAATCTACAAGATAAAGACTTCAGAAAAATGGTTGTAAGGATTCTCAACAAACTCAGGAGAAGAATAGATTAACCCAGTGAGATATTCAACAAAGAGGTGGAAAATATTTTTTAAAATGCAATCAGAACTAAAATATGCAATAACTGAAATAAAAATATGACAGAAAGAATCAACAACTAATTAGATGATGTAGAAGAATGAGTTAGCAAGCTTGAAGAAAAAGTAGTGGAAATCACACAACTGGAACAACAAAAAGAAAAAAATTTATGATAATAGTTAATGTTAATGGGGCCTCTGGGACAACATCAAACATGGCAGCATTCAAATCATAGGGATCCCAGAAGGAAAAGAGAGAAACACAGAAAACCTATTTAAAGAAATAATGGTTGAAAACGCCAACTTGGTGAAGAAAACAGACATCCAAGTCCAGGAATCACAGAGGGTCCCAAACAAGATAAATCCAAAGTGGTCTACATCAAGACACATTGTAATTAAAATGCCAAAAGTTAAAGATAAAGACAAAATCTTTTAAAAAGCACAACAGGAACATTTGAAATCTTGCTACCCAGTATATATCATCAGTTTAGCTCAAATAAACTTACAAAAATTATTTTAGAAGGAAGGAAGGAAGGAAGGAAGGAAGGAAGGAAGGAAGGAAGGAAGGAAGGAAGGAAGGAAGGAAGGAAGGAAGGAAGGAAGGAAGGAAGGAAGGGGGAAGGAAGGAAGATGGCGGTGTAGGTAAAGGCAGTATTGCGTCCTCCCACAACCACATCAAAATTACAACAAAACTACAACACAACCATCATTCAGAACCGCCTGAAATCGAGCTGAACGGAAGTCCTACAACTACAAAATTAAAGATGCCGCCACATGGAGACTAGTAGGAGGGGCAGAGGCACGGACGGGCTGGCCCCACACCCACATGTGGCAGATAAAAATCAGGAGGGACACCTTGGCTGGGAAGGTCCTCCCTGAGGAGTGAGAGGTCCCTGTCCCACACCAGGTGCCCAGCACAGGGTCCCAGTTTCAGGGAGAAAAGTCCCCATAACTTCTGGCTGTAAAACCAGCAGGAACTGAGGCAGAGGGAGGCTGCAGCTGCGGAAGTCCCAGCAGTTTCTCTTAAAGAGCCCACGCACAGTTACTCAGACCCACTCCCTCTGAGCTCTGAGGGGAGGTGGCTTGAGAGACACCAGAAAACAGGGAAGAACTGAGCTGTTTGGCCTCCGGACGAAGGCTGGAGGGGCAGCTTTCTCCTGGACAGACTTGCTGTTGGAGATCAATTTTCTTTTGGTGAGCCCTTTCCCCACAGGGCAGGGAGACAGCTGCCATATCTGGGACTCCAGCAACCTGTCTCACACTATTTGCCCCAACCTGGTGATTCCTTGAAGCCCCGCCCCACCCACCTTTCAGCCCACCCAAGCTGTTTCCAAAGGCTTTACCATAGGATTGGCCTGTCTTGGATCCTGCTTCAGAAATTCCTAAAATCTCTCAAACAAGCAGTATCTGGTACCTAGGACCATCAGACTATCAGACACTCTGTGTCAACACAGACCAGTGCACAGTAGTAGAGGTGTCAAGGTGCTGGTTGCAGAAACCACAAACAGGAGCCCAGCACTGTCCCCCACAGTAGCAGCCTGATCAGAGTTGAGATTTACCCCCAGCAACAGAGGTTGGGAAGCAGACATCCATCCCCAGGCAACAGAAGCACAAACCAGTGGCAGAGAACTATACATACACACACACACACACACACACACACACACACACACACACAAACTGCAGCAAAGGCTGAGCAGGAGCTGAGCGCCACTGGGCAGCAGCACTCCCCAGCCACCAGCGATGGGATCAGGGGCTCCATAGGGCCCTGTGCAAACCAGAGGCCCATAAGAGTGGTACGGAGCTGGGGCTATAGATAAACCAGTCTCAGCGAGCCCATACCTCTTGTTAAGTGGCCCCAGGCCTGGCACTAGAAGCAACCAGCCTTGTTTCACAACTTGGCTTTTCCTGGACAACTCCAAGCCCAGCACAAGAAGCAGCCATCTGCAGATCATTTTGTAACTTATGCCTGGTGGCCCTGGGTAGAACACCAGGCAGTGGCTGACCTTGCCCCAGAGCCAGCACACCTACCTGGTGGACAGCTTCAGACCACATCAAAACACCACCACCCAACCACGTCCACAAGTGACACACTCAATGAGTGGACTCAGTGGGTACCTGAGCCCTGGTGAAGTAAGTCTTGCTCTGTGTGGTGGGCCCTGACACAGCTGATCCTCCAAGGTAGTGGCTAGTGGGCACAGCCAATCCTTGCAGCTGACCAGCCTGAGTATACCCCTCCCACTGATGTGCCGACAGCAATCAAGACACAATTACAAGGGAAGGGTGTACAGTCCACACGAGGGGTGCACCGCAAGGGTCCAGCTGGGGTGATCAGGGATCCTGCAGGACACATACAACAGTAGGCCACCCTACAAAGCCTAGGAGGCATAGCAACTCTGCCTAATACATAGAAACAATCACAGGAATGCAGCCAAAGTAAGGACACAAAGAAACATGTCCCAAATGAAAGAAAAGAACAAAACTCCAGGAAAAGAACTAAATAAAATGGAGATAAGCAATCTAACAGATGTGGAGTTCAGAACACAAATTATAAGGTTGCTCAGAGAACTTGGTGAGACATACAAGGGACTTAGTGAGACCTTCAAGGAACTTAAGGAGACCTCTGAGGAACTTAGTGAGAACATCAACACCATAAAAAAGGGCCAGTCAGAAATTAAGGATGCACTAAAAGAAATAAAGAATAATTTACAGGGAATCAATAGTAGAGTAGGTAAAGCCAAGAAGCAAACCATTGATTTGGAATATAAGGAAGCATAAAACACTCAATCAGAACGACAAAAAGAGAAAAGAATCCAAAAAATGAGGATAGTGTAAGGAGCCTCTGGGACAACTTCAAGCATGTCAAAATTCGCATCACAGGGGTGCCTGAAGGAGAAGAGAGAGAGGAGGAAATTGAAAAACTATTTGACATAATAATGACAGAAAACTTTCCTAACTTGGTGAAGGAAACAGACATACAAGTTTAGGAAGCACAGACAGTCCCAAACAAATTGAACCCAAAGAAGTCTTCACCAAGACACATCATTATCAAAATGCCAAAGGTTAAATACAAAGAGATAATCTTAAAAGCAGTGAGAGAAAAGCAGTCTGTTACCTACAAAGGAGCTCCCATAAGACTGTCAGCTGATTCCTCAAAAGAAACTTTACAGGCCAGAAAGAATTGGCAAGAGATATTCAAGGTGATGAAAAGCAACCAAAATTACTGTCGTGCAAAGCTATCATTTAGAGTCGATGGCCACATCAAGAGTTTCCCAGACAAGAAAGAGCTAAAGGAATTCATCACCACCAAACTAATATTATGTGAAATATTGAAGGGTCTTCTTGAAGGTGAAGAAGAAAAAAATATGAACAACAAAATGGCAATTAAGACATATCTATCAACAATTGAATTCACAAACAAAATGAGCAAGCAGAACAGAAACAGACTCATTGATACAGAGAACTTTTTGTTGCTTGCCAGATGGGTGGGGGCTGGGGAATGGGTGAAAAAGATGAAGGAATTAAGAAGTACAAATTGGTTGTTAGACTGATGAACCTCAAAGGGAAAAGGGGAGGGAGGGTGGGATGAGATAAACCAAAAAACTTCTATGCATATATGCACAACCAATGGACACTGACAATAGTGTGGGGAATACATGAGAAGACAGGAATGGGGAGTAGGGGGTCAATGGAGAAATAAGGGAGAAATATCTGTTATACATTCAACAATAAAGATGAGTTTGCAAATAATTAAATGCAATAAATAAATAAAATTTTAATTTTAAATTCTAAAAAAAGAAAGAAAGAGAAAGGAGAAAGAAAGAAAGAAAGAAAGAAAGAAAGAAAGAAAGAAAGAAAGAAAGAAAGAGAGACAACAACAACTACAAAAGCAGCTAGTAAAGGATCCTGAAAATGGTGGAGTGAATAGAAGCTACAGAGACCATCTCCCAGGACCAAACTGGAATTACAACACAAATAAAGACAAATCATCAGGAAAAGGCACCCGAAAAGCAGCTTGGAGGAACACTTAACCAGGGACACTGACTCAATTCTGGTAGGCTTGCAGAGACACAAGAAGGGGCTGGGAGCCCACGGTTGGCAGCTGCCTTTGCTGGGAGCAGTGGCCTCAGCTGGGAGTGGTGGCCTCAGCTGGGAGTGGTGGCCTCAGCTGGGAGCGGCAGCCTTAGCAGGGAGCGGTGGCCTGGCTGTGAGCAGTGGCCTTAGCTGGGACCTGCAGCCTCCGTTGGGAGCGGAGGTCTTGGCTTGGAGTGGCAGCCTTAGCTGGGAACAGCGCCCTCGGGGTAAACTCCCAAGCAGCTTCACAGCGAAGAGCCAGGACAGAGGTTAAAATAGCAGCCACTAACGTTGGGCTACAGCAGAGGGACGGCAAACTGGACTGGAACTGTGTGGGTTCACTCGAGATTTGGAGGGCGCTCAAAGCTTTTGCAGGAATGTGGTCATCTTACTCCTCCCCAGGGCCCTGGGGAGAGGCAGCGGCCCCTGCCTTGGAAATTCAACCCCACCCGGTGGCCATTAAAAGCTAATTCAGGTGCATTAACAACCACCATCTAGAAATCGTCTTACACTGAGCAACTGAGGGAGTTTTTCATTCAACTGAGAACCCACGGTTCTCCAGGTAACCAATAATTATAGCCTCCAGGCAAAAAGCTAGAGGATAACTGTACCATTCTCAGGGCTAGCAATTCTAACCAGGAAAGTAAGACTTGACAGTGGTGTTTAACATGAGTCCTCCCTGGTTCATCCAAACCCAGGAGAGGGAGCCACAAATAGCAGAACATCAACAGCCACAGAAAAAAATTGGCAGACTCCAAAGCCCACTGTGATAGCCAAAATGGTGAAACACAGAAACAAAAGCCAAATGAAAGCAACAGACCTCTATTGAACATGAGATATATGAGGTGCAGTTAAGGAAGTTAACAGAACTAGAATTCAGAGCCATGATCTTGAGAAAGCTCAATAGCATGCGTAAGGACATGAGCACCATGAGTAAAGACATAGAAATGTTGAAAATTAACCAGGTGGAAATTAAAAAACATATATCAGAAATGAAAAACACATTGGAAGGTCTACATAGCAGAGTAGAGGAAGCTGAGGACCGGATCAGTGAATTAGAAGACAGGGTAGAAAAATCAACCAATCAAAAAACCAAAAGGAAAAAATGATTAAAAAACAAGAAGACAGCATAAGAGAACTGTGGGACAACTGAAATCGTAGTAATATTCGCATCATAGGAGTCCCCAAAGAAGAAAAAATGAGCAAGGTTTACAGAATATATTGAAAGAAATAGTGACAGAAAACTTTCCTAATTTGGTGAGGGAATAAGGAATTCAAGTTCAAGAAGTACAGAGAGCCCCAAGTAAGAAGAACCCAAACAGGCCCACACCAAGACACATAGTAATAAAACTGCCAAAAATTAAAGCCTAAGAGAGAATCCTAAAAGCAGCAAGAGATAAGCAATAGGTTACCTACAAAGGAAACCCCATAAGGTTCTCAGCTGACTTCTCACAAAAAACACTACAGACCAGAAGGGAATGGCATGAAGTAATCAAGGTCATGAAAAACAAGGATCTGAATCCAAGACCACTCTACCCAGCAAGGCTATCATTCAAAATGGAAGGTCAAATAAAGAGCTTCCCAGAAAAAAAAAGGCTAAGGGAATACATTGGCACCAAACCAGCACTGCAAGAAATGTTAAAAGGACTGCTATAATTAGCAGGAGAAATGGGAAGAAAAATAGAACCACACTAAACAAAAATGACAATAAATAAGTACATATCAATAATCACCCTAAATGTAAATGGTTTGAATGCTCCCATAAAAAGACAGACAGTAGCTGATTGGATATGAAAGCATGACTCATCTATATGTTGTTTAAAAGAGACCCACCTCACAACAAAAGACTCACATAAATTGAAAGTGAAAGGATGGAAAAAAACTTCCAAGCAACCAAAAAGGAAAAAAAAGCTGGGGTAGCGATACTCATATCTAAAAAAATAGACTTCAAAATGAAGGCCATAACTAGAGACAAAGAAGGCCACTACATAATATTGAAAGGATCTATCCAACAGGAAGATATAACCTTGATAAACATATATGCACCCAATATAGGAGCACCAAAATATATTTTAAAACTTCTGAAGGACTTCCAAGGAGAAATCGATAGCATTACAATCATAGCAGGGGACTTCAACACCCTGCTGACATCACTCGATGGATCCTCCAGACAAAAAATTAGCAAGGAAACAGAGACTCTAAATGAAGCACTAGACCACATGGATTTAATAGATATGTACAGAGAATTACACCCCAAAACTACAGAATTCACATTCTTCTCAAGTGCACATGAGACATTCTCAAAGATAGACAACATGTTAGGGCACAAACTAAGTCTCTACAAGTTCAAGAAGACTGAAATCACATTAAGCATCTTCTCAGATCACAATGGCATGAAACTAGATATCAATATCAACTAGATATCAAGAAGAACATACAAAATCATTAGAACATATGGAAGCTAAATAGCATGTTATGAATGAATGGGTCACCGAGGAAATCAAGGAAGAAATCAAAAACTTCATGGAAACCAATGAAAATGAAGACACAACAACACAAAATCTATGGGATGCAGCAAAAGCAGTTCTGAGAGGGAAGTTCCTAGCACTACAGGCCGACCTCAAAAAACAAGACAAATCTCTAATAGATTATCTAACCTCACAACTTAAAGAAATACAGAGCAAACAAAAAGAAAACCCCAGAGCAAGTAGAAGGAAGAAAATAGTAAAGATCAGAGCAGAAATAAACGACATAGAGACCAAAAAAAAAAACAATTCAAAGGATCAATAGAACAAAAAGCTGGTTTTTCGAAAAGATAAACAAGATTGATGGACCCTTAGCTAGACTCACCAAGAAACAAAGAGAGAGAACCCAAATACACAAAATCAGAAATGAAAAAGGAGAAGCAACAACTGACACCACAGAAATACAAAAGATCATTAAAAACTACTATGAACAATTATATGGCAACAAACTCGACAATCTAAGCAAAATGGACAAATTTCTAGAAACACATAGTCTCCCAAAACTGGACCAGAAAAAAAATAGAAAACTTGAATATATCAATAACAATAGAAGAAATTGAAGATGTCATCAGCCTCTCCCAGCAAAGAAAAGCCCAGGCCCGAATGACTTCACGGGGGAGTTTTACCGAATATTCAAAAAAGAACTAACACACATTCTCCTAAAACTATTTCAAAAAATTCAAGAAGGAAGATTTCCAAACTCGTTTTATGAAGCCAGCAAAATTCTAATTGCAAAACCAGAAAAAGACACTGGAAAGAAAGAAAACTACAGGACAATATCCCTGATGAACATAGATGCCAAAATCCTGAACAAAATACTAGCAAATCGGCTCCAACAATACACCAAAAAAATTATTCAGCATGACCAAGTGGAATTCATCCCAGGGATGCAAGGCTGGTACAATATTCGCAAATCAATAAACGTGATACACCACATAAATAAAATGAAGAATAAAAACCACGTGATCATATCAATAGATGCCGAAAAAGCCTTTGCCAAAATTCAGCATCCATTTCTGATAAAAACGCTCAGCAAGGAGGGAATAGAGGGATCATATCTAGACATAATAAAGGCCATATATGAAAGACCTACAGCCAACATCATACTCAATGGGCAAAAACTAAAAGCATTTCCCTTAAGAACAGGAACAAGGCAAGGATGCCCACTTTCACTACTCTTATTTAACATACTACTGGAAGTCTTAGCCACAGCAATCAGACAGGAAGAAAAAATAAAAGGGATCCAAATTGGAAAGAAGGAAGTGAAATTGTCATTATTTGCAGATGACATGATACTATACGTAGAAAACCCCAAAGACTCCATCAAAAATTTACTAGACTTAATAAATGAATTTGGCAAAGTAGCAGGATACAAAATTAACGTCAAGAAATTGATGGCATTCTTATGCACCAAGAGTGAACTCACAGAAAGAGAAACTAACAAAACAATCCCATTTACCATTGCGGCAAAAAAATTAAGATACCTAGGAATAAACGTAACCAAAGAAATAAAGGACCTATTCTCAGAAAACTACAGGTCATTGAGAAAAGAAATAGAGGAAGATATAAAAAAGTGGAAGCACATATGCTGTTCATGTATTGGGAGAATTAACATCATTAAAATGTCCATATTACCCAAAGCAATCTATAGATTCAATGCAATCCCCATCAATATACTAACGGCATACTTCACAGAATAAGAACAAGTAATTCAAAAGTTCATATGGAACCAAAAAAGACCTCGAATAGCCACAGCTATCTTGAAAAGGAAGAACAAAGTTGGAGGGATCAGATTACCAGATTTCAGGTTATACTACAAAGCCACTGGAATCAAAACAGCCTGGTACTGGCACAAGAACAGGCATATAGACCAGTGGAACAGAACAGAGAACCCAGAAATGGACCCAAGGCAATATGCTCAATTAATATTTGACAAAGGTGGCAAGAGCATACAGTGGAGTAAGGACAGTCTCTTTAATCAATGGTGCTGGGAAAATTGGACAGCTACATGCAGAAAAATGAAACTAGACCATCAACTTTCACCCTGTACAAGAATAAACTCAAAATGGATAAAAGTCTTCAATGTGACTTATGAATCCATAAAAATCCTTGAAGAAACTGTAGGTGGCAAAATTTCAGACATCATACGAAGCAGAATTTTCACTGATACATCACCTAAGGCAAGAGAAACAAAGGAGAAAATGAACACATGGGACTACATCAAACTCAAAAGCTTCTGCACAGCAAAAGATACAATCATCAAAATGTAAAGGCAACCCACTTCATGGAAGAACATCATTGCCAATGATATATCAGATAAGGGGTTAATTTCCAATATATAGAGAGTGCTCATACAACTCCACAAAAGGAAGACAAAAAACCCAATTAAAAAATGGGCAGAGGAACTAAATAGACACCTCTCCAAACAGGACATACAAATGTCTAAGAGACATATGAAGAAATGCTCATCATCACTAATCATCAGAGAGATGCAAATTAAAACAACAATGAGGTATCACCTCACACCTGTCAGAATGGCCGCCATCAACAAATCATCAAACAACAAGTGTTGGCGAGGATGTGGAGAAAAGGGGACTCTAGTACACTGCTGGTGGGAATGCAGACTGGTGCAGCCACTATGGAAAACACTATGGTGTTACCTTAAAAAATTTAAAAATTGAACTTCTATTTGACCCAGTGATCTCATTTCTAGGAATATACCCTAAGAAGCCTGAAACACCAATCAGAAAGATAATATGCACCTTCATGTTTGTAGCAGCACTATTTACAATAGCTAAGATCTGGAAACAGCCCAAGTGTCCATCAGTAGACGAATGGATAAAAAAGCAGTGGTACATATACACAGTGGAGTACTATAGAGGGCAGCTGTAAGAAAGAAAGATCTCTTGTCCTTTGAGACTACATGATGGGACCTGGAGAGTATCATCCTGAGTGAGGCAAGCCAAACAGAGAAGGACAAGTATCATATGATCTCACTTATTTGTGGAATATAATGAACATAACAGTCTGAGGAATGGGGTAGTCCCAGAGACGTGGAGGTGGGGTACAGACTGACAATCCCCAGAAGAGGGCATGGTAGAGGAGAGATAAACCACAGAACGTATATGCATGTATGCATGAACAGTGGATATGGACAACACTCTGGGGACAGGGCGGGGAGGGAGGGAAAGGGGGGAATCAGTGGGGGGAAAAGGAGAAACATCTGTAACAAAAATTAATTTAAAAAAAAAAAAGGCATATGGTAGCTGATTGAATAAGAAAACACAACCTATATATATGCTGTCTACAAGAGACGCACCTCACAAAAAAAAACTCACACAGCATGAAAGTGAAGGGATGGAAAATTTTTTCCAAGCAAATGGACATGAAAACAAAAGCTGGTGTAGCAATATTCATATCTGATAAGACAGACTTCAGAACAAGGGCCATAATAAGAGACACAGAGTGTCACTACATAATATCAAAAGGATCAATCCAACAAGAGAATATAACAATGGCAAACATATACACACCAAATACAGGAGCACCAAAATATATTTTAAAACTTCTGGAGGGCTTCATGGGAGAAAGCAATAGCAATATGATCATAGTGGGTGACTTTAACATGCCACTGACACCACTAGATGGATCTTCTAGACCAGCAGTTTTCAACCTGTGGCTTGTGACCCTTGGGGGTTGAATGACCCTTTCACAGGGGTCACCTAAGACATAACAGTAGCAAAATTGCACTTATTAAGTACCAACAAAAATAATTTCATGGTTGGGGGTCACCATAACATGAGGAGCTGTATTAAAGGGTCATGGCATTAGGAAGGTGGAGAACTGCTGTTCTAGACAAAAAATTAACAAGGACATAGAGTCCTTACAAGACAAACTAAATCAGTTGGACTTCATTGATAAGTACAGAACATTTCACCTCAAGCTGCAGAATATATATTCTTCTCAAATGCACATGGAACATTCTCAAAGATAGACCACATGTTAGGACACAAAGCAAGTCTCTACAAATTCAAGATTGAAATCTTATCAAGCAACTTCTCAGATCATAGTGGCATAAAACTAGAACTCAATTACAATAAAAACACACAAAATAGCCACAGCAATTTTAAAAAAGAAGGACAAAGTAGGTGGGATCACAAAACCAGATATCAGGTTATACTAAAAAGCAACTGTAATCAAAACAGCCGGGTACTGGCACAAGAACAAGCATATAGACCAGTGGAACAGAATTGAAAACCCAGAAATACACCCAAGGCAATATCCTCAAATAATATTTGACAAAGGTGATAAGAGCATACAGTAGAGAAAAGACAGCCTCTTCAATAAATGGTGTTGGGAAAATTGGACAGCTATATGCAAAAAAAAATGAAACTAGACCATCAAATTACACCATACACAAAAATAAACACAAAATGGATAAAAGACTTCAATGTGACCCGTCAATCCATAAAAATTCTAGAAGAAAATGTAAGCATCAAAATTTTGGACATCATATGCAGCAGAATTTTCACCGATACATCACCCAAGGCAACAGAAACAAAAGAGAAAACGAACACATGGAACTACATCAAACTCAAAAGCTTCTGCACAGCAAAAGATACAATCATCAAAATGTAAAGGCAACCCACTTCATGGAAGAACATCATTGCCAATGATATATCAGATAAGGGGTTAATTTCCAATATATAGAGAGTGCTCATACAACTCCACAAAAGGAAGACAAAAAACCCAATTAAAAAATGGGCAGAGGAACTAAATAGACACCTCTCCCAATAGGACATACAAATGGTCAAGAGACATATGAAGAAATGCTCATCATCACTAATCATCAGAGAGATGCAAATTAAAACAACAATAAGGTATCACCTCACACCTGTCAGAATGGCCGCCATCAACAAATCATCAAACAACAAGTGTTGGCGAG
Source organism: Molossus molossus (assembly GCF_014108415.1). NCBI lineage: Eukaryota > Metazoa > Chordata > Mammalia > Chiroptera > Molossidae > Molossus > Molossus molossus. Next base: position 70,553,972 of record NW_023425399.1, on the reverse strand, counting down.
GATGTGGAGAAAAGGGCACTCTAGTACACTGCTGGTGGGAATGCAGATTGGTGCAGCAACTATGGAAAACACTATGGTGTTACCTCAAAAAAATAAAAATTAAACTTCCATTTGACCCAGTGATCCTGCTACTAGGAATATACCCTAAGAAGCCGGAAACACCAATCAGGAAAAATATATGTACCCCCATGTTTGTAGCAGCACTATTTATAATAGCTAAGATCTGGAAACAGCCCAAGTGTCCATCAGTAGACAAATGGATAAAAAAGCTGTGGTACATAAAGACAATGGAGTACTATGCAGCGGTAAGAAAGAAAGATCTCTTATCCTTTGAGATGACATGGAAGGACCTGGAAAGTATTATCCTAAGTGAAATAAGCCAAGCAGAAAAAGTAAAATACCACATAATCTCACTTATATACAGAATATAATGAACATAGCAGTCTGAGGAATACGGTAGACACAGAAACATGGAAGTAAGGCACAGACTGCCATCCCTCAGAAGAGGGGGTGAGGGTGGGAAGAGATAAACCACAGAACTTATATGCATGTATGCATAACCAATGGACATGGACAACAAAGCCGGGGACACAGGGGGTGGCAATGGGGAGGAGGGTGTCAATGGGGTAAAAAAGGAGAAACATCTATAACAGAAAAAATTTTTAAAAAAACACAACACACAAAAGCATTCAAACACTTGAAGGCTAAATAGCATGCTATTAAACAATGAATGGGTTACTAATGAAATCAAGGAAAAAATTTAAAACTTCTTGAAAACCAATAATAATGAACACACAACAACACAAACTCTATGGGAAACAGCAAAAGCAGTTCTGAGAGGGAAGTTCATAGCACTACTGGCCTACATCAAGAAACAAGAAAAATTTATAACTGACTTTCTAACCCTACAACTTAAAAAACTAGAAAATAAACAACAACAACAACAACAACAAAAAAAAAACCCAGAGCTAGTAGAAAGAAAGAAATAGTAAAGGTCAGAGCAGAAATAAACAACATAGAGACCAAAAAACAAAAGATAAACAAGATTGATGGACCTTTAGCCAGATTCACCAAGACACAAAAAGAGATAAACCAAATGAGAAATGAAAGAGAAGTAACAACTGACACCACAGAAATACAGATCATAGAAACATACTATAAACAATTATACGCCAAAAGTTGGACAATCTAGGAAATATGGACAAATTTCTAGAAACACACAGCCTCCGAAAACTGAACCAGGAAGAGATAAAAAACTTGAACAGACCAATAACAAGAAAGGAAATTGAAGATGTAATTAAGAATCTCCCAGCAAACAAAAGCCCAGGCTCAGATGGCTTCACAGGGGAGATTTACCAAACATTCAAAGATCGAATGCCCATTATCCTCTAACTATGTTTTAAATCTTCAAGAACACAAACACTTCCTAACTCATTTTATGAGGCCAGCATAATCCTAATTACAAAACCAGAAAAAGACACTGGAAAGAAAGAAAACTACAGGTCAATATCCCTGATGAGCACAGATGCCAAAATCCTTAACAAAATATTAGCAAATCAGATCCAGCAATAAATAAAAAAAATTATTCATCATCACCAAGTGGGATTCATTCCAGGGATGCAAGGCTGGTACAATATTCACAAATCAATAAACGTGATACACCACATAAATAAAATGAAGAATAAAAACCACATGATTATATCAATAGATGCCGAAAAAGCCTTCGCCATAATTCAGCATCCATTTCTGATAAAAACGCTCAGCAGTGTGGGAATAGAGGGATCATATCTCAACATAATAAAAGCCATATATAAAAAACCTGCAGGCAACATCATACTCAATACACAAAAACTGAAAGCATTCCCTTTAAGAACAGGAACAAGACAGGGATGCCCACTTTTGCCACCCTTATTTAACATAGTACTGGAAATCTTAGCCACAGCAATCACACATGAAGAAAAAACAAAAGGGATCCAAATTGGAAAGGAAGAAGTGAAACTGTCATTATTTGCAGATGACATGATGTACATAGAAAACCCCAAAGACTCCATCAAAAATTTACTAGACTTAATAAATGAATTTGGCAAAGTAGCAGGATACAAAATTAACGTCAAGAAATGGACCGCATTCTTATACACCAATGATGAATTCACAAAAAGAGAAACTAAAAATACAATCCCATTTACCATGGCAGCAAAAAAGTTAAGATACCTAGGAATAAACATAACCAAAGAAGTAAAGGGCCTCTTCACAGAAAACTACAGGTCATTGAAAAAAGAAATAGAGGAAGATATCAAAAAAGTGGAAGCACATACGGTGTTCATGGATTGGGAGAATTAAAATCATTAAAATGTCCATACTACCCAAAACAATCTATAGATTCAGTGCAATTCCCATCAAAATACCAATGACATATTCCACAGAACTAAAACAAACACTCCAAAAGTTTATATGGAACCTAAAAAGACCCCAAATAGCCACAGCAATCTTGAAAACAAAGAACAAAGTAGGAGGGATCACATTACCACATATCAGGTACTACTACAAAGCCACTGTAATCAGAACAGACTGGTACTGGAACAAGAACAGACAGAGAGATCAATGGAACAGAACGGAGAACCCAGAAATTGACCCAAGACAGTATGCTCAATTAATATTTGACAAAGGTGCTTTTTAGGGGATGATGGCAGGAGGCAAGACCGGAGGGAGGGTGAGTGTGTGAGAAAGTGAGCGAGTCTGTGAGAGAGTATGAGTGGACGTGAAGGTGGATGACCAAACCCGAGTAGTACAGAGACACGAAGCACAAAGTTCCTGTACTGTGGACAGGAGCAGCCAGCTACCACAGTAAACGATCCTTCAGAGCACTTCTTCCTGCACCATGGGGAGGTCCCACCGTTTTGGAAGATGCCAGGTCTTCCCTGGGAGGAGGCAATGGGAGCAGCTAGGGCCCAGCACCTGAACCCACCAGCACACCTGGCACCATTGTACCAGTGGGTACTCTATGTCAACACAGACCAGTGCACAGTAGTGGAGCTCCCAAGGTGCAGGTCGCTGAAGCCAAGGACAGCAGGGAGCTCAGCACCATTCCCCATAGTAGCAGCCAGATCAGAATCCAGATATGCCCCCAGCAACAGAGGCTGGGGAGCAGACATCGATCCCCAGGCAAAAGAAGCACAGACCCGCAGCTGAGACCCATCCCCCAAAACTATAGCAAAACCTAAGCAGGAGTTGAGCTCAAGGGGCAGCAACACTCCCCAGCCACCAGCGAAGGGACCTGGAGCTCCACAGAGGCCTGTGCAGTACAGTCACCCACAAGAGCAGTGGGATCTAGAGCCTGAGAGAGACTGATGCAATCCAGCTGCCCACCTGCAGGAACTGAAGGGTTCAGAGGCACAAGAGAGGTCTGTGTGTCCAAGCAAGGACTGTGCAATCCAGTTACCCATGAGACCTGAAAGGTGCTGAAGCATCAAAGAAGCCTGTGTGACCCAGCAGAAACTGCACAATCTAGTTACCCACAGGACCTGCAGTGTGCTGGGGCACCAGGAAGGCCTGTGAGACCCAGTGGAAACAAGATAGGCTTAGAGGATGTGAAAATGGAGGCAGAATGAATAGTAGCTATGCAGACAATCTCCCAGGACCAAACAGAAATTGCAACTAAAATAAAGACAAATCCTTGTAAAAGCAGTAGGACAGGACCATATAACGAGGGACACTGGTAGAATCTGCACAGGCATGAGAGGGTGGTGGGCTGGGAGCCCAGGGACAGCAGCAGTATTAGCTGTGAGCAGTGCCCTTGGGGAATAAAGACCAAGCCCACTCCACAAGGCAAAGAGCGGGGACAGAGTGCTAAAATAGCCACAGCCACTCACCTAGTGGGAGGGCAGACTAGGCTGGAACTCTGTGGGGACACCTGGGATTTGGAGGGACTCAGAGTTTTTGCTGAGTTGCAGCCACAAAGGACTGTGGCCAGTGTGCTCCTTCCCAGAGCTGTAGGGAAAAGAAGCAGCCCCCCTCCCCCAGAGATTCAGACTTTACAAGGTGAGGCAAACACATGCAAATTGAGGCTCATTAATAACCAGCATGTATCCCACACTCTGGAAATCCTCTTATGCAGAACACCAGGGCTACATTCCAAGGCACTGAGTAACTGAGACTACTAGCCTCCAGGATAAAGCTACAGGATAACTGAACCTTTCCTGGGCTTGCAGATCTACCCAGGAAAGTAAGACTTGACAGTGGTGTTTAACATGGGCCCACACAGGCACATCAAAACCTAGCAGAGGGAGCCACAAACAACAGAACACCAACACCCACAGAGAAAATTGGGCAGACTCCAAAACCCACTGAGATAGCCCAACTGGTGGAACAAAGAAACAAATCTCAACTGAAAGAACAAGAGAACACTATCAAAGATGAGATAAATGAAATGCAGTTAAGCAAATTATCAAAGGAAGAGTTCAAAGCAATGACCTTGAGGAGGCTCAACAGCATGAGTAAGGACATCAGCACCATGAGTAAAGATATAGAAACACTGAAAACCAACCAAGTGGAAATGAAGAATGACATAGCAAAAATTAAGAACACATTAGAAGGACTGACCAGCGGAGTAGAGAAAGTTGAGGACCGGATCAGTGAATTAGAAGATAGGGTAGAAAAAAATCAACCAATCAGAAAACCAAAAGAAAAAAATAATTTAAAAAACAGGAAGACAGCCTAAAAGAACTGTGAGAAAACTGGAAACATAATAAGATTCGCATAATAGGAGTCCCCAAAGAGGAAGAAAATGGGCAAGAGTTAGGGAATATATTTGAAGAAATGGTCACAGAAAACTTTCCTGACTTGGTGAAGGACAAAGGCATTCAAGTTCAAGAAGCACAGGGAGCCTCAAGTAAGAAGAACCCAAACAGGCCCACACCAAGATATATAGTAATTAAAATGCCAAAAATTAAAGATAAAGAAAGAATCCTAAAGGCAGAAAGAGATATGCAACAGGTTACCTAAAAAGGAAACCACATAAGGCTCTCAGCTGACTTCTCAACAAAACACTACAGGCCAGAAGGGAGAGGCATGAAATAATCAAGGTCATAAAAAACTAGGATCTGAATAAAAAACTACTCTATCCGGCAAGGCTATCATTCAAACTAGAAGGTCAAATAAAGAGCTTTCCAGACAAAAAGAGGCTAAGAAAATATATTAACACCAAACCAGCACTGCAAGATATGCTAAAATGACTATTGTAATTAGTAGAAAATAGAAAGAAAAAAGGAACCACACTAAAAAAAAAAAAAAAACATGGCGATAAATAACTACATATCAATTATCACCTTAAATGTAAATGGTTTGAAAGCTCCAATAAAAAGACACAGAGTAGCTGCCTGGATAAGAAAGTATGACTCCCATATATTGTGTTTACAAGAGACCCACCACACAACAAAAGACCCACATAGGTTGAAAGTGAAGGGATGGAAAAAATCTTTCAAGCAAATGGAAAGCAAAAAAAAGCTGAGGTAGCAATACTCATATCTGTTGAAATAGATTTCAAAATGTAGGCCATGACTAGAGACCAAGAAGGCCACTACATAATACTGAAAGAATCTATCCAACAGGAAGATATAATCTTGGTAAACAAATATGCACACAATATAGGATCACCAAAATATATTATAAATCTTTTGGAGGACTTCAAAGGAGAAATCAACAGCAATACAATCAAAGAAGGGGACTTCAATACCCTGCTGACATCACCAGATAGATCCTCTAGACAAAAAATTAACAAGGAAACATGGTCTCTAAATGAAGCATAAGATCAGGTGGATTTAATGGATATCTACAGAGAAGTACACCCCAAAACTATAGAATTCACATTCTTCTCAAGTGCATATGGAACATTCTCAAAGACAGACCACATGTTACGGCACAAACTAAGTCTCTATAAGTCAAGAAGACTGAAATCATATCAAACATCTTCTCAGATCACAATGGCATGCAACTAGAATTCAATTGCAACAAGACATGCAAAGACATTTGAAAACTGAAGGATAAAGAGCATGTTATAAAACAATGAATGGATAACCCTGGAGATCAAGGAAAAATTTGAAAACTTCCTGGAAACCAATGAAAATAAACACACAACAACACAAATCCTATGGGATGCAGCAAAAGCAGTTCTGATAGGGAAGTTCATAGCATTACAGACCTACCTCAAGAAGAAAGAAAATTTTCTAATAGACTATCTAACCTCACAACGTAAAGAACTAGAAAGCAAACAAAAAGAAAACCCCAGAGCAAGTAGAAGGAAGGAAATAGTAAAGATCAGAGCAGAAATAAATGACATGGAGACCAAAAAAACAATTCAAAGGATCAATGAAACAAAGAGCTGGTTCTTTAAAAAGATAAACAAGATTGATGGACCCTTAGCTAGACTCACCAAGAAACAAAGAGAAAGAACCCAAATACACAAAATCAGAAATTAAAGAGGACAAATAATAACTGATGCCACAGAAATACAAAAGATCATTAACAACTACAATGAACAATTATATGGCAACAAATTCGACAATCTAAGCAAAATAAACAAATTTCTAGGAACACATAGTCTGCTGAAACTAGACCGGGAAGAGATAAAAAACATGAACATACCAATAAAAACAAAAGAAATTGAAGATGTAATTAAGACTCTCCCAGCAAACAAAAGCCCAGGCCTGAATGTCTTCATGGGGGAGTTTTACCGGATATTCAAAAAAGAACTAACACCTATTCTCCTCAAACTATTTTTAAAAATTCAAGAAGAAGGAAGACTTCCAAACTCGTTTTATGAAGCCAGCACAATTCTAATTCCAAAACCAGAAAAAGACATTACACAGGAAGAAAACTACAGACCAATATGCCTGATGAACATAGAGGCCAAAATATGGAAAAAAATACTAGCAAATCAGATCCAGCAATGCAAAAAATTATTCAACATGACCAAGTGGGATTCATTCCAGGGATGCAAGGCTGGTACAATACTCACAAATCAATAAATGTGATACACCATATAAGTAAAATGGAGAATAAAAACTACAAGATCATATTAATAGATGCCAAAAAAAGCCTTTGACAAAATCCAGCATCCATTTCTGATAAAAACACTCAGCATTGTGTTAATCAAGGGATCATATCTTGACATAATAAAGGCCATATATGAAAGACCTATAGCAAACATCATACTCAATGGGCAAAAACTAACAGCATTTTCCTTAAGAACAGGAACAAGGCAAGGATGCCCACTTTTGCCACTCTTATTTAGCATAGTACTGGAAGTCTAAGCCACAGCAATCAGACAGGAAAAAAAAAAATAACAGGGATCCAAATTGGAAAGGAGAAAGTGAAACTGTCATTATTTGCAGATGACATGATACTATACCTAGAAAACCCAAAGACTCCATCAAAAATCTACTAGACTTAATAAATGAATTTGGCAAAGTAGCAGGATACAAAATTAACGTCAAGAAATCAATGGAATAATTATACATCAATGATGAATTCACAGAAAGAGAAACTAAGAAAACAATCTTATTTACCATCGGGGCAAAAAAATTAAGATAACTATTAATAAACTTAACAAAGAAGTAAAGTAACTATTTGCAGATAACTACAGGTCATTGAAAAAAGAAATAGAGGAAGATATCAAAAAGTGGAAGCACATACCTTGTTCATGGATTGGAAGAATTAACATCATTAAAATGTCCCTACTACCCAGAGCAATCTATAGATTCAATGCAATCCCCATCAAAATACCGATGACATATTTCACAGAACTAGAACAAATACTTCAAAAGTCCATATGGAACCAAAAAGACCCTGAATAGCCACAGCAATCTCAAAAAAGAAGAACAAAGTAGGAGGGATCACATTATCAAATTTCAGGTTATAGTACGAAGCCACTGTAATCAAAACAGCCTGGTACTGGCACAAGAATAGGCATATAGACCAGTGGAACAGAACAGAGAACCCAGAAATGGACCCAAGGCAATATGCTCAATTAATATTTGACAAAGGTGGCAAGAGAATACAGAGGAGTAAAGACAGCCTCTTTAATAAATGGTGTTGGGAAAACTGGACAGCTACATGCAAAAAAATGAAACTAGACCATCAACTTACACCCTATACAAGAATAAACGCAAAATGGATAAAAGACTTCAATGCACTCATGAATCCATGAAAATCCTAGAAGAAACTGTACGCGATATAATTTCAGACATCATATGCAGCAGAATTTTCACTGATAAATCAACTAAGGCAACAAAAACAAAGGAGAAAATGAACACATGGGACTACATCAAGCTCAAAAGTTTCTGCACAGTAAAAGAAACAGCCGCCAAAATGGAAAGGCTACTCACTGTATGGGAGAGCATAATTGCCAATAATATGTCAGATAAAAGGGTTAATTTCCAATATATATAGAGTGCTCATACCACTCAACAAAAGGAAGACAAAAAAAACAATTAAAAAATGGGCAGAGGAACTAAATAGACACCTCTCCAAACAGGACATACAAATGGCCAAGACACATGTGAAGAAATGCTCAACATCACTAATCATCAGAGAGATGCAAATTAAAACAACAATGAGGTATCACCTCACACCTGTCAGAATGGCCGCCATCAACAAATCATCAAACAACAAGTCTTGGCGAGGGTGTGGAGAAAAGGGCACTCTAGTACACTGCTGGTGGAAATGCAGACTGGTGCAGCCACTATGGAAAACAATATGGTGTTACCTCAAAAAAATAAAAATTGAACTTCCATTTGACCCAGTGATCCCACTTCTAGGAATATATCCTAAGAAGCCTGAAACACCAATCAGAAAGAATATATGTACCCCCATGTTCATAGGAGTACCATTTACAATAGCTAAGATCTGGAAACAGCCCAAATGTCCATCAGTAGACGAATGGATACAAAAGCAGTGGTACACATGATCTCACTTATATACGGAATATAATGAACATAACAGTCTGAGGAATACAGTAGACCCAGACACATGGAAGTAGGGCACAGACTGACATCCCTCAGAAGAGGGGATGGGGGGTGGGGAGGGTGGGAAGAGATAAACCACAGAACTTATATGCATGTATGCATGACCAATGGACATGGACAACTAAGCCGGGGACAGGGTGGAGGGGGGGTGGGGTGGGGGTGCCAATGGGGTAAAAAGGTAAAATATCTGTAACAATAAAATAAATAAAAATTCATTATAAAAAAAAAAAAAAAAGCAGTGGTACTTATACACAATGGAGTAGTATGAAGCTGTAAGAAAGAAAGATCTCTTATCTTTGAGATGACATGGAGGGACCTGGAAAGTGTCATCCTAAGCGAAACAAGCCAAACAGAAAAAGACAAATATCATATGATGTCACTTATTTGTGGAATATAATGAACATAACAGTCAGAGGAATGGGGTAGTCCCAGAGACGTGGAAGTGGGGTACAGAATGACAATTATCTGAAGAGGGGGTGGTGGGGGAGAGATAAACCACAGAACTTATATGCATGTATGTATGAACAATGGACATGGACAACAAAGCTGAGGACAGGGTGGGGAGGGGAGGGGTGGAGGGTATCAGTGGGTGGGGGAGGAGAAACATCTGTAACAAAAATAAATTAATTACTTAAATAGAAAAATTTTATTAAATAAAAATAAAAACTAAAATCTCCAGTAATAAATATGAACATTTAGTAAAGGTAGTGGATCAACCTATTATAAAACTAGTATGAAGGTTAAAAGACAAAAGTAGTAAGAGCATGTAAAACTACAGCAATAAATTAAGGAATATACACAAAAATATATATAAAATACGATGTAAAAAAGCACAGAAAATATGTAGTTCTTTTAGAATGCATTTGAACTTAAGTGATCATCAACTTCAAATTGACTGCTATAAACATAGCTTACTATATATGAATATTATGGTAACCACAAACCAAAACCTATAGTAGATACCAAAAAAAAAATAGTAAAGAAAAGGGAACCCTGCCCAGCCAGTGTGACACAGTGGCTGAGCATAGACCCTTGCACCAAGAGGCTGCCAGTTCAATTCCCAGTCAGAGCACATACCCAGGTTGTGGACATGATCCCCATGGGCGGCATGCAGGAGGCGGCCAATCGATGTTCTATTAATGTTTCTATGTCTTTCTCCCTCTTCCTTCTCTCTCTAAAAGCAATAAAGAACAAAAATGTTTTTAAAAGAAAAGAAAAAGGAACCCAAACAAATCACTAAGAAAAGCCATCAGCCCTGACCAGTTTGGCTCAGTGGTTAGAGTGTCAGCCCATGAACCAATGACTTACACGTTCAATTTCGGTCAAGAGCATATACTTCAGTTGCAATTTGTCCCAGGCCCTGGTCAGGGTCATGCGGGACGCAACCAGTTGATATGTCCCTGTCATGTCTCTCTTTCTCTCTCTCTCTCTCTCTTCCCTCTCTTCCACTTTCCCACTCTATCTGAAGATAAATGGAAAAATATCCTCAGGTGAGGATTAAAAAGAAAAGCCATCAATGTACAAGAAAAGAGAGTAAGAAAAGAAGAAACTACAGAAACAACCAGAAAACAATAAAATGGCAATAAGTACATACCTATCCATAATTACTTTAAATGTAAATGGACCAAATGTTTCAATCAAAAGACATAGGATGACTGAATGAATAAAGAAAAATCAAGACCCATGAATGTACTGCTTATAAAAGATTCACTTCAGGTAGAAAGACACATACACACTGAAATTAGTAATAAAAAAAACTCCCAAGAAACAACAACCCAGGATCAAACAGCTTCATAGGTGAATCCTGCCAAACGTTCAAAGAATTAATACCTGTCCTTTTCAAACAGTTCCAAAAAATTGAAGAGGGAAAGCTTCCAATCTTTTTCTACAAGGTCAGCATTACCCTAACACCAAAATCAGATGAAAACATTACAAAAAAAAAAAGGAAAGTTATAAGTCTATATGCCTGATGAACAAAGATGCAAAACTCAACAAAATGTTAACAAACCGAGTTCAGCAATACATTAAAAATATCATACACTATGATCAAGTGAAATTTATTCCAGGGATACAAGGATGGTCCAATATATGCAAATTAATCAACATGGTATACCACATAAACTAAATAAAGAACTGTCATATGATCATCTTAGTAAATACAGATAAAAACATTTGACAAAAATTAACATCCATTTATGACAAAAACTCTCAACCAAGTGGGTATAGAAAGAACATGCTCAACATAATAAAGGCCATGTATGACAAACCCACAGCTAATATCATATTTAACAGTGAAGAACTAAAGCTTTTTTTCTAAGATCAGGGACAAGGACATCCATTCTCACACTCTTATTCAGCATAGTATTGAAAGTCCTCACCACAGCAGCCAGACAATAAATAGAACTAAAAGGAAGGAGTAAAAATGTCACTATTTGTCATTTTAAAAGCAGGAGAGAGTTTCTAGATGGCAGTACAAGAAGTCAGAGTCAAATGGCCAAATGGACTCATTGTGCTATTGTGACATTGAAGATGAAGGAAGGACAGGATGTGCAAGGACAGGAGAGCAGCTTCCAGAAGTCAAGAGTTGACTCTTAGCTGACCCTCAGCAAAGAAACAAAACTGAATTCTGCTATGGACCTGAATGATCTTGATTGAAAATGAACTCTTCCTATAAGCTGACGATCAAAATAGATCCAGAGACATGGAAGTAGGGAACAGGCTGACAAATCTCAGAGGGAAGGGGATAGGGGGAGTGGGAAGAGATAAACCAAAAAACTTCTATGCATATATGCATAACCAATGGACACAGACAGTAGTGTGGGGAATAAAGGAAGGGGGTAGAAATGGGGAGGAGGAGGTGGGGGGACCTCTTTAATACTTTCAACAACAAAGATTAAAATAATAATAATAAGTAAATGGACTCTTCCTTCCCTAGAGCCTCCAGAGCTCAGCAGCCCCAACATCTTATTTTTGGTCTTGTGAGATCATCCTAAGCAGTGAACCCAGCTGAGACTGCCCAGACTTCAGACCTACAGAACTTTAAACTAATAATGGATGTTGCTTTAAAGCTGTTATGATTGTGATAATTTGTTATGGCAGTAATAGAAAACTAATACATGAGTAGGTATGATGTGGTAGGTCTATAAAATTGAGCATTACTCAGCAATAAAAGAGATAATTGATACACACCAAAAAAATGAAAGACTTTCAAAATAATTATTCTGAGTGAAGGAAGCTAGACAAAAAATAATAATAATAATAAGAGTGCATGCTCTATGACTTCATCTATGTACAATTCTAGAAAATGCATAAGACTCTACAATACAAAAAGTAGACCAGTAATTGTCTAGAGATAGGATGAGGAGGGGTGATTAAGGAAAATATAAAAGCAATGAGAAAATCTTGGGAGATGATGATTGTTTATTATCTTGTTTGATGATAGAGTCACAGGTATACACATAAGTCAAGCTCATCAAACTGCACATTATAAATATGTGAAATTTATTTGCATCCATTACACTTTAATAGTGCAATAAAAATTAGCCTCCTAAATAACTGAAGAAAAGATGTCCAAATAACCTTTTCATTCAAAAAATGGAGAACACAGAGAAGCAGGTAAAAAGTTCTGTTAATTTATCTTCTAGTTCAATTAAATTGAAAAAAATAAATTGTGTGTACTGCATTATATATTTCTATAAAAAGTAATTTATAAAAGCTTAAAATCTAGAATAAACAAAATGCTTCTTTTGTAACACCTGAACTAGTACAATTTAACTGCCTACTGTCTAGTAACATCTTTACAAGCCACTACCTAGAGTTAGAAAATAAACCAATATTTAATCAGGACATGGTTCCTGCCCTCCAGTTGTCATATTGCTTAGTGATCTTTAAGTAATATGCTTCTCTAAACATCTGCATCACTTTCTGTTTCACAACTTAGTGTTTGATTGTATACTGTGGTTTATTATGATCTAATGGTTTCTTGCAAGAGTCTTGTCTACTCATTTAATTCAAAGATACTTGAAGGTCAAGAGTCAGGTCATTCACATTTATTCATTATTGATAGTTCCAGGTGTGAGGACATAAATAAAAATTTGTCCTACCTCCCATAATCTATGGAGAGAGAGAAAAACAGCCACCTATAGAATAAACCAGTGTTTGCTTACATGACAAATGTAAAGAAAAACATATCTGGATAATCTATTTATGTCTAAAGTGGCTCTAAAGGCAAGAATAAAAACTTTATTTTTTTTAAAAAAAATGGATCACAAAATAAGAAGTGCTGCCAGGAAAATGATAAATAAAGAGAAATGAGCATATAATATTAAATACCTTCTAGGTACCAGGCCCTAATGCTATGTACCTTCACGTGTATTATTTCACTTCATGCTCATAATCTATAAGGCCCTAAGATTAGTCTTCTTACTTCTCAGAAGACTAGATAATATCATTTAAGTAATTATTCAAAGTCACTAAAAAGCTAAATATCAAGATTGAAAATAGATTCAGCTGATCCAAAGCCTTGATTTTTCCTGACAAAGGAATGTCCATGAGCAAAAGCAGAGAATCCTAAATTCAGGTAGAGCAAAAGTTCAGTTTGACTAACATTCATAGTACATGTAATGTTGGGTGAAACTAAAAATCTAGCTGGGTATCACATGTTTTCCTTAAAGATATTGACCAAAAATAATTTTAATACTGCAAACAACCGCTCATTTGCCTTAGCTATCATCCAAAGATATCCCATATTAGTATCACAGTTATTTCATAATTAGGCCAAAGCCTAATCAGAAAAAGTGGATGAAAAAAGTTGTCCTCGTGCTCTCTACCCCTAGAGATCAATTTGTGTTTATATGGTCCCAAAGATTTGGACTGATACTGAAAAACTCCAAGAGGTTCCACTCAAATTTACGGAAGCTGCAGAAGATCTAGGAATATTTTCTCCCTAAGACTATTTAGGGAGAAAATGCTGGTTATGGTATTCTGACTCACTTTCAGGCTGGAGCAGACTGGTCGACAGAGTCATGAATTTCATTAAGACCCTCTACCCAGTTTTGAGTTCATCCATACATCCAAACACTAATAACACATCACCATGGTGCATAAAATAATTTGCACCTGTGCTTACTTTAATCTCTCCTCTCTAACCACTTAAACAGCCTCCTTTAAATCTAAATCTATATTTTGCAGAAGAGCTTCTCTAAAATACAAACTTAAAATGGCTAATCTAAATGAAAAAAATATAATGGCATGACTTATCTCAAAGGCTTAAGCAAACCATCTGATTCTGAGTGATCCTGAGTTGCAACAGGCTGCCAGCTCCAAATAATGTCACTAAAATCTCTAATAAAAAATATTGTGTTAATAACCCAAGACTGGTTATATTACGTATTGAGAAAGGTATGTTTGGATGATTATACATGAACCATTCTAAATTTCCTTCAGGCCACACAGTGGATCCTCTGATTAGTAGCTAATGAGTCTATTGTTAAGATCTCAGGTTTATTAGTAAACATGGTACAACAGAAAGTCCTTAATTTAAGAATCAGAATAGAATTCTAGTCTTGGTTATCACTTATTAGCCATGTCGGCTAGCCTCTATGAACCTGATCCTTCATTATAACTACAACTTCATAAAATTGCTTGAGGATAAAGTAATATAATTGAAGTAAAAGAACTCTGGTAATCAGAGAACTATGCCAACAATGCTATGGTGTTTCTGGGGTTTGGTGGGCCAGTAGTACATAATATGAGACAAAAGAGGTGAATTGCACAGCATCTCCAGGGAAGGGAAGGCCCTTTAAGGTGATAATCATCCTCTGAAAACCCAATGCTTCACTGAAGCTGAAAAGAGTAACAATTCACTAATGATATGTCTCTAGGGTACCAAGCCTGAAAGGTAATATTGGGGAACCTATGATTATTTGGTAAGACAAATATCATATGATTTCACATATATGTGAAATCTAATAAATAGAATGAACTAACAAGCAAAGTAGAAACAGAGACCAGACTGACAACTTTTAGAGAGGAGGAGGATCGGGATACTTGGGTGAAAAAGGTGAAAGGATTAAGAAAAAAAAACTCATAGGCACAGACCACAGTATGATGATTACCAGAAAGTAAGGGGGTGGGGGTAGGTAGAATAGGATAAAGGGAAAATAAATAGTGATGGAAGAAGACTTCACTTCAGGTGGTGAATACACAATACAATATAGATAATGTATTATAGAATTGTACACCTGAAAAATATAATTTCATTAAGCAATGTCACCCCAATAGATTCAATAAATATTATTTTAGAAAGTATAAGTTTGAGCCCAGCCAGTGTGGCTCAGTGGATGAGCATCAACCCATGCATCAAGAGGTCTCCAGTTTGATTCCCAATCAGGGCACATGCCCAGGTTGTGGGCCCAATCCCCAGTGGGGGGCATGCTGGAGGTGGCCAATCGATGTTCTCTTTCATCAATGTTTCTATCTGTCTCTCCCTCTCCCTTCCTTTCTCTCTAAAATCAATAAAGGAACAACCTGCACTCCACCGAGAGAAGCTGCCTGCTCAAGGAGCTGCACGGCTTTGAGTCCACCACCATCACCCAAGCATGCAGAGATCCCAAACGTGAGATTGTCATTGAGAAGCCAGCAAAGAAGTATTACACAGTATATGAAAAGGAATCAAAAATATTTTATAAGAGAATTCCAAAATGGCAGCAAAGTGAATGGAAGCTACACAGACCGTCACCCAGGACCAAACTGGAATTACAACTAAAACACAGACAAATCGACGGGAAAGAGCAACAGAAAAGCAGCTTGCGAGGACCATATAACCAGGGACACTGACTCCATCCTGGTAGGCTTGCAAAGGCGCGAGACGGGGGCTGGGAGGCCACAGTCAGCAGCTTGGCAGCGGCCTTAGCTGGGAGCAGCGCCCTCGGGTCACACTCCCAGGCGGCTCCACAGCGCAGAGCCAGGACAGAGGCTAAAACAGCCACAGCCACTCACCTTGGGCTCCGGCAGAGGGAGGGCAGACTGGACTGGAACTGTGTGGGGACACTCGGAATTTGAAGGAAACTCAGAGCTTTTGCTGAGTTGCAGCCATGCAGAACCGTGGCCATATTGCTCCTTCCCAGGGCTCTGGGGAGAGGCAGCAGCACTTCCCTCAGAGATTCAACCCCACACTGTAGGCCATTGAATGCAAATTGAGGCTTACTAACAACCAGCACCTGCCCCACCCTCCAAAATTCCCTTATGCTGAGCACCTGAGGGAGTTTTTCCATCAACACAAAACCCAAAACTCTTCAAGTAACCTGGACTGCTAGCCTCCAGGCAAAAAGCTAGAGGATAACAGTACCATTCCTGGGCTAGCAACTCTTACCAGGAAAGTAAGACTTGACAGTGGTGTTTAACATGGGCCCTCCCTCGCTCATCTAAACCCAGGAGAAGGAGCCACAAACAGCAGAACACCAATACCCACAGGGAAAACTTGGCCAGCTCCAAAGCCCACTGTGACAGGCAAAATGGTGAAACACAGAAACAAAAGCCAAATGAAAGAACAAGAGACCTCCACCGAAGATGATATCAGTGTGGAGCAGTTAGGCAAGTTAACAGAGCTAGAATTCAAAGCCATGATCTTCAGGAAGCTAAACAGCATGAGTAAGGACATAGAAATGCTAAAAATAAACCAATCGGAAATTAAAAACCACCAAGAAGAGATCAAGAGTGACATATCAGAAATAACACATTGGAAGGTCTAAACAGCAGGGTAAAGAAAGCTGAGGACCAGATCAGCAAATTAGAAGACAGGGTAGAAAAAAATCAACCAATCAAAAAAAACAAAAGGAAAAAATGAATAAAAAATGGGAAGACAGCTTAAGAGAACTGTGGGACAACTGGAAACGTAATAATATTCGCATCATAGAAATCCCCGAAGAAGAAGAAAATGAGCACGGGTTAGAGAATATATTCAAAGAAATAGTGAGAGAAAACTTCCCTAATTTGGTGAAGGAAGAAGGCATTCAAGTTCAAGAAGCACAGAAAGCCCCAAGTAAGAACAACCAAAACAGGCCCAAACCAAGACACATAGAAATTAAAATGCCAAAAATTAAAGACAAAGAGAGAATCCTAAAAGCAGCAAGAAATAAGCAACAGGTTACCTACAAAGGAAACCACATAAGGCTCTCAGCTGACTTCTCACAAAAAAACACTACATGCCAGAAGGGAATGGCATGAATTAATCAAGGTCATGAAAAACAAGGATCTGAATCCAAGACTACTCTACCCAGCAAGGATGTCATTCAAAATAGAAAGTCACATAAATAGCTTCCTAGACAAAAGAAAAGGCTAAGGGAATACATTAGCACCAAATCAGCACTACAAGAAATTTTAAAAAGACTACTGTAATTAGTAGAAGAAATACAAAAAATATATAACCAAACTAAACAAAAATGGCAATAAATAAGTAAATATCAATACTCACCTTAAATGTAAATGGACTGAATGCTCTGATAAAAAGACACAGAGTAGCTGATTGGATAAGAAAGCATGACTCATCTATATGTTGTTTACAAGAGACCCACCTCAGAACAAGACTCACATAGGTTGAAAGTGAAGGGATGGAAAAAATTTTTCCAAGCTAATGGAAAGTTAAAAAAAAAAAAATGGAGTAGCAATACTCAAATCTGATAAAATAGATTTGAAAATGAAGGCCATAACTAGAGACAAAGAAGGCCACTACATAATATTGAAAGGATCCATCCAACAGAAAGATATAATATTGCTAAACATATATGCATCCAATATAGGAACACCAAAATATATTACAAATTTTCTGGAGAACTTCAAAAAAGAAATTTATAGAAATACAATCATAGCAGGGGACTTCAACATCCCGTTGACATCACTGGATAGATCCTCTAGACAAAAAAATTAGCAAGGAAACAGAGACTCTAAATGAAGCACTAGACCAAATGGATTTAATAGATATGTACAGAGAATTACACCCCAAAACTACAGAATTCACATTCTTCCAAAGTGCACATGGGACATTCTCAAAGATAGACTACATGATATGACACAAACTAAATCTCTACAAGTTCAAGAAGATTGAAATCATATCAAGCATCTTCTCAGATCACAAGGGCATGAAACTAGAAATCAATGGCAACAAAAATATGCAAAGACATTTGAACACATGGATGCTAAAAAGCATGTTATTAAATAGTGAATGAGTACCAAGAAGATCAAGATAAAAATTAAAAACTTCCTAGAAACCAGTGAAAATGAACACACAACACCACAAAATCTATGGGATGCAACCAACGCAGTTCTGACAGGGAAGTTCATAACACTACAGGCCTACCTCAAGAACCAAAAAAAATTTCTAATTGACTGTCTAACCTCACAACTTAAAGTACTAAAAAGCAAACAAAAAGAAAACCCCAGAGCAAGTAGAATGAAGGAACTAGTAAAGATCATAGTAGAAATAAATGACATACAGACCAAAAAAAACAATTAAAAGGATCAATGAAACAAAGAGCTGGTTTTTTGAAAAGATAAACAAGACTGATGGACCCTTAGCTAGACTCACCAAGAAACAAAGAGAGAGAACCCCAATGCACAAAATCAGAAATGAAAGAGAAGTAACAACTGACACCACAGAAATACAAAAGTTCGTTAACGCCTACTATAAACAATTATATGGCAACAAATTCGACAATAGTAGCAAAATACACAAGTTTCTAGAAACACACAGTCTCCCAAAACTGGACCAGGAAGAGATAGAAAACTTGAACAGACCAATAAAAACAAAAGAAATTGAAGATATAATCTAGACTTTCCCAGCAAACAAAAGCTCAGGCCCATATGGCTTCACAGGGGAGATTTACCAAACATTCAAAAAAGAACTAACACCCATTCTCCTCAAACTATTTTTCAAAATTCAAGAAGAAGGAAGACTTCCAAACTCATTTTATGAGGCCAGCATAATTCTAATTCCAAAACCAGAAAAAGACACAACAAAGAAAGTAAACTACAGGCCAATATCCCTGATGAACATAGACGCCAAAATCCTGAACAAAATACTAGCAAATTGGATCCAGCAATACATCAAAAAAAGTATTCACCATGACCACGTGGGATTCATTCCAAGGATGCAAGGCTGGTACAATATTTGCAAATCAATAAATGTGATACACCACATAAACAAAATAAAGAATAAAAACGACATGATCATATTAATAGACGCTGAAAAAGCATTCGACAAAATCCAGCATCCACTTCCAATAAAAACTCTCAGCAATGTGGGAATAGAGGGATTATATCTCGACATAATAAAGGCCATATATGAAAGACCTACAGCCAACATCATACTCAATGGGCAAAAACTAAAAACATTTCCTTAAGAACAGGAATAAGACAGGGATGTCCACTTTTGCTACTCTTCTTTAACATTGTACTGAAAGTCTTAGCCACAGAAATCAGACAGGAAGAAAAAATAAAAGGGATCCAAGTTAGAAAGAAGTAAGTGAAACTGTCATTATTTGCAGATGACATGATATTATACATAGAAAACCCTAAGGACTTCATCAAAAATCTACTAGATTTAGTAAATGAATTTGGCAAAGTAGCAAGATACAAAATTAACATCAAGAAATCGACGACATTTTTATACACCAATGATGAACTCACAGAAAGAGAAACTGAAAAAACAATACCATTTACCATCGCGGCAAAAAATTAAGATACCTAGGAACAAACTTAACCAAAGAAGTAAAGAACCTATTTGCAGAAAACTACAGGACATTGAAAAAAGGAATAGAGGAAGATATAAAAAAAGTGGAAGCACATACCTTTCTCATGGATTGGAAGAATTAACATCATTAAAATATTCATACTACCCAAAGCAATCTATAGATTCGATGCAATTCCCATCAAAATACCAATGACATATTTCACAGAACTGGAACAAATACTTCAAAAGTTCATATGAAACCAAAAAAGACCCTGAATAGCCACAGCAATTTTGAAAAAGAACTACAAAGCAAGTGGGAATCACAATACCAGATATCAGGTTATACTACAAAGCGACTGTAATCAAAACAGCCTGGTACTGGCACAAGAACAGGCATGTAGACCAGTGGAACAGAACAGAGAACCCAGAAATGGACCCAAGGCAGTATGCTCAATTAATATTTGACAAAGGTGGCAATAGCCTACAGAAGAGTAAAGACAGCCTCTTTAATAAATGGTGTTCGGAATATTGGACAGCTACATGCAAAGAAAATGAAACTAGACCAGCGACTTACACCATACACAATAATAAACTCAAAATGTATAAAAGACTTAAATGTGACCCGTGAATCCATAAAAATTCTAGAAGAAAATATAGGCAACAAAATTTCGGACATCATATGCAGCAGAATTTTCACCAATACATCACCTAAGGCAACAGAAACAAAGGACAAAATGAACACATGGGACTACATCAAACTCAAAAGCTTCTGCACAGCAAAAGAAACAACTGCCAAAATGGAAAGGCATCCCACTGTGTGGGAGAGCATAATTGCCAATAATATATCAGATAAAAGCGTTAATTTCCAATATATATAGAGTGCTCATACAACTCAACAAAAAGAAGACAAAAAACCCAATTAAAAAATGGGCAGAGTAAATAGACACCTCTCCAAACAGGACATACAAATGGCCAAGAGACATGTGAAGAAATGCTCAACATCACTAATCATCAGAGAGATGCAAATTAAAACAACAATGAGGTATCACCTCACACCTGTCAGAATGGCCGCCATCAACAAATCATCAAACAATTATTGGCAAGGGTGTGGAGAAAAGGGGACTCTAGGGCACTGCTGGTGGGAATGCAGACTGGTACAGCCACTATGAAAAACAATATGGTGTTACCTCAAAAAATTAAAAATTGAACTTCCATTTGACCCTGTGATCCCACTTCTAGGAATATACCCTAAGAAGCCTGAAACACCAATCAGAAAGAATATATGTACCCCCATGTTCATAGCAGCTCTATTTACAATAGCTAAGATCTGGAAACAGCCCAAGTGTCCATCAGTAGACAAATGGATAAAAAAGCAGTGGTACATATACACAACGGAGTACTATGCAGCTGTAAGAAAGAAAGATCTCTTATCCTTTGAGATGATATGGAGGGACCTGGAAAGTATTATCCTAAGTGAAACAAGCCAAGCAGAAAAAGACAAATACCACATGACCTCACTTATATATGGAATATAATGAATATAACAGTCTGAGGAATAGGGTAGACCCAGAAACACTGAAGTAGGGTACAGACTGACAACCCTCTGAAGAGGGGGTGGTGGGGGGATTGGAAGAGATAAACCACAGAACTTATATGCATGTATGCATAACCAATGGACATGGACAACAAAGCCGGCGACGGGGCTGAGGGGATGGGGAGGAGAGTGTTAATGGGGTAAAAAAGGAGAAACATCTGTAATAAAAATTAAATTAAAAATAAAAATAAAATAAAGAAATGTCTGTTTTAAATAAATAAACAATAAAATCAATAAAAGGAAAAAAATATTTTTTTAAGTAGCAAGTAAGAGTTTGAAAGACAATTTGAAGGACCAGAACAGCACAAGGTAGATAGAGTCTACAACAAAGACTGAGCAAAGGCAGCAATTAAAGCTAGGCCTGGACCTGGGTCATAGATTAGCCTATCTGTCCTCTCCTCCAAGATCACCTGGTCATAGCAATGTTGGCCTCCCTCAAATGTTGACATCTAAGAGGAGAAACCTATTGTCCACCACTGCCTTTCAGACCATCTGAAGGTCTTATTATTTGGTCTGTACCTAATCAACTGGAAAATCCCTTGGGTGTCTGTCTAAATTAGTTCCAGGCTACTATAACAAATTACAGGTTAGTGGCTAAAACATTTGTTTCTCACAGTTCTGGAGGTTGGAAGTCCAAGATCAGAAATCCAACATGGTCAGGCTCTTGGTGAGAGTACCTATTTATGGTTATGTCCTCAGGTGGCCTTTTCTTGGTTCTTTTATGTAAAGAGCATGAGATCCCATGTTTCTTCCTTTTATAAAGGCATTAATCCCAAGGGCCCCACATTAATGACCTAATCCAATTCTGATTACCTCCCACATCCAAATACCATCCTTCACATTGGGGTTCAGTATATGCATTTCAGAGGGACACAAACATTTAGTCCATAGCTGTTGTACATACAGATCAAGTCTATTATATCTCCAAGCAAAGTGTAACATCTATTTTGAACCAAAATTAATGTGGCATGAGCCTAACATCTCTGAATACAATAATACACCCATAACAATGTTTCAGTCAGCAATGGACTGCATATGCAATGGTGATCCTATAGATTACAATGGAGCTGAGAAATTCTTTTCCACTAGTGATGCCATAGCCATCATGACATCATAGAATAATGCAGTACTCACTTGTTTGTGGTGATGTTTGTGTAAACAAAACTGAAGTGCCAGCAGTTGTATAAAAGTATAGCACATAAAATTATGTATAGTACATAATACTTAATAATCATAACAGCTGTTACTGGTTTATGTATTTAATATACTATATGTTTTATTGTCACTTTAGAATGCACTCTTTCTATTTATAAAAAATAGTTTGCTATAAAACAGTATGCTGTGTTATACCAATAGCAGCCTCATATAGTTCATGTTTTCTGCATCTCTTAATTGAATCATTTTCTCTTGTGCCTGATTTAATTTCATGTTGTTATTTTTTTCATCATGGCTCCTAAGCATATGAAATCCACTGGTAATGTTGCTAGTAAGAGACCACATAGAGTGACTGAGCAGAAGGAAAATTAAACATGATTAAGGACTACAAAAGTTGAAAATGAGTGATGGTTATAGCTCATCAGTCAGGCATGTCCCATTCCATGATAGCTACAATATATTTTAATTATTTTTATTTTATCTTTACTGTTGAGAGTATTACAGATGTTCCCATTTGTTTTCCCCCACACTGGCTCCTCTACTCAGTTCCCACCCCACCCCAGGCCTTCACCACCCTATTGTCTGTGCCTATGGACAATGCATATACGCATTTATTTCTTTGGTTAATCTCTTCCAACCTCCCCACTTCCCTCTGGGATTTATCAGTTTGTTCCATGTTTCCATGCTTCTGATTGTATTTTATTCATCAGTTTATTTTTTTCATTAGATTCCACATCTAAGTGAAATCATGTGATATTTGTCTTTCTCTGACTGGCTTATTTTGCTTAGCATAATAATCTTCAGATCCCTCAATGCTATATCAAAGGGTAAGATCTCCTTCTTTTTTAGAGCTGCATAGTATTCTATCATGTAAATGTACCACACTTTTTTTCTTTCTAAATTTTTTTGTTTTTAATTTTTTAATTTTTTTATATTTATTTTTGTTACAGATGTTTCTCCTTTTTTTTTTCCCACTAACACCCCCCTCCCCATCCACCCAGACTCTGTCCCCAGCTTTGTTGTCCATGTCCATCGGTTATACGTATATGCATATCAGTTGTGTGGTTTATTTCTTCCCTCCCCGACCCCACACCCTCTTCTGAGGGTTGTCAGTCTACTTCCACATCTCTGGGTCTACCCTGTTCCTCAGACTATTATGTTCATTATATTTCACAAATAAGTGAGATCATGTGATATTTGTCTTTCTCTGCTTCACTTGTTTCACTTAGGATAATACTCTCCAGGTCCCTCCAGGTCTTCTCAAAGGATAAGAGATCTTTCTTTCTTACAGTTGCATAGTACTCCATTGTGTATATGTACCACAGCTTTTTTATTCATTCGTCTACTGATGGACACTTGCGCTGTTTCCAGATCTTAGCAATTCTAAATAGTACTACTATGAACATAGCGGTACGTATATTTTTTCTAATTGGTATTTTAGGCTTCTTAGGGTATATTCCTAGAAGCGGGATCACTGAGTCAAATGGCAATTCAATTTTTAATTTTTTGAAGAAACACCATATTGTTTTCCATAGTGGCTGCACCAGTCTGCATTCCCACCAGCAGTGTACTAGAGCCCTTTTGTCTCCACACCCTCGCCAACACTTGTTGTTTGATGATTTGTTGATGGCGACCATTCTGACAGGTGTGAGGTGATACCTCATTGTTATTTTAATTTGCATCTCTCTAATTATTAGTGATGTTGAACATTTTTTCATATATCTCTTGGCCATTTGTATGTCCTATTTGGAAAGGTGTCTATTTACCTCCTCTGCTCATTTTTTTTTTTTTTAATCCTCACCTGAGGACATTTTTCCATTTTTTTGTTCAGATAGAGTGGGAGGGAGAGAGAGGAAGACAGAGAGAAACATCGATGTGAAAGGAACACATCGAGTGGCTGCCACCCTCACGACCAACCAGGGCCGGGGACAAACTGCAACCGAGGTACGCGCCCTTAGCAGGAACCGAACCCGGGTCTCTCTGGACCGCAGGCCGACACTCTAACCGCTGAGCCAAACCGGCCAGGGCCTCTGCCCATTTTTTAAATGGGTTCTTTTTCTTTCTTTTGTTGAATTGTGTGAGTACATTATATATTTTGGAAATTAACCCACTTATCTGATGTATTATTGGCAATGATGCTCTTCCATACAGTGGGTTCTCTTTCCATTTTGATGATTGTTTCTTTTGCTTTGCAGAAGTATATTAGTTTGGTTTAGTCCCATGTGTTCATTTTTTCCTTTGTTTCTGTTGCCTTTGGTGATGTATCAGTGAAAATTCTGCAGCGTATAATGTTTGAAATTTTGTTGCCTACATTGTCTTCTAGGATTTTTATGGATTCACGAGTCACATTTAAGTCTTTTATCCATTTTGAGTTTATTCTTGGGTATGGTGTAAGTTGCTGGTCTAGTTTCATTTTCTTTGCATGTAGCTATCCAATTTTTCCAAGACATTGAAGAGACCATTACTTAAAGAGGCTGTCTTGACTCCATTGTATGTTCTTGCCATCTTTGTCAAATATTAATTGAGCATAATGTCTTGGGTTCATTTCTGGGTTCTGTATTTTGATCCACTGGTCTATATGCCTGTTCTTGTGCCACTACCAGGTTGTTTTGATTACAGTAGCTTTGTAGTATAACCAGATATCTGGTGTTGTGATCCCACCTACTTTCTCCTTCTTTTTCAAGATTGCTGTGGCTATTCAGGGTCTTTCTTGTTTCCATATGAACTTCTGAAGTATTTGTTCTAGTTCTGTGAAATATGTCGATGGTATTTTGATGGGGATTGTATTGAATCTATAGATTGCTTTGGGTAATATGGACATTTTAATGTTAATTCTTCCAATCCATGAACAAGGTATGTGCTTCCACTTTTTGATATCTTCTTCTATTTTTTTTTCAATGACCTGTAGTTTTCTACAAAGAGGTCCTTTACTTCTTTGGTTAAGTTTATTCCTAGGTATTTTAAATTTTTTGCCCCGATGGTAAATGGGATTATTTTCTTAGTTTCTCTTTCTGTGAGTTCATCATTGGTGTATAAGAATGCTGTCGATTTCTTGACATTAATTTTGTATCCTGCTACTTTGCAAAATTCATTTAAGTCTAGTAAATTTTTGATGGAGTCTTTAGGGTTTTCTATGTATAATATCATGTCATCTGCGAATAATGACAGTTTTACTCCCTCCTTTCCAATTTGGATCCTTTTTATTTTTTCTTCATGTCTGATTGCTGTGGCTAAGACTTTCAACACTATGTTAAATAAGACTGGCAAAAGTGGGCATTTCTGCCTTGTCCCTGTTCTTAAGGGAAATACTTTTAGTTTATTCCCATTGAGTATGATGTTGGCTGTAGGTCTTTCATATATGGCCTTTATTATGTTTAATATGATCCCTCTATTCCCACATTGCTGAGCATTTTTATCAGAAATGGATGCTGGATTATGTCGAATGCTTTTTCAGCACCTATTGATATGATCATGTTTTGTTTTTGTTTTTTATTTTGTTTATGGTGTATCACATTTATCGATTTGTAAATATTGTACCAGCCTTGCATCCCTGGGATTAATCCCACTTTGTACCACATTTTTATCCACTCATCTACTGCTGGACACCTGGGCTGTTTCCGGGTCTTAGCTATTATAAATAGTGCTGCTATGAACACAGGGGTACATATATTCTTTCTGATTTTAAGGATTCTTAGGATGATACATTCCTAGCATTGGGATCACTGGCCTCTTGAATTTTTTGAGGAAACTTTATACTGTTTTCCACAGTGGCTGCACTATTATGCATTTTTACCAGTGGTATACTAGGGTTCCCTTTTCTCCATGTCCTCACCAGCACTTGCTGTTTGAGGATTTGTTGATGGCCACCATTCTGGCAGGTGTAAGGCGATACCTCATGGTTGTTTTAATCTGCATCACTCTGATGGTTAGTGATGCTGAGCATTTTTTCATATGTCTCTTAGGCATTTGTGTGTCCTCTTTGGAGAAGTGTCTATTCAGGTCCTCTGCTTATTTTTAATTGGATTCTTTGTCTTCCTTTTGTTGAGTTATCTGAATACTTTATATTTTGTGAATTAACCCCCTATTAAGATGTATCATTGGCAAATATACTCATATACTCTCCCATACAGTGGCTTTCCTTTTCATCTTGATACCTGTTGCTTTTGCTGTGCAGCTTTTTAGTTTGATGTAGTCCCATTTATTTATTTTTTTCCCTTTGTTTCTCTTGCAATAGGCAATGTATCAGTGAAAATTCTATTAAGTGAGATGCCTGAGATTTTGTTGTATATGTTTGCTTCTAGGTTTCTTAAGGTGTCACAACTTCCATTTAAATCTTTTTTCCATTCTGAGTTTATTCTTGTGTAAGGTATAAGTTGTGGTCTAGTTTCTTTCTTTTTTTTTTCTTTTTTTTTCTTGTCCCTGTCCAATTTTCTCAACACCATTTATTGAAGAGACTGTATTTACTGCATTGTATGCTCTTGCTCCTTTGTCAAATATTAATTGACCATAATGGCATGGGTCATTTCTGAAGTTTCTTGAGTGGTATCAGCCATTAACCATGTGGAGGTGAAATAGCTGAAAGGCTTTTTATGTGGATTGCCCAGGATGCCCAATATGATTGCATGGACTCTCGTTAATTCTTGGGCTGGAGGGAACAGGCTAGAATACAGTAATACACTTTAGAAATCCATAGTCTTTTGCTCAGTTTTCCATATTCTAATCTAGAATACAGAATGAGCTTCAGAGTCAAGGAGCTGTAAATTCTAATCCTAGTTTCAATACCTATTAAATGTTTTTGGAGAAAATAGTCTCCTTAGCCTCAGTTTTCTTGACTATTAAATGGAGCTAATACCTCTCAGGGCTGTGCAAGGATTAAATGCAATAAAATACGTAAAAAGTGTAGCAAAGAATAACATGTACTACTTAACAAAAGTTAGCTCTATCCCTTTACCTGGGTATTTCCAAGAGTCCCAAAAGCCTTAAGCCTGTAAAAAGAATATGATTGTAAAAAAATCCTCACAAGTTTTAAAATTAATATAAAATGCTGTGAGTGAAATATCTTATAATATTAAACAGAGTGAATAATAAATTCATTTGGTCAGGGTTGGCTAAAACTCAATGGTAAAGTCAAAGTTCAGTGCTCTGAGCCTTAACCTTTTTGTTCTCACAAGATGTGCTCTTATTTTATTTTTCAGAATCATCCTTTGTTTTAAAACAAAAAAAGAGCACAATTAAATAAGTGTTATAAACAAGGTCCAGAGGATGTACAATTTAGGAGCAGAGTTAAAAATGGAACTTCTCCCTCTTAAATACCATACTCAATTAATAAAATTCTTTTACTCTCTTAAGTATCTTATGATGCAAAAATAAAAATCTAAAAATATTGTGAGGATAAAATGTTTCCACAAACTATATACAATCAATCAATACTACAAGAAGCTAAAAAGAGTTTTAAATGAGGTTGTGAGAAGTTTGCTTCAAGTTTAATAGCTTTTACTTTTAAATAACAAGTTAGAATACCTTTACAAATACACAGTTAAGCCTCTGATACTATACTCACACACTTAAAGAATAAACAAACTTCAAAAATAACATTTTTCTTTGGAAAAATAAGAAAATAAATTGGCAATCTTGTTAGATAATTATTTTAATCCAACATTTTACTTAGTAGATAAATATTTGTAGAAAACCTGTAAATGGAATTGTGGACAAAAAGGGGTCATGTACTAAACCTGACAAGCTCAGGGAAGGCCTGCGTGGCCACCTTACAAACTCAGAGACCTAAAGTAACCACACATGATGGTCTAAAATGAACACTTTTTAACTAAAAGCAATTTATGGTGGTAGTCATGTCCTAGGCCAGAATCTTCCTTGACAAAGGTCAATTTTTACATTATGTAAGCCTATTGTCTCTGCATCTACTATAACATACCTTTGGAATGTCAAAGTAATTTTATTTTTCTGGATCCCTCAAAGCAAAGGTACAAAAACAAAGCAGAGACCACAAATCCCCTCATTTTTATTGAGTTAATTGTTGACTGTTAACTATCCTGCACCCACCTATGTAAAAGATGTATATGTCTATCATTTTACTTTTTATCCAATCCCAGAGGATTCCCTGCTTTGCCTTCTCCTGCCTCACTAATCTATCACCAGTGGATTTTATGTAATCCACTTACATCTTCTCTTTTGATTGTAATATATTAAAATAAGGTACAAAACTGCCATTCTCTGGAGCATAATCTCAATCTGTTGAGATTTTGCTTCCTGGTAATTGTTGACAATTTGGCTCAAATAAACTTACAAAAATGCTCTATAGGTTTGAATGTTTCTTATGTTTACAGTATATTTTTTCAAAATGCTAAGTGAAAAAAGCCAGACACAATAGATTATGCTGTCTATGATTCCATTTACATGAAATTCTTAAAAAAGCAAAAGTAATGATAGAAAACAAATCATTATTTGTTAAGGACCAGGGCTGGAAGAAGGGGGCTGACAGCAAAGAGTTGCATGAACTTTGAAGGAGAAGAAAACATTACATATCATAATTATTGTTAGGACTTACAGGGTAATATAATTCCTAATGGCCATTTGGCAAGCCTCCCTGCCACAGGAGAAAAAAGAACAAACTTCCCACCACAGGACAACTTGCCAGACAAGAAATGCCATGCGACACCAGGAACCAAAGCACCCAACCACACATTCCCCATTCCTGTAGACCCAAACTCCTGCCCAAACCCACCAATCAAAACCCCAAAACCCATTGACTGACAAAAGCTTTCCACCGGTGGACACATGTAAGGATGAAACTCCACTTTTGAGAGGCTGCTATCATCCACCAGGTGTTCCATGGCTCAGTGATATGTAGCCCTTCCCTTTGGATATCCCCAGCCACCAGCCCCTTTCTTTAAATAAACCCATTTTTTTTTATTCATTGTCTGAGATTGCTATTTAGCATGCTGTGCCTGCGAATTACCGACTTTAACCTTCTATTTATAGTGGTAAATAGACTGTACATACAAGGTGTCCCCAAAAAATGCATATAGGGTGTCTGTAGAGTCTATTACATTTTGAAAATAAAATGTATTTCAATGAAAATTGGCTTTATAATTATTCAAAGATGTTTATACGTTTTGGGGGGACACCCTATATGCTCTCAAAACTCACTGAACTTCTACACAGAAAATTGAAATATTTGAAAATTAAACCTCAAAGTTTTAAAAAAGTTTATACATAATAAATCAGCATCCTTTTCCAAGAATCATTTAAGTAAAAATATATCACTTAGTAAACAAATATTTATTTGTAGAAAATATGTAAAATACTATTTTCACAATAATAAGTAGTGTTTACTTTCTGACATTTTTATCTTTTTTATTTTTATTTAATTTACTGGGGTGACACTGGTTAATAAAATTATATAGGTTTCAAGTGTACAATTCTATAATATTTCATCAGGATACTGAATTGTGTGTCTACCACCCCAAATCACATCTTGTTCCATCACCATTCATCCCCCACTTACCTTCTTCTGCCTCCCCACACATCCCTTGCCCTTAGTAATCACCATACTGTTGTTTGTGTCTATGAGTTGTTTTTTCCCTTAATTCCTTCACCTTTTACACCCAGCCCCCCACCCCACTACTCCCTGACAGCTGTCAGTCGGCTCTCTGTAACTGAGTCCATCTCTATTTTGTTTGCCTGTTTATTTTGTTCATCAGATTCCACATATAAGTGAATTCATGTGGTATTCGTCTTTCTCTGATGGACTTACTTCACTTTACATAATACTCTCCAGGAAGATTCCAAAATGGCGGTGGAGTGAATGGAGGCTACACAGACTGTCTCCCAGGACCAAAATGAAATTACAACTAAAATAAAGACAAATCAACGGGAAAAAGCAACAGAAAAGCAGCTTGCAAGAATCATATAACCAGGGACACTGACTCGAACCTGGTAGGATTGCGGAGGCACGAGAGGGGCCTGGGTGCCCGCAGACACCAGTGGCCTTAGCGGTGAGCACTGCCCTTTGGTTAAACTCCCAAGCAGCTCCACAGCACATAGCCAAGACAGACGCTAAAATAGCCACAGCCAGTCAACTTGGGCACCAGCAGAGGGTGGGCAGACAAGACTGGAACTGTGTGGGGACACTCGGGATTTGAAGGGTGCTCAGAGATTTTGCTGAGTTGCAGCCACTCAGGAAGGTGGCCATATGACTCCTTCCCAGGGATCAGGGGAGTGGAGGTGGACCCTCTCTCGGAGAGTCAACCCCACCCAGGTGGGCCACTGAAATGCAAATTGAGGCTCACTAACAACCAACAACTGCCCCACCCTTGGGAAATCACCTTAGGCTGAGCACCTTAGAGAGTTTTTCATTCAACTGAGAACTCAAGGCCCTTCAAGTAACAGCGACTGATAGCCTCCAGGCAAAAAGCTAGAGGATAACTGTACCATTCCTGGGCTAGCAACTCTAAACAGGAAAGTAAGACTTGACAGTGGTGTTCAACATGGGTCCTCCCTCACGCATCCAAACCCAGGAAAGGGAGACACAAATAGCAGAACACCAACACCCACAGGGGAAATTTGGCAGGCTCCAAAGCCCACGGTGATAGCCAAAATAGTGAAACAAAGAAACAAAAGCCAAAAGAAAGAACAAGAGACCTCTACCAAACATGAGATAAATGTGGAGCAGTTAAGCAAGTTAACAGAGCTAGAATTCAAAGCCATGATCTTGAGGAAGCTCAACAGCATAAGTAAGGACATAGAAATGTTGAAAATCAACCAATTGGAAATTAAAAACCACCAAGAAAAAATCAAGAATGACATAGCAGATATAAAAAACATATTGGAAGTTCTAAACAGCAGAGTAGAGGAAGCTGAGGACCAGATCAGTGAATTAGAAGACAGGGTAAAAAACATCAACCAATCAGAAAACCAAAAGGAAAAAATAATTAAAAAACGGGAAGACAGCTTAAGAGAACTGTGGGACAACTGGAAACGTAATAATATTTGCATCATAGAAATCCCCAAAGAAGAAGAAAATGAGCACGGGTTAGAGAATATATTCAAAAAAATACTGACAGAAAACTTCCCTAATTTAGTGAAGGAAGAAGGCATTCAAGTTCAAGAAGCACAGAGAGCCCCAAGTAAGAAGAACGCAAACAGGCCCACAGCAAAACACATAGTAATTACAATGACAAAAATTAAAGACTAAGAGAGAATCCTAAAAGCAGCAAGAAATAAGCAACAGGTTACCTACAAAGGAACCCTCATAAGGCTCTCAGCTGACTTCTCAATAGAAACACTACAGGCCAGAAGGGAATGCTTCCTACCCATGAACACAATGTATGCCTTCACTTATTTGTATTTTCTTATAATTTTCAAGTAGAAATCTTTTACATTCTTGGTTAAATTTATTCACAGGTATTTTTTTTTTTTTTTATGCAGTTGTAAATAACATTGTTTTCTTAGTTTTCCTTTCTGGTAATTCATTATTGGTGTCTAAAAATACAGCCGATATCTGGATATTTCTTTTTGTATCCTGCTACTTTACAGAATTCATTTACCAGTTCTAGTTTTTTGGTGGAATCTTTAGAGTTCTCTATATACAATATCATACCATTTGCAAACAGTAACAGTTTTTCTTTTTCCTTTCCAATTTAGATGCCTTTTATTAATTCTTCTTGTCTGACTGTTGTGGCTAGGACTTCCAGTACTGAATAAGAGTGGTGACAGTAAACATCCTGTCTTGTTCTTGATCTTAAGGGGAGCACTTTTAGTTTTTGAGTATGATGTTGATGGTGGGTTTGTCATATATGGCCTTTATTACATTAATGTATGTTCCCTCTATTCCTACTTTGTTGATAGTTTTTATCATAAATGGGTTCTACCAAATGCTTTTGCTGCATCTATTGATATGATCGTGTGATTCTTATCCTTCATTTTATGTGGTGTATCGCATTTATTGATTTGCTGATACTGTACCAGCTTTGCATCCCTAGAACAAAACCCACTTGATCAAGGTGTATGATCTTTTTAATGTATTGTTAGATGTGGTTTGCTAATAATTTATTGAAGAGTTTAGCATCTATGTTCAACAGAAATATTGACTATAATTTTCTTTCTTTGTAATGGCTTTATCTGGTTTTGAAATTAGGATTATGCTGGCCTCATAAAATGAGCTTGGGAGTGTTCCTTCCTCTTTAATTTTCTTGAATAATTTAAGGATATGTGTTAGTTCCCTGAATGTTTGGTAATATTCATCTGTGAAGCCATACATTCCAGGACTTTTGTTTGTTGGGAAGTTTTGATTACAGATTCAATTTCATTAGTTGTAATGGGTTTATAGAGATTTTCTGATTCTTCCTGATTCAGTTGTGGAAAATTGTATGTTTCTAGAAATATATTCATTTAGTCCAGATTGTCCAATTTGTTGGCATATAGTTGTTCATAATATTTTCTCCCAAGCCTTCGTATTTTCTTCTCCTTCTCCTCCTCCTCCTCCTCCATCTTTTCCTCTTCCTGCTCCCCCTCCGCCTGCTCCTCCTCCTTCTCCATCTTCTTCAAGAAGACCCTTTAGCATTTCTTGTAGTACTAGATTGATGGTAATGTACTCCTTTAGTTTTTCTTGCCTGAGAAGTTCCTTACTTCTTTCATTTTTAATGATAGCCTTGCCAGGTAGTCTTGGTTGTAGGTTCTTGGTTTTCATCACTTTGAATATTTCACACCAATCATTTCTTTCCTGAAGTGGTTCTGTTTAGAAATCAGCTAAAAGTCTTATGAGAGCTCCTTTGTAGGGTTTTTGCCTTTCTCTTGCTGTTTTTAAGATTCTCTTTATCTTTAACCTTTGCATTTTAATTATGATGTGTCTTGTTGTGGGCTTCTTTGGATTCATCTTATTTGGGACTCTCTGCACTTTCTGGACTTGTGTGCCTTTTTCCTTTACCAGGTTAGAAATGTTCTCAGTCATTCTTCAATAAGTTCTAAATCCCTTGCTCTTGCTCTCTTCTCCTCCTGGTACCCTTATGATGCAAATGTTGTTACACTTCAATTGTTTCTAAGATTCCTTAAACTATCCTCATTTTTTAAAATTATTATTAGTAGTAGTAGCATTTTTTTTTTTTTTTTTGCTGCTCTGATTGGGTATTTCTGCTACCTTGTCTTACAAATCATTGATTGAATCCTCTGCTTTATCCAATCTACTGTTTATTTTGTGTAGTGTATTCTTCCTGTCAGATATTGTATTCATTTCTGACTGGATTTTTATAGTTTCTA
This sequence comes from Molossus molossus, assembly GCF_014108415.1. Taxonomy (NCBI): domain Eukaryota; kingdom Metazoa; phylum Chordata; class Mammalia; order Chiroptera; family Molossidae; genus Molossus; species Molossus molossus. Next base: position 70,520,203 of record NW_023425399.1, on the reverse strand, counting down.
TGATTATGTTGTTGTTCTCACTAAGTTCCTTGAGCATCCTTATAACCATTTTTTTAACTCTATATCTAGTAAATTGCTTGCCTCCATTTCATTTAACTCTTTTTCTGAAGATTTTTTCCTGTTCTTCCTTTTGGAGCTTGTCTCTCCCCATTTTGGCTGCCTCTTTGTGTTTGTTTCTATCTGCTAAGTTTCTCAATCTTGGAAGGGTGGCCTTATCTCTGTGGGACCAGTGGCACATTTCTCTTTAGTCACCTCATCTTGGTGCTCCAAGAATGTCTCTTGTGTGCGTTATGTAAGCTCTTCTTTTGTACTTGAGTCTTGAATGCTATTGGCTCATTAGTGTGTGTGCTTGATGCTCAGGCTTTCTGACTATGAGGATCAACACAAGCCACAGGTATGAGCTGCTATGTAGGTGCTAACCACATGAAGCAGAATTTTCTTCATAAGATTCTGGTGCCTGCCAAGATCTCCCTTTGGATAAGCCCCCTGTGAAGCTAAATAGATCCTGCTCTGATATTATCTGAAGCTAGCCACTGGGTGTTTTGGTTCTGGAGCCTCTTGGGGATTCTGGTGCAAGTCAATGTCAGACACTGGGCAGCCTATTTGGAGCTACAAAGTATTCCACAGTTTGTGGTTGCTTCTGCTGAGCCTGGGTATGCATGGGAAGGACCAAGTTGCAAACCAAGGCCAGCTTCCTTCAAAACCAAGCCTGGAGGCAAGTCATAAAAGACCCTGATTCTGCCTCCATCTACCTCTGCCTGTGGGCTGCCTGGTTCAAACTTGGTGCCAGTGCTGTGTTAAGGCCACTCAGAAAATGTCCCAGGATATACCAAGTTTAGCTGCCACCTGCTGGGTGCTTCACACATCTGTGGTTGGGTGGGGTCTCAGGGAGTCGTCAGAGTGGGCCAACATAGGTTATCAGACCCAAACAGACCAAGATTTGGCTGCAAAAAGGGAGCACTCTGCACTGCTCAGCCATGTAAGGGAAAAATGGCTCCTGTCCTAGAGACATAGACACATAACTCAGTCTGTCCTAGATTCTCTTGAGGACCAGAGATAAGCAGTTTGGGGCCACCAGGAGTCAAGAGGGTAGAGCTGGTGAATCTTCCAAGATGGGACAGGCGCAGTCAGGCTTGGGGGAAGGAGGGGAAATGCCTCCCCCCCCCAATATCCACACAACTGTCTGTTCCAGATTCTGCCTAGACCTCCTGGGGAGCCCATGCTCCAGGGCAGGGCCATAAGGAGTTGGGAGGGTGGGACCACTGCAGTTCAGAGGGTGGGATTAGTGGCTCTCCTATGAAAGGTAAGTGCTGGTCAGGTTCACAGGAATGTGGGTGGAATGGCCCCCACCCTAAAGCCACACAACTCAGTCACCAACACCCCGAGTCTGCCTAGACCTCTACACTCCAGCCCAGGCAGCTGATTTCTCAGCAAAGTTTGAGCTCCACAGGGTGGGATAACAGAGTCCAGAGGGTGCAGCTATTGCATTCCCCAAAACTGATGCTGTAAGGAAATGCTCCACCCAAAACAGATGGTGTATGCAGTGTGGGGGAGGGACCCAGCACAAGGATCCTGATGGCTGTCCCTTTAGCTCTCCCCCAAGCCACAAACCCCAGTCTCTCTTCACATGACTCTAGTCTGTTCTGTCCTCACTCTGCCAGAGTTCAGAATGAGTGGCTGTGAAGGAGATTCTGTGCAATGGCCCTTTAAGAGCGCTCCTGTGTCTCTAGTAGATAATTGTCTCTCCTTGCTGGACAGAATCCCTTCTGATTTTCACAGCTAGATGTTATATGGGCACCTCTTCCTGGCTTTAGCACTCTGGGATGGGAAGTCTAGCATGAGACTGAGATCCTACGTTCCTCAAGGGGAACCTTTTCAACTAAGATATCCCTCTGGAATCTCAGCCACCTGTTGGACAGAGGCTATCCCTTTTCATATCTCTGCCATTCCTACCAGTCTCAATGTGGCTTCTTCTGTAAAATTTTGGTTATGAGACCTCTGTCCAGCTGGCCTTCAGTTGGTTATACAGGTTGATTGTTCTACATTTTAGTTGTAATTCCAGTATGGTCCTGGGAGAAATGAGTGTAGCTTCCACCTATTCCACCACCACCTTGGGCATTTTTATAAGAAATAGTTTTTTTTTTTTTTTTTCATAAAAATAAGCAAAGTAACACATAATTGAAAAGTAACCTTGAACAATTTAAAATCCTCCAAAAATGTTTCCTAAACTCAGTATAAACTTGGCAGGTTTCTGAATGCTTTTCCCAGAATGTAATAGTATAACAGAGGCTGTATATTTGGGTTGTACAGGGGCCACATAGACAACATGAGTGAGTGACATGGAGCAAGAGGTACTGTCATAAACTGGAGAGTACACAGCCCCTCCCAAAAAGCTGCTACCACTAAGTCCTACGAATTGACACTAAGAATGAACACATGCCACAGTGCAGCAAGAGCATCTGAAGTTTAAAGGGAAGTAGAAATTTGGAGTTTTTATGTAAAATTTCCCAATTTTTTTTAAGAATAATGTTTGGGCCAAATAAAACACATCCGTAGGCAGAATTATGACCTCCATAGTGAAAGCTTTGTGACGTTTTCAATAACAAAATCTTGCCATCTTTGTAAAAGTTTACATCTTTATTTGTAATAAGCCTAGAATAATATACAATACTAGCGCAACTGAAATAAAATTCATCTCAAAATTACATAAAGGCTAGTCACTTCTGGCCATTTTGATGAACAACCATGTCCTGTTTACATTTCTAAGCATACTGGTTGGTAATAAAAGAAAATATCAATTAAAGGGAAAGGGATGAGAATAAACTAAAGAAAATCACAATGTTAAAATCCGAGTCGGCTTCTAGACTCCAGAGCAATAAAATAATCCACGTGTTGAAATTTGAGAACTTCATTGCCCCAACTAGTCCAACCTGGCTGTAAATTTCGAGCAAACAATTCCAAACATTCCCCATCTGGCTTGATATAGTCTTTTAAAACCTCTGTCCAAAAAAGGGAAAAAAAACACACAAATTATTAAGAAAGAAATCATTATCCTTTTAGCAGTTAAGAATAGAAAAGCAAAAATATTTCCTTAAATAAAAAAGACAGCAAATTAATTTCAAGGATTTTGTCACAGGCTTTGCTATTTAAAGGTAGACATTTGAAATAAGTACTCTTGAGACTGGGGAAAACACCATGGGAACTTTCAATAGCCCTGATTTATTGGTTTTCATTTGTAGATGAGAAATGAGGATTTTAACACCCACACAGATGATTTTCAGTTTTCCAATACTGCTGACATATCTCCTGAGTACAGACTTATTTTTTAAGAAATGTAATCCATGCATGAAAAAAGTCTACAGTAACAATACAAAGACAACCCACTTAAAAAGCTAAGATAAAATAATAGTCTCTATAAACATACACTTTAGTGAAAGTATAGTAAATGAAGAGTTGGACACAGAAATATTCAGAACATATAACTAACAAATAACCGTATCCCCTTAGTTATAACTTGGTAGTACTAAGAACATTCTTTCACTTCCAAATTATAGATCCTATTTACCTAAAAATTTCACTATATTATTTCCATAATATAGTGAATAATATAAATTAAGTATTCCTTATTCATTGTATTAATATTGAAAATTATATTTTGTTAGAAAAAAAGTACCTCATATATATTGGCTAAATAGCTGTGATCAACACTAACAGAAAGAAAAGAATACCATAAAAGCTTTTTTCTTGTTTGTTTGTTAATCCTCACCCGAGAATATTTTAGATAGACTGGAAGGGAGGGAGGAAGAGAGAATGAGAGAAACATCAACGTGAGGTAGACATACCAATTGGCTGCCTCCCACACAACCTTGACTGGGGTGGGGGATCGAACCTGCAACCCAGGTATGAGCCCTTGACCAGGATTCAAACCCATGACCCTTCAGTCTAGGGACCAATGCTCTACCCACTGAACCAAACCGGCCAGGGAACCACTAAAGCTTTTTTAAAAGTACATGCTCATTTGGATGACACATATTTAAGTCAATTTAACCTTTTTTTAATCCTCACCCAAGAATATTTTTCCATTTATCTTCAGATAGAGTAGGAGGGAGGGAGGGAGAGAGAGACAGAAACAGCAATGTAAGAGAGAGAGAGACACATCAATTGGTTGCCTCCCGCATGACCCCAACCAAGGCCAGGGACTAATCCGCAACCGAGGTACATGACCTTGACTGAAATTGAACCCACAACTCTGTGGTCCACAGGCCAACTAACTGCTGAGCCAGACTGGCTAAGCAAGTCAATTTAACCTTAACTACATTGCTAAGTTAGCTATTAACCAGTTACAGAAACTGGGTATGAAAATAACAATTAGGGATGAAAAGTCACTAGACAGGTAAAATATCATCTTAATTGCAATACAAGATTGAGCTTAGAATAAAATCTATCAAATTCCCTGTAGTAATAAGAAGGATTCCTTAGGAATACTTGATGTAGGTAAGGTTTAAATAATAACATATGCGCCCTGGCTGATTTGACTCAGTGGTTAGACTGCTGGCCCATGGACCCAAGAGTCATAGGTTTGATTCCAGGTCAAGGGCATGTACCTGGGTTGCAAGTCTGATCCCCACTCCGGTCAGGGTTGTGCGGGAGACAACCAATCGATGCATCTCTCTCACATCGATGTTTCTCTTTCTCTCTCTCTCTCTCTCTCTCTCTCTCTCCCCCCCCCCCCATCTCCTTCCTTTCCACTCTGTCTAAAAATCAATAGAAAAATATCCCCAGGTGAGGATTAACAAAATACAAAATGACAATATATAAAAAATTCTGTTTTATAATATTCTTCAGTTGCTCTCACAGCAAAATATTTGTCGGAAAGTACTGGTCCTGTTTATCAAAAATCAAAGAATTAAAAGTATCTGTCTATAACTCAACTGAATTCAAATTTGGGTTTTGCTAGCTTCTAGGAGATGGTGACATGAAGACTTCTAGTCCTGTCATAAGTATATAATTAAACGTTACTGAACTTGAAAGAGAAACAGTTCCCCATAGTCTTAGAGGAAAATAACTCTGTATCACTTTTCCATTCTTTTCCTCCATGAATTCAATGTCTTACCAGCCTCAATTCACTTTTAATGTCGTCTAAGGTTATCATGAACAAAGGTTCTCTTTGTTTTTGCTTATTTATTCAGTTTTTCAGTACAAAGATGTTAGCAACTCTATTTTGGAACATTAAATTAGAGTCTAAAATGAAGTTAGACAGTTAAAAATATTTACTATACTGAGCACCCACTATAATCAGTGCTATGGAATTATCAAGAAAAACAGACATCCATGTTTTATAAGAGTTCACAATCTAAGAAAAAGATGACCAGATACTTAGAGTGGAAAAATACATACAACCTAAACCCATTTACCACCTCCTATTTTCTTAACACAGTATTCTTTTTTCTTTCTAGTTGACAAAAAATAGAAAATCAAGGAGTAATGTCTTATCATGTTAAATTTTTGTTTAATTTCAAAACAAGACGAATTAATAAAAAAATAAAATTCTTACTAATTTTAAATATCATTTTAAAAGGAATGCAATATCTTAAAAGTTTCATCGCAAGGGAAAAATGTATAACTGTGTATTAATGGATATTAACTAGACTTATTGTTGATAACCATTTTGTAACACAGATGCTCAACTTACGATGGTTATGTCCTGATAACCCATCATAAGTTGAAAATAGCATAGGTAAAAAAATGCATTTAATACATCTACCAAACATCACAGGCGGAGCCTAGCCTACCTTAAATGTGCTCAGAACACTTAACATTAGTCTACAGTTTGGTAAAATCATCTAACACAATTACTGTATGGTAGGTTTAAAGTGATTGTTTATGCTCGTGATTGGGTGGCTGCCTGGCAGCGGTGGTTCACTGCTGCTGCCCAGCATTATGAGAAAAGTATGGTACTGCACATCAGTAGCCCAGGAAAAGATCAAAATTCAAAGTATGGTTTCTACTGAATGCATATCGCTTTGGCACCATTGTAAAGTCAAAAAACTTTAAAGTAGAACAATTATAAGTTAGGGACGATCTGTATATTCTTATATTGAGTCATTATGTCATTATGTTGTACACCTGAAACTAATATGTCAATTATATCTCAATTGAAAAGTAAATACAAATATATAAATTTAAATGTGAGCATAACATATACATACTTAGATAATTATATAGTATCTGGCACTAGTGAACATACTTCTAACCAACAGTGAGGAAGTAATCCAGTCAATCATTCCCGTTTTGTTCTGGGAGCAAGAAGCAGAGCTGGAGAGAAGTTGCTCAAACAGTACATAGAATTTCATCAAACTATGTTTTACTCTTCAGATAGAAACTGTTACTGAGTAAAGTAGTAAAAAGGAGTGAAAATTAAAGGTAAACTATAGAAAATAAAGTTTAACTCAAATACTTTTATTTTATAATCTTCCTATTAAATCTTTAAACTTAAGAATATACATTTATAATGTTAGGTTGTAGGTCATCATATCTACTGATGGCTTATCTTTCAATCTAAGGAGGAAACTTCAAAATTAAAAATAGAATAAATGTATCATTTGAAATAAATATGCTGCCAATTCAGTCTTTTTTATCTTTTGCAGCAAAAATAACAAATTATAACTTTTTTTAAATCTTGATGTTTCTAGAAGCAAAAGAGAACATTTTCGTTTTATGAATTTAGAGTTTAAGAACATTTACATGGCCCAGCTGGTGTGGCTCAGTGGTTGAGCATCGATCCATGCACTAAGAGGTGGCCAGTTTGATTCCAGTCAGGGCACATGCCCAGGCTGTCGGCCCAATCCCCAGTGGGGGGCATGCAGGAGGCAGCCAATCGATGTTCCCTTTCATCGATGTTTCCTTCTCTCTCTCCCTTCCTCGCTCTCTAAAACTTAATAAAGAAAAAAAAATTTTCAAATAAAAAAGAACATTTACATGTAAAAGCTCTAAACATTATATATACAACATGTATCATGCCAAATCCTAGAGTTATGATCTCAGAGTAAAATATACTGCAGAAAGTTGGAAGTTGCTTTCTGGTAGCTTGAGTCTACACCTAAAATACATGCACAAGCTAAATAATAACATGAACTCAAAAATAAAGGATTACATTACTCACCCAAAGTATAAAGATCATATATATAAAGTAATGAGAACTTTTTTCCCAAAAAAGTCTAACTTTTGTTTTCAAATGGTTCTTAATCCTGAAAATGTGTTTATGCTGCTCTCTACTGGGAATATGGCAGAACTGCATTTCATAGACAGGCTGTAACACTCATTTCTATTAGTAGCAATAAAAGACACTGTTTTCACTATTTTAAGACTTTATCTCTTAAAACTAATCTTTGAACAAAATTTTATCCTATTTAAAAGTAATTGATAAATAGTTTAATTATCATTTAATAATGAAAGATTATGGGTCTTAGCTTTCAGATTTTTAAAAGTAAAAAAAAAAAAAAAAAGCCCTAAGGCAAACATTAATTAAGCTTTGGTACTCACTGATTGATAAAGAAAATATAAATGATAAGAATGCAAATTAGATTTCTTCAAGTATAACTGGTGCCAAACAATTTTTTTCTCAAAGAACAATACAATCTCACTTTTCATTTAAGTCACATATTTAATGCATTACAGAATCTATGACAGTCCAAAGTTTAAAGGTACTCACTCACTAAAAATCCTTCTAAGTCAAAGAATGAATCATCAGCCCAGGCCGATTTGGCTCAGCAGTTAGAGCATCAGCTTGTAGACCAAAGAGTAGCAGGTTCAATTCTAGTCAAGGGCATGTACCTCACTTGCAGTTTGATCCCCAGCTTTGGTTGGGGCTGTGAGGGAGGCAACCAATCATTGTCTCTCTCACATTGATGTTTCTCTCTCTCTCTCTCTCTCCCTCTCCCTCACCCTCTTTCCCTCCCTCCCAACTCCATCTGAAAATCACTGAAAAATGTCCTCAGGTGAGGATTTAAAAAAAAAAAGAAGAATTAATCATCAGGTAGACATCTGAATATTCCTCACATGAAATAACACTATATTTCATCTGAAAATCACTGAAAAATGTCCTCAGGTGAGGATTAAAAAAAAAAAAGAAGAAGAATTAATCATCAGGTAGACATCTGAATATTCCTCAAATGAAATAACACTGTATTTCTTCTACATAAACAATTTTTAAAATTTTTTTTCTTTATTGATTTTAGAGAGAGAGGACGGGAGGGGGAGAGAGAGAAACACTGATTGGCTGCCTCCCTGTATGCCCTCCCACTGGGGATTGAGCTCACAACCTTGTATGCCCTGACCAGGAATCAAACCGGCGACCTCTTGGTGCATGGGCTGACATTCAACCACTGAGCCACACCAGCTGAGCTGCATAAACAATTTAAGATAACAGAAAGCCTATGCGCTATCAATAAAAATTCTTTGGGGAATTTGTATTCACTTTCCTACATATCCTAGCTTATAAATTATACCATTTTCTACAACATAATATGATAAGATGGCAGCCTGTAGTTTTCCTGAGTGACAGCCTGAAAAGTTGGGGGGTTTTAAAGCAAGGATCACCAAATTAATAAAATATATATTCCTGAGTAAATTATTTGAATAGTAAACTTTGAATATCAAATTGCATCTCTCTCAAGGAATTACATCCTATTTTTTTAAACTCTCAGTTGAAAGATTTAGCATTCACGGAGCTTCTACTATATGCTATAGAATTTCAAATATATTATAACCAATTCTCACAAATCTGAAAGATTAAATATCATTATTCCCTCTTTAAATGACGTTTTTGAGGTGGAAAATGATTAGAGTAACTCACTCATGTAGCACAGCCCGGATTCAAACTCATGTTAGTCAATCTCCAAAGCCAAAACTTTCCACTATTCCTGCTGCTTAGTTTCACTGAATGATGAACACTATACTAAAGCATTAAGACTAGTAAGAATTGCAGAATGCAGCAATTATCTTTCCAATGGTTCAGAAAAGCAACACTACCCAACATAAAACCCTGAGAGTCTCTACCTAATATCAAGGGAATTCTAACTATCTCTGACTGCTATTCTGAGCTCCTGATTTTAGAACAAGCAAACAAACGAGCCCTAGTAGTAAAACAAAGCCCCTAGCTGAACTGCAGTCCTCAGAGGCCCCATCAGCACTTCATTCTGTCCAGGCCAGTGATGGGTAGCAACCAATAGCAAGGGGAACCTAAAAAACAGTAAAGGCTGAGGTAATAAAAAACTCATCTATGGAGCTCATTCAGTGGTCCACAGATCCATCTCTTGCTTCAACAGTGTTTGTACAGAACAGACATGGGAACTCCCCTTCTTCCAGCCCCCTGACCACTCTCCAACCTCCTTTCCAGTAGCAACCTCCAGGACCAGCAAACATTTTTTTATGGTTAGCTCCTATTGCCAACCAAACATAAGTTCTCAGATTTGTCAAAATTACTCCACTAAGGTAGAGGCCTCCATCAGCTGCTTAGTAACCTGCATCTGTGGGCCTCCTAACCTATCTCTCTGAACTTCTATTTCCACCGTAATAATCTGGTTCTGGAGGGCATGGGGCCACTTTGGGGTGGCAGAGCCCTCTTCCAGGAGAAGAACCTGACCTAGGCCCTTTTGGAATCTGCATGCTCTGGGTTCTACTGGCACAGACCCACTTCTCTGTGCCTTCCTGGAGAGCTACTTCCTAGATGAAGTAAAATAAAATAGGACCAAACTAACCTCTACAGGCTGGCTGGCACCCAAGCTGGGCTGGGCAAGTTATCTCCTCAAAAGGTTCACCCTCAAGCAGGACAAGGAACCTCCTGAGCCTGGTGGCTTTTAAGGTGCCCCTCTGCCTCACCCTGGTGTCGGGGCTTCTGCCTGAGCCTCCCCTACAGCCACTAGGCAGCTTTTTAACCACCTAGATAGAGCCTTCTCCCAAGCCATGGACCAAATTAAAACAATAAATCTTTCAACACGAAAAAAAAAAAAAAAAACCTATTTATATATTCTGCTATAAAATTTTAGAATATTAATTAAAACTACATATCTGATTTAATTTACAAATCTCTAGACCGTTCAAATACTAAATTCAATCCTTTTTTTCAATTTGACAGAAGTCATAACATTTCTATTTATAAAAACATACCAGCAAGAGGTGGTTTATGGGAGTGAAGAGTACAGGGTACACTGACAATTAACTTGTGATCTGGAATGGGGAGCATATTCCTAATTAAAACAGAACAACAAAATAAATTATATTTTACAGAACATTTTTTTATATATAAGCCACAGTTGCCTTAACTTTTTTTCACCTTTCAAATAATATCTGAATTTAAATTAATGTAATAGAAACAATAATGGAAATCAACAATTTAAGTATCAAGACATTTCTAATAATTTGCTTTTCAACAATAATGACAATTACACATTAAATAAAACAAAAAATATTATAAAATTTCATGTGCCAAATCGTTCACATTTTTTCTGGTGTGAGACATTTTCAGATTTTCAAAAATGTAAAAATAAAGGAAAATAGATCACTTTGTTAATAATTTTAAAAACCTAAAAATTAATACATTATATAATTTTGAAAAATCACCTTTCCTACCTTAATGGTAAAGCTGTTTTTCCTTGAAATCTTCCTAGTATAAGACCTTCATAAGGCTTTTTGTGTGGAGAATCTAATGGGAACACAAACTCTCCTGAATTGGTGATCTGATAGGAAGGAGTTAAAAAAAACATACATCTGTAAATATCCCAGAAAGGTTTGTGGGTTTTCTTTCTTACAGTTTCCAGCAAAGAAAAAGAAATTATTAAACCTCCCGGCTAGTGCTGTGTAATAAAAATACAATATGAGCCACAAATGCAAGCCACATATGTATTTTAAATTTTCTAGTAGCAACATTAAAAAAAAGTCTAAATAACAGTAAAATTGACTTTAAATATATCTTAAATTTAATCTAACATATCAAAAATATTACCATTATATATGTAATCAATTCAAAAAAAATGTATTAAGATATGTCATATTCTCTTTTTCATACTAAGCCTCTGAAATCCAATATTTTACACTTAATACCATATCTCAGTTTGGACTAGCCACTGAGTAACTATCATATTGAACAGAGAAGCTGTAAGTGACTAAAAAATATTTTAAATATCACTTTATCATTTTGTACACAAAAATCTCTGCTTTCATTAACATTTATTCCTAGAAACCATGCCATCATTAACTCATTTATTCATTCATTCAAATAATATTTAATGATTACTGGCATTGTGACTAAGTAGATTATAATAGTTTCCTTCATTTATAGGAAACAGTGTCATTAAATACTGTCAGAACTAAAATTAATAATGAAAGAAGCTCAGGGATTAATGAGATAGACAATAGTCCGATCCTCTGGCATTATAAATCCAGAAATCAATTTTATCATTTCACCCTGGAGTGATCAGACTCTCAAAGACTCAAACTAATCAAATTGAAAATAGAATTCATAATAACATTATCAAACATTAATGAACCATTTCATTATCAGAATATTCATATCTTTTACCTAAAAACAAAATCAGTAAAATCTTTTTATCACCTCTAGGGCCCATGAGAGACAGCACCTCTCTCACACAGTGCAAAAAAAGCAGTGAAAATTCTCATTCTTTGGATATTCTTTATACTCAATGCAAATTACTCCTCCTGTTATAACAATATGTGTAATTACCTAATAGTGTTTCATATAATACCTTGTATTTTCATCTTAAATTCTGGTCTTACCATACCGTCTCTCACAACTGATCACTACTACAAATAAATAGTCTTAGTTTTTATGTATTAACACTTTACTGGTCATGATTTCAGAAGGTAATCTTTTCCTGACTTTGGCCCCAGTCTCTGACTATTAAAAGAACTGCCATAATGGGCAGGGTGGATAAGGTTTTATATTAATGTCATGGTCCTAGTATACCAAACCAACCAAAGCTAAGCCCAAACTACATCATGAAAGCAAAGATACAACTGTAAATGTTCGTTTTCCAAGTCCCATAGGTGCAAATAAACAATGTGCATGGCTTTTATAAGATATTCCAGTAGACTACAAAGTACAAAGCACATAAAAATAGAACTCTCCTGTGTCTAACATAAATGTACCCCCTACATAAATATTAAACATTCAATTGATAATAATTTGGCTTACCTTTTTAAAATTTAGGAGCATTTTTGTGGAATTTATCTAAAAAGACAATGTATCTTTAGAAAAATGTCCAGTGAACTCTGAACTAACACTTTAATTTTTCTGTGTATTTTGGTATTCTTATAACAAGCACAGATACTACATAAAGATCATCCAACTAATTTGAAAATTGCAATCATTTCTTTCAAAACTAGGCACAGCAGCATATAAGGCACTGAAGGGCCTAGGCTAAGATTTAAAGTATGAAAAGTTCTTGGTTCTAGCACCTTCCCAGCTCTTTCACACTGGGTTACTTTGCTATTCTCCCTCCTATACCCCGCAATGTAAGAAAGAAAAAAGGAAAATCATAAAGGGTGAATGAAATTGTGGATATATAAAGAGGAAAAAGATGAAGGGTAAGACTATTTCTATATTTAGTGATGGACAGATTCCCCAAAGTTTTTGTTTGTTGTTTTATAAACTACTAACATCAGAGCTTTTTAAAATGTCATCCTAATATCTCTCTGAGTGACTTATTAAGGCCAGCAGTTTGGGATTCTGTTACAAAAAAGACAGAGAACATACAAAGCCTTACGAATAAAAAGATAAAAATATTTAGCAGCAAAGTAAAAGTTTTAATTAGACCATGTTGAAGGAGTAGAGCAGTGACATGTTAAGTATTAAAAAGTAGATGCTACTTTAATGTGACTAATATGTTACGCTATATTAACAAACAAGTTAACTTCTGAACTTACTTTTAACCAGTGCCATTCAGCAACTATCTCCACAGACCACAAAGGATAAAGTTCTTCTTTTACAAAACGTAGGTGCTTCTGTCTATTAGTCACCCAAATAATAACAAGACAGTTTGGAGCAGCCAATTTAGGGACAGGTATTTGTTTTATTTGCAGTGGTGATAAATAACTGTACCTAAAAATAAATTTAAAAAATATTAACAAAATTTACCGCAAAAGAAAGAAAAGGCAGGAAGAAGACCTATATTGACTCCACAAATAAAAAGCTCCCATAGGTATTTATTTGTATTACTAAATATGAACCTACAGTGACATCCAGTGGACACAGTATTACATGCAAGTCAGATATAACCATTTTTCATTTTTACTTGTTTAAAATTGTCAGGCTATATTTTTTTATCATTTCTAAATGTATCACATTTAGCAATTTTTTTTCTAATATTTATAATATGCTCTTTACCATTACTGTTTGGTTTTCATATCCTCAGTTTATCATCCTCCCTCTTCCTTCCTTCCCAATCAATTCCACTGGCCTCCCTAAATCCCTTATGCTTTAATTACAAAAATAAAATAAAATAAAATAATTAAAAATTCTAGCCTTGCACCTCCTGTCCACTAACAGTATAAAGTTTGATTTCTCTTGCTAGAACACTACTTGCTCTATAATATTCAATCAAATAAATGTGCCCCTTTCTCCAACACTCAATACATACAACAGGGAGAGCATTCTCCTAGCTCCTCTATTGCTGCTTCCAGGATATAACTCATCCGCCTTTGCATAAAATCCCCTTCTCTTTGAGAGGTATGCTATCCCCTGTGCTAGACTCTAATATTCCTTAGAATCTACTTCATCTTCCCTCTCCATGATCAATAAGGACTTAAACGCTGAGACCTTTCTACCACACCAACACAAATCTTAAAATTATCCCAGGCAATTTCAAAACACAATCTGTATAATATAGACATTTCAATTATTTTTCCCTTAAATAAATACAACTGCATTCCCCCCCACTTCAGTAATCCACTCCAGTTGCCATAACCTAGGCCTTGTCATCACTCATACTTGATCCATCTCTGAAACACTGATCTCTGGCCATAATCCCCTATCCTTCATCTATTCTTTGACCTTATCAAAGAACCCAGTCAATGCCGCATTCCTCCACTTTACTGAGTTTATCAGTTTCTTCCTTCCCTACAGAATACCAATCACTTCATTGCCTTCTCACTAGTACCCACAACTCCCATCTTGCCTTTACCCTTCACCCAACCGCTCCTGCAAACCTCCAATCTTAAATTCAATTCAATTTCTTTACATGGGGAAAACCAAGTGGAGAAAATTACAGAACTAAAGAATTGGTCAATTAAATCCATTTTCAAGCTCTCAAAACTGCTCAATTCTTTTATTTATCCTTAGTTAACTACTATAAACTCTCATCTCTTGCCCTGGCTGATTTGGCTCAGCGGTTAGGGCATCAGCCCTCAGACCAAAGAGTCATGGGTTTGATTCCGGTCTAGGGCACGTACCTTGCTTGCAGTTTAATCCCTGGCCCTGATTGGGCCCCTGTGAGAGGCAATCAATCAATTTGTCTCTCCCTTCCTTCCTCCCTTCCTTCTTGACACTTTATCTGAAAAAAAAATCAATCAAAAAATTTCCTCCGGTGAGAATTAAAAAGAAAAACTCTCATATCTTTTCAAGTCCCTTGCCCAAACTCACTCTTGGCAGAAAGTGAGACTCTTTCAACTATCTCCTTGTGCTCCTTCACTTACCTATTTCTACATATTTCTTCTTAAAGGAAATAGCATGGCTTTCACCTATTTAAATCTTATATCTGGACTCTAAATAAGGCACTACATCAAATGGATTTAATAGATATCTACAGAGAATTACACCCCAAAACTGCAGAATTCACATTCTTCTCAAGTGCACACGGGACACTCTCAAAAATAGACCACGTTAGGACACAAACTAACTCTTTACAAGTTCAAGAAGATTGAATTCATATCAAGCATCTTCTAATCACAATGACATGAAACTAGATATCAATTACAATAAAAACACTCAAAAATACTCAAACAAATGGAGGCTAAATAGCATGTTATTAAACAATGAAAGGTTACCAGGGAGATCAGGGAAGAAACAAAAAATTTCCTGGAAACCAATGAAAATGAACACACAACACAAACTCTATGGGACACAGCAAAAGCAGTCCTGAGAGGGAAGTACATAGTACTATAGGCATACCTCAAGAAACAAGAAAACCTTATAATTGACTTTCTAATCCTAAACCTTAAAGAACTAGAAAGTAAACAAAAAGAAAAACCCAGAGCAAGTAGAAGGAAAGAAAGAGTAAAGGTCAGAGCAGAAACAAGTGACAATGAGACAAAAACAAAAAAGGAATTCAAAAGACCAATGAAACAAAGAGCCGGTTCTTTGAAAACATAAACAAGATTGATGAACCCTTAACCAGAATCACCAAGAAACAAGAGGACCCAAATAAACAAAATCAAAAGCAAAAGAGAAGTAACAACTGACATCACAGAAATACAAAGGATTGTTAAAAAATACTGTGAACAATTATACGCCAAAAAATTGGACAATCTAGGAGAAATGGACAATTTTTAAAATCACACAGTCTCCCAAAACTAAACCAGGAAGAGACAGAAAACTTGAACAGACTAATAACAACTAAAGAAATTGAAGATGTAATCAAGAAACTCCCAGCAAACAAAACCCTGGGCTCAGATGGCTTCAAAGGGTGTTTTAGCAAACATTCAAAGAACTAACACCCATTCTCCTCAAACTATTCCAAAACAATGAAGAAGGAGGAAGACTTCCAAACTCTTTTTATGAGGCCAGCATACTTCTAATTCTAAAACCAGATAAAGATGCCCTGGCCGGTTTGGCTCAGCGGCTGGAACATTGACCTGCGAACCAGACAGTCCAGTGTTCGGTTCCAACTAGGGACACGTACAAATAAATAAATAAATAAATGTCCCTGTAAGAGGGAGGAGGTCAAAAGTTAGAAAAAGATGGGCTGGTGGAGGCAAAGGTTGGAATGATGCACTTGGAAGACAGAGGAACAGATTGAGTCAAGGAATGCAGGAGGCCTCAAAGAGCCAAAAAGGAAACATCCTTCTTGAAGCATTCAGAAGGAACAGAACCCCACCAACACCTTGATTTTAGCCTTGTAAGACTCACTGCAGACTTCTGACCTCCAGAACTGTAAAGGAATAAATGTGGGTTGTTATAAGCCACTTCATTTGTGGTAATTTGTTATGGAAGAATAATAAACCAATACAGTAGCTCTAAAAATATAAATAAATAGATATAGATCAAAAATGGCGGCGGAGTGAACTGAGCTACACAGACCGTCTCCCAGAACCAAACTGGAATTACAACTATAACACAGACAAATTGACGGGAAAAAGCAACAGAAAAGCAGCTTGGAGGACCACATAACGAGGGACATTGACTCCATCCCGGTAGGCTTGCGAAGGCGCGAGACAGGGGCTGGGAGCCCACGGCAGCTCAGCACCGGCCTCAGCTGGGAGCGGCGCCCTCGGGTCACACTCCCTGGCGGCTCCAGAGCACAGAGCCGGGACAGAGGCTAAAACAGCCACAGCCACTCACCTTGAGCTCCGGCAGAGGGAGGGCAGGCTGGACTGGAACTGTGTGGGGACACTCGAGATTTGTAGGGCACCCAGAGCGTTTGCGGAGTGCCAGCCACCCAAGACGGTGGCCACATTGCTCCTTCCCAGGGCTCTGAGAAGAGGCAGCAGCCCCTGGCTCGGATATCCAACCCCACCCTGTGGGCCACTGAAGTGCTAATTGAGGTTCATTAACAACCAGCATCTGCCCCACCCTCGTGAAAGCCCCTTGGCTGAGCACCTGAGGGAGTTTTTCAATCAACTGACAACGCAAAACTCTACAAGTAACCTGGACTGCTAGCCTCAGGGAAAAAGCTAGAGGATAACAGTACCTTTCCTGGGCTGGCAACTTTAACCAGGAAAGTAAGACTTGACAGTGGTGTTTAACGTGGGTCCTCCCTCGCTCATCTAAATATAGGAGAGGGAGCCACAAACCGCGAAAACCAACACCCACAGGGAAAACTTGACAGGCTCCAAAGCCCACAGTGATAGCCAAAATGGTGAAACACAGAAACAGAAGCCAAATGAAAGAGCAAGAGACCTCCATTGAAGATGAGATCAATGTGGAGCAATTAGGTATGTTAACAGAGCTAGATTTCACAGCCATGATCTTGAGGAAGCTGAACAGCATGAGTAAGG
Source organism: Molossus molossus (assembly GCF_014108415.1). Classification (NCBI taxonomy): domain Eukaryota; kingdom Metazoa; phylum Chordata; class Mammalia; order Chiroptera; family Molossidae; genus Molossus; species Molossus molossus. The sequence goes on along the minus strand of NW_023425399.1, from coordinate 70,502,974 downwards.
ACAGAGACACTGAAAATAAGCCAACTGGAAATTAAAAACCATCAAGAAGAGATAAAAAATGACATATCAGAAATGAAAAACACATTGGAAGGTTTAAAAAGCAGAGTAGAGGAAGCTGAGGACCGGATCAGTGAATTAGAACGCAGGGTAGAAAAAATCAACCAATCAGAAAAACAAAAGGAAAAAACTATTAAAAAACAGGAAGACAGCTTAAGAGAACTGCGGGACAACAGGAAATGGAATAATATTCGCATCATAGGAGTCCCCGAAGAAGAAGAAAATGAGCAAGGGATAGAGAATATATTCAAAAAAAATACTGACAGAAAACTTCCCTAATTTGGTGAAGGAAGAAAGCATTCAAGTTAAAGAAGCACAGAGAGTCCCAAGGAAGAAGAACCCAAACAGGCCCACACCAAGACACATAGTAATTAAAATGTCACAAATTAAAGACAAAGAGAGAATCCTAAAAGCAGCAAGAGAAAAGCAACAGGTTACCTACAAAGGAAACCCCATAAGGCTCTCAGCTGACTTCTCACAAGAAACACTACAGGCCAGAAGGGAATGACATGAAATAATCAAAGTTATGAAAAACAAAAATCTGAATCCAAGACTACTCTACCCAGCTAAGCTATCATTCAAAATAGAAGGTCAAATAAAGCGCTTCCCGGACAAAAAAAGGCTAAGGGAATACATTAGCACCAAACCAGCACTGCAAGAAATGTTAAAAGGACTGCTGTAATTAGTAGTAGAAATGGGAAGAAAAATGGAACCACACAAAACAAAAATGGCAATAAATAAGTACATATCAATAATCACCTTAACTGTAAATGGATTGAACGCTCCCATAAAAAGACACAGAGTAGCTGATTGGATAAGAAAGCATGACTCATCTATATGTTGTTTACAAGAGGCCCACCTCACAACAAAAGACTCATATAGGTTGAAAGTGAAGGGATGGAAAAAAATTTTCCAAGCAAATGGAAAGGGAAAAAAAGCTGGGGTAGCTATTCTCATATATGATAAAATAGATTTCAAAACGAAGACCATAACTAGAGACAAAGAAGGCCACTACATAATATTGAAAGCATCTATCCAACAGGAAAATATAACCTTGATAAACATATATGCACCCAATATAGGAGCAAAAAAATATATTAAAAATCTTCTGGAGGACTTCCAAAGAGAAATCGACAACATTATCATAGCAGGGGACTTCAACACCCCATTGACAGCACTGGATAGATCCTCTAGGCAAAAAATTAGCAAAGAAACAGAGACTCTAAATGAAGGACTAGACCAAATGGATTTAATAGATATCTACAGAGAATTACACCCCAAAACTACAGAATACACATTCTTCTCAAGTGCACATGGGACATTCTCAAAGATAGACCACATGATAGGACACAAACTAAATCTCTACAAGTTCAAGAACAATGAAATCATAGCAAACATCTGCTCAGATCACAATGGCATGAAACTAGAAATCAATTGCAACAAGAACATGCAAAGACATTGGAACACATGGAGGCTAAACAGCATGTTATTAAACAATGAATGGGTCACCGAGGAGATCAAGGAAGAAATTAAAAACTTCCTGGAAACCAATGAAAATGAACACACAACAACACAAAATCTATGAGGTGCAGCGAAAGGAGTTCTGAGAGGGAAGTTCATAGCACTACAGGCCTACCTCAAAAAACAAGAAAAATCTCTAATTGACTGTCTAACCTCACAACTTAAAGAATTACAAAGCAAACAAAAAGAAAACCCCAGAGCAAGTAGAAGGAAGAAAATAGTAAAGATCAGAGCAGAAATAAATGACATAGAGACCAAAAAAACAATTCAAAATATCAATGAAACAAAGAGCTGGTTTTTCGAAAAGATAAACAAGATTGATGGACCCTTAGCTAGACTCACCAAGAAACAAAGAGAGAGAACCCAAATACACAATACCAGAAATGAAAGAGGAGAAGTAACAACCAACACCATGGAAATACAAAAGATCGTTAACAACTACTATGAACAACTATATGGCAACAAATTTGACAATCTAAGCGAAATGGACAAATTTCTAGAAACACACAGACTCCCAAAACTGGACCCGGAAGAGATAGAAAACTTGAACAGACCAATAACAAATAAGGAAATTGAAGAGGTAATTGAGACTCTCCCAGCAAACAAAAGCCCAGGCCCAGATGGATTCACGGGGGAGTTTTACCGAACATTCAAAAAAGAACTAACACCCATTCTCCTCAAACTATTTCAAAAAATTCAAGAAGAAGGATGACTTCCAAACACGTTCTATGAGGCCAGAATAATTCTAATTCCACAACCAGAAAAAGACACTACAAAGAAAGAAAACTACAGGCCAATATCCCTGATGAACATAGACGCCAAAATCCTGAACAAAATATTAGCAAATCGGATCCAGAAATACAACACTAAAATTATTCGCGATGACCAAGTGGGATTCATTCCAAGGATGCAAGGCTGGTACAATATTCACAAATCAATAAATGTGATACATCACATAAACAAAATGAAGAATAAAAACCACATGATAATATCAATAGATGCTGGAAAAGCATTCGACAAAATCCAGCATCCATTTCTGATAAAAACGCTCAGCAATGTGGGAATAGAGGGATCATATCTCAACATAATAAAGGCCATATATGAAAGAACTACAGCCAACATCATACTCAATGGACAGAAACTAAAAACATTTCCAATAAGAACAGGAACAAGACAGGGATGTCCACTTTCGCCACTCTTATTTAACATTGTACTGGAAGTCTTAGCAACAGCAATCAGACATGAAGAAAAAACAAAAGGGATCCAAATTGGAAAGGAGGAAGTGAAACAGTCATTATTTGCAGATGACATGATATTATACATAGAAAACCCTAAAGACTCCATCAAAAATCTACTAGACTTAATAAACGAATTTGGCAAAGTAGCAGGATACACAATTAACATCAAGAAATCGACAGCATTCTTGTACACCAATGATGAACTCACAGAAAGAGAAACTGAAAAAACAATCCCATTTACCATCGTGCCAAAAAAATTACGATACCTAGGAATAAACTTAACCAAGAAGTAAAGGACCTATTTGCAGAAAACTACAGGTCATTTAAAAAAGAAATAGAGGAAGATATAAAAAAGTGGAAGCACATACCCTGTTCATGGATTAGAAGAATTAACATCATTAAAATGTCCATATTACCCAAAGCAATCTATAGATTCAATGCAATCCCCATCAAAATACCAACGACATATTTCATAGAACTAGAACAAATACTTCAAAAGTTCATATGGAACCAAAAAAGACCCTGAATAGCCACAGCAATCTTGAAAAAGAAGAACAAAGTAGGTGGGATCACAATACTAGATATCAGGTTATACTACAAAGCGACTGTAATCAAAACAGCCTGGTACTGGCACAAGAGCAGGCATATAGACCAGTGGAACAGAACTGAAAACCCAGAAATGGACCCAATGCAATACGCTCACTTAATATTTGACAAAGGTGACAAGAGCATACAGTGGAGTAAAGACAGCCTCTTTAATAAATGGTGTTGGGAAAATTGGACAGCTACATGCAAAAAAAAAAAAAAAAAAAAATGAAACTAGACCATCAACTTACACCATACACAAAAATAAACTCGAAATGGATAAAAGACTTAAATGTGACCCGTGAATCCATAAAAATTCTAGAAGAAAATGTAGGCAACAAAATTTCGGACATCATACGGAGCAGAATTTTCACTGATACATCACCTAAGGCAACAGAAATAAAGGAGAAAATGAACACATGGGACTACATCAAACTAAAAAGCTTCTGCACAGCAAAAGAAACAATCATCAAAATGGAAAGGCAAGACTTCCGGTCAAGATGGCGGCGTAGGTAAACGCGGTATCGCGTCCTCCCACAACCACATCAAAGTTACAACTAAACAACAGAACAACCATCATTCAAAATCGCCTGGAATCAAGCTGAATGGAAGTTGTACAACTACGGAATTAAAGAAAAAAAAAAAAAAAGCAGCTACATCCAGACTGGTAGGACGGGCGGCGGCGGCGGGCAGCTGCGAGACAGGCTGGTCCCACACCCAAGCGTGGTGGATAAAAATCAGGAGGCTCCCGCGGCTGGGAAGGCCCTTCCTGAGGACTGAGGGGTCCCCGTCCCACACCAGGTGCCCCGCTCAGGGTTCCAGTGCCAGTAAGAGAAGTCCCCATAACTTCTGGCTGGAAAAACCAGCGGAAACTGAGGCTCAGGGAAGCTGACCTGGCTGGAGCTCCAGGCAGCTCCCTAAAGGGTCTGCGCATGGACTTATCGGATTCTCTCCCTCTAAGCTCGGAGGGGAGGCAGCTCGAGGGGCGCCAGAGACATACAGGGAAGATCTGAGCTGTTTGGCACTGGAGCGAGGACAGGAGAGGGGGCTTCCTCGGGGACAAATGTGCTGTAAGAGGCCTTTGTTCCTTTGGTGAGCCCTTCCCGGGGGCAGCAGACAGAAGCTATATCTGGGACTCCAGCAACCTGGCTCCCACTGGTAGCCCCGCCCTGCTGACTCCCGGAGGCCCTGCCCCGCCCCACCCAACTTTCAAGCCCACCCAAAATGTTGCCACTTGCTTAACCATAGGATTGGCTGGTCTTGGTCTTGGATCCTGCTTCAGGTTTTTCCTAAATTCTTTCAAACAAGCAGCATCGGGTCTCAGCGAGCCCCATACCTCTCATTAAGTAATACACAGAAACAAACACAGGGAGGCAGCCAAAATGAGGATACAAAGAAACAGGTCCCAAATGAAAGAACAGAACAAAACCCCAATAAAAGAACTAAGCGAAAAGGAGATAAGCAACCTAACAGATACTGAGTTCAAAATACTGCTTATAAGGATGCTCAATGAACTTAGTGAGAACCTCAGTGAACTTAGGGAGGGCCTCAAGAGCATAAAAAGGACCAGTTAGAAATCATGGATACACAGTTAGAATTAAAGGAGGCATTAACTGAAATAAAGAATAATTTACACAGCTTCAATAATAGAGTATGTAAATCCAAGGAGCAAACCATCGATTTGGAATATAAGGAAGCAAAAAATCCCCAATCAGAACAGCAAAAAGAAAAAAGAATCCAAAAAAAATGAGGATAGGGTAAGGAGCCTCTGGAACAACTTCAAGCGTGCCAACATTCACATCTTGGGGGTGCCCGAAGGAGAAGAGAGAGAAGAAGAAATCGAAAACCTGTTTGAAACAATAATGGCAGAAAACTTTCCTAACTTGGTGAAGGAAACGGACATACAAGTCCAGGAAGCACAGAGAGTCCCAAACAAGATGAACCCCAAGAGGCCCACACCAAGACACATCATCATCAAAATGCAAAAGGTTCAAGACAAAGAGAGAATCTTAAAAGCAGCAAGAGAAAGGCAGCTAGTTACCTACAAGGGAGTACCCATTAGGCTGTCAGCTGATTTCTCAAAAGAAACTTTGCAGGCCAGAAGGGAGTGGCAAGAAATATTCAGAGTGATGAAAACCAAGAACCTACAACCAAAATTACTCTATCCTGCAAAGCTGTCATTTAGAATTGATGGACATATAAAAACTTTCCCAGACAAGAAAAAGTTAAAGGAGTTCATCACTACCAAACCGTTACTATATGAAATGATGAAGGGTCTTTTTGAAGAAAAAGATAAAATGTATGAACAAACAAAATGGCAATGAATACATATCTATCAACAATGGAATCTACAAACCAAATGAACAGGAAGAACAGAAACATTCTCATAGATACAGAGAACATTTTGTTGGTTGCCAGTTGGGAAGGGGGTTGGGGGAATGGGTGAAAAAGGTGAAGGGATTAAGAAGAACAAATTCATTGCTAGACTGACAAACCTCAAAGGGAAAGGAGTTGGGGGGGTGGGAAGAAAGAAACCAAAGAACTTATATGCATAACCAATGGACACAGACAATAGTGTGGGAAAAGGTGGGAGGGGGGCAGGAGTGGGGAAGAGGGGGTCAATGGGGGAAAAATGTGGAACATCTGTAATACATTTTACATCCAACAATAAAGATTTGAAAAAAAAAAAAAAATGGAAAGGCAACCCACTGTATGGGAGAACATCATTGCCAATGATGTATCAGATAAGGGGTTAATTTCCAATATATACAGAGTGCTCATACAACTCAACAAAAGGAAGACAAAGAACCCAATTAAAAAATGGGCAGATTAGCTGAATAGACACCTCTCCAAAAAGGACATACAAATGGCCAAGACACATGTGAAGAAATACTCAACATCACTAATCATCAGAGAGATGCAAATTAAAACAACAATGAGGTATCACCTCACACCTGTCAGAATGGCCGCCATCAACAAATCATCAAACAACAAGTGTTGGCGAGGGTGTGGAGAAAAGGGGACTCTAATACACTGCTGGTGGGAATGCAGACTGGTGCAGCCGCTGTGGAAAACAATATGGTGTTACCTCAAAAAATTAAAAATTGAACTTCCATTTGACCCAGTGATCCCACTTCTAGGAATATACCCTAAGAAACCTGAAACACCAATCAGGAAGAATATATGTACCCCCATGTTCATAGCAGCACTATATACAATAGCTAAGATCTGGAAACAGCCCAAGTGTCCATCAGTAGATGAATGGATAAAAAGGTTGTGGTACATATACACAATGGAGTACTATGCAGCAGTAAGAAAGAAAGATCTCTTATCCTTTGAGACGACATGGAGGGACCTGGAAAGTATTATCCTAAGTGAAATAAGCCAAGCAGAAAAAGACAAATACCACATGATCTCACTTATAAACGGAATATAATGAACATAACAGTCTGAGGAATACAGTAGACCCAGAAACATGGAAGTAGGGCACAGACTGACATCCCTCAGAAGAGGGGGTGGGGGGATGGGAAGAGATAAACCACAGAACTTATATGCATGTATGCATGATCAATGGACTTAGACAACTAAGCCGGGGATGGGGTGGGGGTGGGGGGGTGAGGGGGCCAATGGGGTAAAAAAAGGTAAAATATCTGTAACAAAAAAATAAATAAAAAATAAATAAATAAATAAAAACAAAAAAATAAAAATATAAATAAATAAATAAATGAAACCAGATAAAGACACTACAAAGAAACAAAGAAAAAAAACTACAGGCCAATATCCCCAATGAACATAGATGCCAAAATCCTTAACACAATATTAGCAAATTGGATCGAGCAATACATTACAATAATTATTCACCATGACCAAGTGGAATTCATCCCAGGGATGCAAGGATGGTACAATATTCATGAATCAATAAGTGTCATACACCACATAAACAAAATGAAAGATAAAAAGTATATGATCATATCAATAGACACTGAAAAAGCATATGACAAAATCTGGCACCCATTTCTGATAAAAACGCTCAGCAATGTGGGAATAGAGGGATCATGGATCATATCTTGACATAATAAAGGCCATATGTGAAAAACCTAAAGCCAACACATACTCAATGGGCAAAAACTGAAAGCATTTCCCTTAAGAACAGAAACAAGACAGGGATGCCCACTTTCACCACTTTTTATTTAACATAGTACTGGAAGTCTTAGCCACAGCAATTAGACAAGAAGAAACAATAAAAAGGATCCAAATCGGAAAGGAGGAAGTGAAACTGTCACTATTTGCTGATGACATGATATTATACATAGAAAACCCTAAAGACTCCATCAAAAATCTACTAGATTTAATAAATGAATTTGGCAAAGTAGCAGGATACAACATTAACATCCAGAAACCGATGGCATACTGATATACCATTAATGAACACTCAGAAAGGGAAACAACAACAAAAATTCCATTTACCATTGCAACAACAAAAAATATCTAGGAATAAACCTAACCAAGGAAGTTAAAAGGCTGGTTCTTAGAAAACTACAGGACATTGAAAAAACAAATAGAAGAAGATACACACACACACACACACACACATATACATACACACACACACACACACACGTTCATGGCTCAGAAAAACCAACATCATTAAAATGTCCATACTACCTGAAGCAATCTGCAGATTCAATACAATCCCTGTTAAGGTACCAACAGCATATTTCACAGACCTAGAACAACCACTCCAAAAGTTTATATGAAACCATAAAAGACCATGAATAGCCATAGCAATTTTGAAAAAGAAGAACAAAGTGGAAGGGATCACAGTAACAGATATCAAGTTATACTACCAAGCCATCGTGATCAAAACAGCCTGGTACTGGTACAAGAACAGACATATAGATCAATGGAACAGAACAGAGAACCCAGATATCAACCTAAGACAGTATGCACAATTAATATTCAACAAAGGAGGCAAGAGCATACAATGGAGAAAAGACAGTCTCTTCAATAAATGATACTGGGAAAATTGGACAACTATATGAAAAAAAAAAAAATGAAACTAGACCACCAACTTACACCATACACAAGAATAAACTCCAAATGGACAAAAGACTTAAATGTAACCCTTGAAACCACAAAAATCCTAAAGGAAAATGTAGGCAAAATAATCTCAGACATCATATGTAGTGGAATTTTCACTACAATGGCAAAAGAAACAAAGGAAAAAAATTAATAAATGGGACTACATCAAACTTAAAAGTTTCTGCATGGCAAAAGAAACTAGCATCAAAAAAAAGGAAAATCCACTCTCTGGGAGAACATATTTGCCAACAATACATCGGATAAGGAATTAATAGCCAAAATATATACAGTACTCACACAACTCAACAAAAGGAAGACAAACAATCCAATCAAAAAATAGGTGGAGGACCAGAATAGACACTTCTCCAAACAGGACATACAAAAGGCCAGGAGACAGCCCTGGTCGGTTTGGCTCAGCGTTTACAGCATCGGCCTGCGGTCCTGAGAGACCCGGGTTCGGTTCCCACTAAGGGCGCGTACCTCGGATGCAGTTTGTCCCTGGCCCTGGTTGGTTGTGCGGGTGGCAGCCACTCGATGTGTTCCTTTCACATCGATGTTTCTCTCTCTCTCTCTGTTCCTCTCTCTCCCTCCCACTCTACCTGAACAAAAAATGGAAAAATGTCCTCGAGTGAGGATAAAAAAAAAAAAAAAGGCCAGGAATGTTCATAATCTCCAATCATGGGAGAGATGCAAATTAAAATAACTATGAGGTATCACCTCACACCTGCCAGAATGGCCACCATCAACAAATCCTCAAACAACAAATGCTGGCAAGGATGTGGAGAAAAGGGTACCCTAGCACACTGCCGGTGGGAATGCAGACTGGTGCAGCCACTGTGGAAAACAATATGGTGTTTCCTCAAAAAATTGAAAATGAAACTGCCATTTTACCCAGTGATCCCACTTCTTGGAATATATCCTAAGAAGCCTGAAACACCAATCAGGAAGAATATGTGCACCCCTATGTTCATAGCAGTACTATTTACAATAGCTAAGATCTGAAAACAGCCCAAGTGCCCATTATTAGACGAGTGGATAAAAAAAACTGGTATATTTATACAATAGAATACTATGCAGATTTAGAAGAGATCTCTTACCCTTTTAGACAACATGGAGGGACCAAGAGTATTATGCTAAGCGAAATAAGACCATCAGAGAAAGACAAGTACCACATGATCTCACTTATGTGTGGAACATAATGAACAAAATGAGCTGTCGACCATGATCCAGAATCATGGAAGTAGGGAACAGAGTGACAAACCTCAGGGGGATGGGGGGGTGGTAGGGGTGGGAAGAGATACACCAAAGAACTTATATGCACAACCAATTATCACAGACACTAGGCTAGGGAAGGCAGGAGGGGGGGTGGGACCAGGAAGGAGGGGGGCAATGGGGAAAAAAGGGGGATATCTGTAATACTTTCAACAACAAAAAAGAGCTTATATCTCCAGGTATGTTCTCTTATTCCCAGCTTCTAGTATCTTGTAATACTAATTACTCCCTCCTTCTGTACTTTTAACCTCTCCAGTAGTTCCTTGTCACCAGCCTATAAAGATGCTTATACTTTTCAATTGTAAAGAAAGAAAGAGGAGAAGGGGGAGAAGAGAAACAAAAAGAAGAATTTCCCCCAATTTGGTCTCCTTCTGTCTACGGTTAAATTAAGGACTGGCATGCCTTTAGTCTTTCTGCTGTCCCTCCTTTATTCCTCAATTTACTACAATGAGACTTCTACTATTATACCTGCTCTGGAAAATGTAAATAATACCCAAATGGCCAAGTGCAATAAACACTGGAACCCAGCTCTAACGTAAGACAACTGTATAATATCAGGAAGTGATCGATAAATATTTCTTAAATAAACAAATAAGTAAAACAGTTCTGATCTCAAGCACCCAAGTTTCCTGCCATCTAGACCAGTGCTCTTCCAGTAGAGTAGCATTTTTTTACAATCAAAGTAATACTTTTAACAGACTAAGTTTGCTACAGTATGAAGAACAGGTAAAAAGTATGAAGGCTGGTGGTCCCAATAACTGCATATTTCTTGACTGCCTTAATTTTATTTAATTGGGTTGATTTTGAAGAGGAAGGATGAAACAGTCATACTTCATTTTCTTGTTCTATCTAGAAATCATTGAGCAATTCCATCTTTGTGTTGCAATGGAAAGTATGTAACAGTGACTATATAGTATTCTTCCCAAAAAGGATTAGCCTGAATCTAGTCATGAAGAAATAATCAGAAAATTCCAAATTGTGGGATATCTACAAAATTCCAAACTGTGCCATAGACACTTAAAAAGAGTCAATGTATGAAGTCTTACAATTTGCAACAGCATGAATGTACCTAGAGGATATTATGCTCAGTGAAATAAGTCAGTCAGAGAAAGACAAATACCATACAATTTCACTTATATGTGGAATCTAAAGAACAATATAAATGAACAAACAGAAATAGACTTATAGATACAGAGAACAGACTGATGGTTGCCAGAGGGGAGGAGGTTTGGGAGACTAGATGAAATAGGTGAAAGGATTGGAAAAAACAAATTGATAGCTACAAAACAGTCATAGGGATGTAAAGTGCAGCATAGAAAATATAGTCAATAATATTGTAGTAAGTTTGTATGGTGCCAGTTGGGTAATATCAGGCAGAACACTTTGTAGGGTATGTGATTGTCTGGCCACTATGCTGTATACCTGAAACTGATATAAAACAATATTGACTATAAACTGTAATTGGAAAACTGTAATTGGAAAACTTTTTAAAAATTGATTTGTAGATGGGTGTAAGGTAGAGTTCATGATTTATTATTTTCTCCTTATAGATATTACCTTGAACAAGCATTATTTATTTAAGGGACAAGTATTTCATCACTGCACAACAATGTCACTTTTGCCATATAAGGTAATCATGTATGTGAGAATTTGTTTCTGAATTCTATTATATTTCATTGTTTATCTTGCAATAAGAATGCAATCTTAATTGTTATAGCTTTTTTAACTGGTCTTGAAACTTGGTAGTATTAGTCTTTCAACTTTGACATATGCCTTCAAAATTTCATTGGCTAACAAAAATAAACTCAAAATAGGTTAAAGACTTAAATGTGAGGCCTGAAACCATAAAAGTCCTAAAAGATAATACAGAAAGTAAACTATCTGACATCAGTGTGAGTAATATCTTTTTGGATACATCCCCCTGAGCAAGGGAAATAAAAACAAACAAATGGGACTTCATCAAACTAAAAAGCTTCTGCACAGTGAAAGAAAACTTCAACAAAGCTGGTGTGGCTCAGTGGCTGAGCGTCAACCCATGCACCAAGAGGTCGCTGGTTCAATTCCCGGTCTGGGCACATGCCCAGGTTGTGGGCCCGATCCCCAGTGGAGGACATGTAGGAGACGGCCAATCGATGTTCTCGCTCACCGATGTTTCCATCTCCCTCTCACTTTCTCTCTCTCTAAAATCAATAAAGGGAAAAAAAATTTTTTTAAGTCAACAAATAAGTGTTGGTAAGGATATAAAGGAAAGGGAACTTTGTGCACTATTGGTGGGACTGCAACTGGTACAGCTCCTATGGAAAACAGTAAAAAGATTCCTTTAAAAAACTAAAAATTATGGCCCTGCCGGTGTGGCTCAGTGGTTGAGCATCGACCCTTGCACCAAGAGTTCACCAATTTGATTCCTGGTCAGGGCACATGCCCAGGTTGTGGGCCCAGTCCCCAGTGGGAGGCATACAAGAAGCAGCCAACCAACGTTCTCTCATCAATGTTTCTCTCTCTCCCTCTCCCTTCCTCTCACTCTAAAAATCAATAAAGAAAAAAAAAATTTTTTTTTAAACTAAAAATTATGTACCCCTATGTTCATAGCAGTGCTATTTACAATTGCTAAGATCTGGAAACAGCCCAAGCGTCCATGAATAGATGAGTGGATAAAAAAGCTGTGGTACATATATACAATGGAACACTATGCAGCTGTAAGAAAGAAAGATCTCTTATCCTTTGAGACAACATGGAGTGACCTGGATAGTATTATACTAGGTGAAATAAGCCAATCAGAGAAAGACAAATACCATATGAGCTCACTTATTTGTGGAATATAATGAACAAAATAAGCTGATGAACAAAATAGAACCAGAGACATAAAAAGAAGTACAGTTCAGACTGACAAACCTTAGAGGAGGGGGGTGGGAGGAGGATGAGATAAACCAAAGAACTTATATGTATGTATGCATAACCAATGGACAGAGACAACAAGGCTTGGGTGGCGGGGGCGGAATCAGAGGGGAGGGAGGAGAAATATCTGTAACAAAAATAATTAATTAAAAAAAAAATAGCCCTGGCCAGTTTGGCTCAGCGGTTAGAGCGTCAGCCTATGGTCCAGAGAGACCTGGGTTCGGTTCCCACTAAGGGCGCATACCTTGGTTGCAGTTTGTACCCGGCCCTGGATGGGTTGTGTGGGTAGCAACCACTCATTGTGTCCCTTTCACGTCGATGTTTCTCTCTCTCTTTCTTCCTCTCTCTCCCTTCCACTCTATATGAACAAAAAATGGAAAAATATCCTTGGGTGAGGATAAAAAAAAAAAAGGAAAAAATACTAAAAATTGATATACCTTATAACCCAGCAATTCCACTTTGGGGTATTTATCCAAAGAAAATGAGAACACTAATTCAAACAAATATATCCACCCCTAGGTTCACTGCAGCATTATTTACAATAGTTAAGACATGGAAACAACCTAGGTGTCCACCAATAGATGAATGGATTAAGATGTACAATACACACGCACACACAATGAAATATTATACAGCAATAAAAAGAATTAAATTTTGCCACTTGCAACAACATAGATAGATCTAGAGGGTATTTTGCTAAGTGAAATGTCAGACAGAGAAGACAAATATCATAAGGTTTCACTTACAGTGGAATCTAAAAAAAACAAAACAAACAAACAAGACAAAACACAGACTCATAGAAACAGAGACCAAAGGGATAGTTACCAGAAGGAGGGGGGTGGAAGGACAAGTGAAAAAGGGAAAGGAAATATAGTCAATAATATTGTTATATGTTTACATGGTGACAGATTACTGGAATTACTGGGGTGCTCACACTGTAAGGTAAAAAATGTATAATCACTCTATTAAATATCCAAAACTAATATAAACAATATAAGATTGTATACCAACTATACTTAAATTAATTTTTGTAATTACACTGGCTATTTTTGGCCCTTTCCATTTCCATGTAAATTATAGAATCACCTTATCAATTTTCACCAGAAATAAAATCTCTTCTGAGATTATGTTTGAGATTGTACAAAACCTAGACAATTCAGGGAGAATAGACACTATTTATATAATTCAGTCTTCCAGTGTCTACATGTGATATCTTATTTTATTAAGATTCTCTTTGCTTAGGAAATATATTCAATAATATTGTAGTAAGTAGGTGTGATGCCAGATGGGTACCAAACTTATCAGGGTGATCACTTCACAGGGTATATCAATGTCTAGTCATTATGTTCTACACCTGAAAGTACTATGATATTATATGTCAACTATAATTGAAAATAAATTTTTAAACAAAATTTTCTTTAATTTTTCTCAAAAACTATTTTATAATTTTCAGTGTAGAGGTCACATATCTCTGGTCAGATTATGTCTAAGCTATAATAAACAAATCACAATTAAAAAAAAAAAAAAGAGTCAATGTCCTGAAGATAAAAAGTGACTGGGAGACTGTTCTCCATTAAATGAACTAAAAACAAAAAACATGAAAAAATAAATGCAATGAGTGATCCTTGGTTATATCTTCTATCTAAACAGCAAAAATATATATAGCCATAAAAAATAGTTTAAGAATAATTAGAGAAATCTGAATATGTAATGACTATTAACTTTCTTTGGGTGATAACGGTATTACAGTTATGTAGAAGAATGTCCTTGTTTTTAGGAGATGCATGCTAAAGAATTTGTGTGTGAAATTATGATGTCTGCAATATCAGATAAAAATGCAGAGAGATGGAAAGAGAAAATGCACACAAATGTGGTAAAATATAATAACTGGTAAATCTAGGGAAAAGGTAATTTGATATTCATGTACTATTCTGTCAACTTTTTTCAGTTTGGAATGTTTTTAAACCAAAAGGTTGATGGAAATGCCTGGTTGGTGTGGCTCAGGGGTTGAGCATGGACCTATGCACCAGGAGGTCTCCAGTTCAATTCCTGATCAGGGTACATACCCAAGTTGTAGGCTCAGTCACCAGAACAGGGCATGCAGGAGGCAGCCAATGGATGTTTCCCTCATCATCAATGTTTCTATCTCTCTTTCCCTCTCCCTTCCTCTCTCTGAAATCAATAAAAACTTTTTTTTTTAAGTTGATGGAAAGAAGCAATGCAGTAAATTGTTACAATGAGGAGATCATGGCCCTGGGCAGTTTTTCTCAGTGGTTAGAGCATCTGCCTGCAGTTCAGAGAGACCTGAGTTCGGTTCCCACTAAGGGCGCGTACCTCGGTTGTAGTTTGTCCCCGGCCCTCATTGGTCCTGCGGGTGGCAGCCACTCAATGTGTCCCTTTCATGTCGATGTTTCTCTCTCTCTCTGTTCCTCTCTCTCCCTCCCACTCTACCTGAATAAAAAATGGAAAAGTGTCCCCAGGTGAGGATAAAAAAAAAAAAAAAATGAGATCATGTGCAGGAGTGGGTGGAAGTGGGCAAAGGTGGGAAGGGATACCTGCAATAATGTCAAAATTAAAATTTTTGAAAAAATAAATAAATAAATAAAATATATCACATGAGGAAAAAATGTGGTGTATAAAACTATCATAAAATACTTAAAGGAGCCTATTATTCAGAATTATAAAAACCTGTCCCCCCCAAAATGCTACTAACAAGCTCAAACAATTGCTCACTTTTTAAAAACTTCCATAGAGTATTCAAGAATAACATCTAAAAAACTATCAATTTTAATTAAAATTTAAAAGAGCAAATAAAATTTAAGCTACATATTTTCTTAAATAATTCTTTGAGCCCTGGCCAATTTGGCTCAGTGGTTAGAGTGTTGGCCTACAGACCTGAGGGTCACAGGTTCACTCCCCCCAGTCCTGGTCAGGGTACATGTGAGAGACAGCCAATGTCTCTCTCACATCAATATCCCCGCTACGGCAACTCTCTATTTAAAAAATATATAGATATATATATCCTCAGGTGAGGATTAACAAAAAAAAAAAAAAAATTCTTAGAGAACACTGGAACATATTACCAAAGAATATTACAAAATTGGCCTCTCTGATTCTTTTTAATTTGACACTTAACTATAATAATGAGAAACAAAAGAGAAAAAAAAGTCTTTTCAACAAATGATACCCATTCCCACCCAACCTGACACATATACTACATAAGGACAATTCTACTAAGTATAGCATAGATTACCTCCAGATAATTAAGGAAAACTATATTATGGCATATATTCCTAAACTTTAGCATTTGATATCAAAGGAGGCAAAAATGTTGCCCTTTGCTGTTACAGAAACATCCCTGAACTGGTTCAGTCAGTAACCTCAGTAATTCATAAACATGTTACCTTTAACATCTTTATACCTATATATAGCTCTAGTTTAAGAGAATGATCTACTTAAAGTAATTACAAATTTTAAACTAACATGTTTTAGTAGTGCCCTGGCCGGTCTTGCTCAGTGGTTAGAGCATTGGCCCATGGACCAATGAGTCATGGGTTCAATTCCAGATAAGGGCACGTACCTCAGTTGTGGTTCATCCCCGGCCCTGGTCAGGTCATGCAAGAGGCAACCAGATGATGTGGCTCTATCACATTGATGTTTCTCTCTGTCTCTCTCTCTCTCCCTCCCTCCTACTCTATCTGGAAATAAGTAGAAAAATGTCCTCAGGTAAGGAATAAAAATAAATAAATAAGTGTTTTAGTAGTTTGAGACAACCAATATCGAAAACTAATGTTTTTAGTATATGTAACTAGAATATACAAAGGACAATAGCTTTTAGAAAACATATCTAATAGAAAATTTATTTATACCTACCTGTTACTTCTTTTAACTGATTTGTTCTGCCATGGTGGATCCATCACAATTACATCATATGTTTTCTTACCTAAGAACAAAGACACAATTTCTGAAACTACCTTCAGTACGTGATCACCTTAAAAGCTAAACATGTCCTTCAAAACTGAAGTGTATTCACTACGTAACGAATACAATACAATGTAACAAAGGATTTGTGGCATTTATTCAAACAGAATAACTTATCTAAAAATATTAAGAGATCCCTCCTGTAATTTAGTACCACTGGGATTTTTTTTTTTTATCCTACCCGAGGACATTTTTCCACCTTTTGTTCAGATAGAGTGGGAGGGAGAGAGAGAGAAACATCGACATGAAAGGGACACATCGAGTGGTCGCCACCCGCACGACCCAACCAGGGCCGGGGACAAACTGCAACTGAGATATGTGCCCTCAACGGGAACTGAACCCGGGTCTCTCTGGACCGCAGGCCAACGCTCCAACCGCTGAGCCAAACTGGCCAGGGCACCACTGGGATTTTAACATGATTTCACCTATCACTATTTTTACAGAGACTGTCTGAAAATAACTATAACTCACTTAACTGGACACCAATGATTTTAAATACCCTGTAAGTCTTCACAACAATATTATTGTGGTCTTTTTAAACCTCAGGGATTTTTGCTTTATTTTGTAAACTTTTTATATGAAATGAATTTTCAGTCTTAAAACTGATATATTGGCCATAATAAAATGTCCCCAATTGTCTACTAATGACCTTTTTTCTGGTCCTAGATCCAAATCACACATCGATTTTAGTTGCCATGTCTCCTAAATCTCCTCCAATCTGGGAAACTCCCTCAATCTCTTTGTCTTTTATGATCTTTTGTATGCTACTGGCCAGTGATTTTGTAGAATGTCCCTCAGTGTGGGTTTTGTATTTCCTCACGATTACATTTAGTTTATTTTTTGGCAAGAGTACCATGGAAGTAATGCTATGTCCTTATCAGAACAACCTATCAGGAAATATAGATGTGAAAATGTCTCATTATTGGTGATACTACTTTTGATCACTTGGTTAAAGTAGTCTACCAGATTTCTCTAGTATTCCCTTTCTGATTAACAAGTATCTTGTGGGTGAGATACTTTAAGACTGTGCAAATATCTGGTATCTGTCTCATCTTTTCACCCATTACTTTTACATCCAACTACTATGGTATCTGCCAAATGCAAATTTTCCAGTTCCATCATTCCACCCACATTTATTAATTGGAATTTCACTGTAAGGAAGAACTGTCCCTTCTCCTTTTATAAACAAACATGTATTTTTGTACCTGTACAATCTCATAAGTAATCAAAAGAATGCAAATTAAAATAAGGAAGTAATAGTTTTTAAACTATTCGAGTAATAGCCCTGGTCAGTTTGGCTCAGAAGTTGGAGCATCGGCCTGCGGACCAGAGAGTCCCGGGTTCGGTTCCCGATAGGGGCATGTACCAAAAAAATAAATAAATAAATAAAATAAACTATTAGAGTATCAAAGATAAAAAAGAATGGAAAAAATGTTCAAACATAGTACAATTTTCTCATTAATTTGTTATCCGATCATTTACCCTGAGGAATTTATGATATTATGACATGAATAGTCACTCATGTGTAAGGTGGCTCAATAGCAATTAAAAGAAGCTTTTCATTAATAAGCTATGCTATTTTAACTTTAAATTTTGATACAAAATGTCCAAATAATAATAAATAGCAAATAAAATTCAACTTCATCAATACCTACCTTTTACCTACTTCATTCCTTAGAAGATTGAGTTTTAACTTATTAAAAACATAAATCACAGAGCTAAGCTCCTCATGCAGATTATTTCATTTAGTCCTCAAAATTACCCTGAGAAGTAGGCATTATTATAACCATTTTATAGATTAGGGAACTCAGGCTCAGTTTTGTGAAGTACTCAAAAACTCACAGTTAGTTCAGTGTCAGAACCCAAATTCAAATTCTGACCTAGACTTCAATATTTAAGGTTTCAACTTTATACAGAAAAATATTTCAAAAAATTTTGTACAATAAACCTGAACATTAGCTTAAAACATAACCTTAAAGGCTAAGAATTAATATTCATATCTGAAGTGTTTCTACTTTGCTATGAAAAAAAGTTTAAATTATTTGGTCAACCCAACTGTATCCTGAATTTCTAAGTACAAAGCAGTAACACTATTTGATCTCTTAGGGTCTAGGTAGTTTTTGACCCTTTGTTCACAATAAGAATTTAAATTTTTTTTAAAAGCAAAAGTCAGCATTTTAAAATTGAATTTAAAAGCAAAATTACACTAAGAAAATTCATTGTTTACCCTATCCTCACAAAATGTTTACCCTCATTCAACATTCAGGCTAGCTCTTGATTTATGAGGCCACAGAAAAACTATCTTTTTCTAATAATAAACACAATAAATAATTACTTACAATTCAGAAGGGGATGCATACAAGAAATGTCAGACAAAAGAAAACTGCTTTTTGGTGGCACCAGGTATTTTTGTCCCATTAAAGTAATCATTTTTGTAAAATTAGAGTTGTTTTCAACAATCCGTGAAAATAAATCCTGCTCTGTAACAGACATATCATTTTCCACCAATTGTAATGTCAGAAGTTCAATTTCATTCAAAGAAGGCAAATGTTTTGCCATTTCACATAATTCTGACAAACTGCAGGTATCAAGTGGTAAAGCAATGGACTCATTACACTTGTCCCGTTTTTCAGAAAGTGGATGAAGAAAGCCACTTTTTAAACCTTCTTGGATTATCTGTGAAGATCCATCCAAAATCAGTCCCCTGATCTGTAAGAGAATTTTTAAGTACATTAAAAGGTCACTGACACTAAAACAATTTTCTAAATAATGAAATTCCTACTATGCTTTGAATATGTAAACTTTTATGGATTAAAGTCAACGTTCCTAATGCTTTCAAGAAAATAATTTTATACTACAATGAAAAGATAAAAATATGTCAGTATACGTTTGAACTGCAGTTTCCTAATTGGGGAATGATACAAACCTCATAAATTCACTGAAAGTTAAATAACAAAACGGTATATATCAGAAAATATATCTTTAAAAGAAGTTATAAAATCAATTTGATATATTTTTAGAAGAAAGTGTAATCTCTAATCTATAAAGAGAATTAAGTTTCATCACAAGATTTAATCTTAAATTTCTAGTGACTTAATTTTAAAATAAACCTACCTTTGATTTTACAAAATATAGCTTGAATCGTTAAAAAAAAATAATAAAATGAACATATAAACAAAGTTTTGCAATAGAGCAACTACACTAATCATAAAAAATAAAAGCCGCCCTGGCTAGTTTTGCTCAGCAGTTAGAGCATCGGCCCCGCGGACCAGAGAGTCTCAGGTTCGGTTCCCGCTTAAGGGCATGTACCTCAGTTGCAGTTTGTCCCCAGCTCCAGTTGGGGTCATGTGGGTGGCGACCAGTCAATGTGTCTCTCTCATGTCAATGTTTCTTTCTCTCTCTTCCCCCCTCTCCCTCCTGCTCTATCTGAAGATAAATGCAAAAATGTCTTCGGGTGAAAATAAAAAAATAAAAGCCAAGCTCTGCATCTGGACAAGATAGAGTACATTTCAAATTCTAAAAATGTTGTTCTTGTTAATCTTCACCCAGGGATATTTTTTCCATTGATATTTAGAGGAAGTAGAAGGGAAGAAAAGAGGGGAGGGAGAGGGAGAGGAAGAAGGAGAGAGGGCGAGAGATACATCGATGTGAGAGAGACACACATCTGTTGGTTGCCTCCTGCAAGGACCCTGACAGGGATCAAACCTGCTACCAGGTAACATAACCTTGACCGGGAATCAAACCCTAGATCATTTGGTACACAGGCTGACACTCTAACCATAGAGAACAATGGCCAGGGCTAAAAATTATTTTTTTAAAAAGGCCTTCAGATGATGAATGGATGCCAAGAAGTACAGACCAGTGGTTTCTAAGAAAGTTTCCAGGCAGCAGCATGGGGAAGGATGCCCATTCAGAGTCCAACAGTCTCTCTGGGTTGAAGAGATAGAGCTAGGAGTATGAAAGGGCCAAGCGGGTAGAGTATGCCCAGTAGGATACCGCAGAGGAGAGAGCTGCATACAGAGAGAGGTCTTGGAAGCTGCAAAGGGTCAAGTCTCCAGTTCAGTACTGAGTAGCACATACATGTGATGAAACTACCCAATGTCAAGGAAAGAACTAGAAATGATCAAAGGTAACAATCCTCAGAGTTCATACAGGGATGAGAAGAAACAGTGCTCCCATTAGCCAAAATAAAAAATCTCATAATTCACAAATATTGCCTCAGTAATGGTAAAAAAAAAAAACCTACTAAAGTGTGCTCTGGTACTAACTAAGAAAGCTTAAAGAAAGTCTCAAGAGGATCAACCAGTTTCAAAGTAACTTTGTCCAAGAATAAAGCTCAAGAATATTTATAGGAATATGAAAATATCAGTACCTAACATGCTAAAATTGAAATGTCTTACAAAAAAAAAAACCCTACCAGAAACATAAAGAAGCAGGAAAATACAATATATTATAAGAGGAAAAAATCACTACTCAATGGAAACACACAGGAATGACACAGATGATACAATTATAGGAAAAGTTGGGTAGGTTTATTTGCAGCCCATTTAAAAAAGTTTAGAGCCCTGGCCGGTTTGGCTCAGAGGTTAGAGCATCAGTCTGTGGACTGGAGAGTCCCAGGTTGGGTTCCCGCTAAGGGCACATACCTCGGTTGCAGTTTGTCCCTGGCCCGGTTGGGGTCGTGTGGATGTCAGCCAGTCAATGTGTCTCTCTCACATCAATGTTTCTCTCTCTCTTTTCCTTCCTCTCTCCCTCTCACTCTATCTGAAGATGAATGCAAAAATGTCCTCAGGTGAGGATTATAAATAAATAAACAAATAAATAAAAAGGAAAAAGGAGAAAAGAATATCAAGGCACTTATAACCATATTCATATGTCCAAAATGTAAAGAAAAAAATGAGCATGTTAAGGAACATGAAATCTATTTTAAAAAGATCAAATTGAATGTCTAGAGGAAAAAACTATAACGCAGAAATGAAAAATATACTAGATTAATAGCAGATGAGACACTGAAGCAGAAATTGATGTACTTAGAAACAACACAATAAACTGTCCAAAATAAGGGGAGAGAAAAGGTATTTGAGGAAGTAATAGCCACGAATTTCTGAATTTGCTGAAGACTTGAATTCACAGATCCAGAAGCTCAACAAAGGAAGAAGGAGCACAAAGAGGAGGCAAAGGAGGAGGAGAAAAAGGAGGAGGAAGAGGAAGAGGAAGAAGCGGAGGAGGAGAAGGAGACTACACAAAGGAATATTATAATCAAACTGCTGAAAATCAATGATAAAGAGAAAATGTTTAAATCAGCCATCCACACAGAGATGTCCACCTCCAGCCAAGAATAACAGTGACAGCAGTTTTCAAGACACTAAGGCAACAAAGGTCAGTGAAAAGAAACCATAGGTAAACCCTATGACTGCCCCCACCAAATGCCTGGAGAGTTTCCAGGCCACAGGAAGGAGGAATCTGGGCAGAGCCTAGAAGAAATCCAGAGGAGAGGAGGCAGAGCTGAGAATCTGGAGCAGCCAAGACCAATAAAATTCACAGGACAGTATATAGATGAAAGAACTTCACAGAGAGAAAACTCCATAGAACTGCAGGTAGTCTAACTAGAGAAATTCCTCTAAGTACTGATCAGTGAAAATGTGCAAGGGAACTATCTGAGACTAGGAAAAAGACCACCCAAAAAGACAGAGAAGAAACAGTGCCTGGAGCTCCCACAGGGCCAAGAATTGTGCCTGATTCCACCACTCAGACTGGAAAACCTCATGATTCACTGGGCATTTGGGAGACAATTCACCATAAGTCTCCCCAAGTGAGCAGAGGCAATGACATCTTTTGTTCCAGAATAAATTTTCAAGGATATTTGTATACCATGGAAGATGGAGATTATGTCTCCTTCCAAAGCAGAGGGCAGATCTACTTGCTGTCCAGGTTAATAAAGCCTCCCTCTGAGGCAAAGGGTTGAACAAATCTGCTTACAACCCATTTAAAAGATTGAGCTTCCCTAAGCTTGGATTCCTTAGCTAAGAATCAAGTCTACTGTACACACAGCATCCACCAAGGCTACTCAGCACTGCCGCAATGGGACTTGGAGTACAAAGAAAATCTGTGAACATAAAGCAAATGGTTTCTGCTATGCATGGAACAATAAAATCCTCATTTTAATTAAATCTTAGGTCTAAACTGCTATCTTGTTAGCTTCCAAATAGGGTAAAAGCTCAGACCTGTGAGTAGTTCTTGACAGGATATTGGGTAGATCCCAGATCATGCATCAGTGAAAGAGTACATTAGCCTTAGGCTAAATACAATTCTAAACTTACCTTTTTTAAAAAAACTGCCACCAATTGATAAACCGATTAAACTAAATATCTCTAAAGACACACTATCAACCAACTTGACCTGACAGTCACAGAACACTGCATCCAATAACTATAGGTTACATATTCAAAAGGAGTATACAAGGCAATGAACCTGAACAGACACTTCTCCAAAGAGGACCTACAGATGGCCAATAGACATATGAAAAGATGCTCAACATCATTAAGCATCAGAGAAATGCAAAGTAAAACCACAATATCACTTCACACCTATCAGAATGGCCACCATCAATAAATCAACAAACAAGTATTGACAAAGATGTAAAGAAAAGGGAACCCTTGTGCACTGTTGGTGGGAATGCAGATTGGTGCAGACACTGTGGAAAGCAGTATAGAGCTACCTCAAAAAATTAAAAATGGAACAGCTTTATAAACTAGCAATTCTACTTCTGAGAATATATCCAAAGACCCAAAACATTAACTGAAAAATATATGCATCCCTATGTTCACTGCAGAGTTATTTACAATAGCCAAGATTTGGAAGAAGCCTAAGTGCCTATCAGTAGATGAATGAATTAAAAAACCATGGTACATTACACAACGGAATACTACTCAGCCGTAAAAAAGAAAAGTTTACCCTTGTGACAGCATGGATGGACCTGGAGAGTATTATGCTAAGTGAAATAAGCCAGTCAGAGAAAGACAAGTACCATATGATTTCAATTACATGTGGACTCTAATGAACAAAATTAACAAATAAAATAGGAACAGAAACAGACTCACAGATACAAAGAACACAATGACAGCTGTCAGAGAGGAAGGGAGTTGGGGACTGGTGAAAAAGGTGAAGCAAAGAAATAAAAAGCTCATAGTGCTGGCCAGTGTGGCTCACTCGGTTGGACATTGTTCCATGCACCAAGAGGTCACCAGCAATTCAATTCTTCCCCAGGTATGAGCAGGATCCCCAGTGGGGGGAAAGCAGAAGGCAATCAAACAATGTTTCTCTCTCACAATGATGCTTCTCTCTCTCTCACTCTCTCTAAAATCACTAAAAACATTTAAAAAAACTCACAGACACAGACAACAGTATGGTAATTACAAGAGGAAACGAGGGTAGGGGAGGTAAAATAAGGTAAAGGGGGGGATAAATGGTGATGAAAGGAGACTTGACTTGGGGTGGTGAACACACAATACAATATACAGAAGATGTATTATAGAATTGTATACCAAAAACCTATATAATTTTATTAACGAGTATCACCCCCAATAAATTTCATAAATAAATAAATAAAGGAGAGCACCTAGTGGGTACCAGAGCCTTGCTGAAGTAAGTCTTGCTCTGTGTGGGGGGCCTGGCACAGCTAATCCTCCAAGGTAATCAGAAGTCAGGGGATAGTGAGCACAGCCAGTCATTGCAGCTAATCAGCCTGAGTAAATTCCTCCCATTGATGTGCCAACAGCAATCAACACTCAATTACAACAGAAGGGTAGACAGTCCACATGATGGGTGTATCTCGAGGGCCCAGCTGGGATGACCAGAGAGACTGTGCCACTGGACCCTGTAGGACACCTACTAAAATAGGCCACCCTAGGAAGCCTAAGAGACATAGCAACTCTACCTAATACATAGAAACAAACAGAGAGAGTTAGCCAAAACGAGAAGACAAAGAAACATGTCCCAAAAGAAAGAACAGAACAAAACTACAGGAAAAGAACTAAATGAAACGGAGATGAGCAGTCTAACAGATGCAGAGTTCAAAACACCAGTTATAAGGATGCTCAAGGAAATTAGTAAGAATTTCAAGGAACTTACTGAAGACCTCAAGAGCATAAAAAAAGACCAGTCAGAATTGAAAGATACACTAACTGAAATAAAGAATAATTTACAGGATATCAATAGCACAGTAGGTAAAGCCAAGAAGCAAACCATCAATTTGGAATATAAGGAAGCAAAAAACACCCAATCAGAACAAAGAATCCAAAACAATTGAGGATAGTGTAAGGAGCCTCTGGGACAACTTTAAGCATACTAACATTCGCATCATGGGGGTGCTAGAAGGAGGAGAGAGAAAGCAAGAAATTGAAAACCTATTTGAAAAACAATGACAGAAAACTTCTCTAATTTTATGAAGGAAACAGACATACAAGTCCAGGAAGCACAGACAGTACCAAACCAGATGAATCCCAAGAGGCCCACACCAAGACACATCATCATCAAAATGCAAAAGGTTAAAGACAAAGAGAGAATCTTAAAAGCAGCAAGAGAAAAGCAGTGAGTTACCTACAAAGGAAATCCCATAAAACTGTTAGCTGATTTCTCAAAAGAAACTTTGCAGGCCAGAAGGGAGTGGGAAGAGATATTCAAAGTGATGAAAAGCAAGGACCTATAACCAAGATTACTCTATCCTGCAAAGCTATCATTTAGAATCGATAGACAGATAAAGAGTTTCCCAGACAAGAAAAAGCTAAAGGAGTTCATCACCACCAAACCGTTATTATATGAAATGTTGAAGGGTCTTCTTGAAGAAGAACAAAAACATGAACAATAAAATGGCAATACATATCTATCAACAACTGAATCTACAAACAAAATGAGCAAGCAGAACAGAAACAGACTCACAGATACAGAGAACTTTTTGTGGGTTGCCAGAAGGGAAGGAGTTGGGGGGATGAGCGAAAAAGGTGAAGGGATTAAGGAGTATAAATTGGTTGTTAGACTAAGGAACCTCAAAGAGAAGGGGGAAGGGGAGACGGGAAGAGATAAACCAAAGAACTTATATGTATATATGCATAACCAATGGACACAGACAATAGTGTGGGGAAGGCAGGAAGATGGGGTGGAAGTGGGGAGGAGGGGGTCAATGGAGTAAAAAAAGAGGAACATCTGTAATACATTAAAGATAAGTTTGAAAAGAAAAAAGAATTCAAGCAAGGTTTAGATAAGCAAATTTCATGACTGTAGTTGAACCTAATGAAGATGAATCTGGAAGCTGTATTTAGGCCAAATGTACAGTGGCAAAAATATGTAACTTGGGTTTTAATTTCCAATGATGAATGCAATAATATTCTAAAATGTGTCAAGTGTAACTCAATCCTTACTGTTAAAAATTCAAAAGAATTTTATCTGAGAGAACTTGGTGGCTGGGTAGCTCAATTGGTTGGAGCATTATCCTGCACACCAAAAAGATTGTGGGTTGGATTCCTGGTCAGGGCACATACCTAGATCTTAGGTTCAATTCCTGATTGGGGTGTACAGGAGGCAACCAATCGATGTTTCTCTATCTCTGTCTCCCTTCCTCTCTCTCTCTAAAATCAATAAAAACATATCCTCAGGTGAAGGCTAAAAAAAAAGGAAAAGATATCATGTGTCTGATAAGAAACTGATACACAAAAGTATATTCATAAACTCCTAAAACTCAACCAAAAACACAAACCCAGCCCGGCCGGTGTGGCTCAGTGGTTGAGCATCAACCCATGCACCAAGAAGTCGCCAGTTTGATTCCTGGTCAGGGCATATGCCCAGGTTGTGGGCCCAATCCCCAGTGGGGGGGCATGCAGGAGGCAGCCAATCAATGTTCTCTCTCATCAAAGTTTCTCTCTCTCTCTCCCTCTCACTTCCTCTCTCTCTAAAATCAACAAAGGAAAAATAAATTAATTAATTAATTAAAAATTTTAAAAAGAAACACAGATCCGAAAAATGGCGGCGGAGTGAACGGAGCTACACAGACCGTCTCCCAGAACCAAACTGGAATTACAACTATAACACAGACAAATCGACAGGAAAAAGCAACAGAAAAGCAGCTTGCAAGGACCATACAACGAGGGACACTGACTCCATCCCGGTAGGCTTGCGAAGGCGCGAGACGGGGCTGGGAGCGCACGGTCGGCAGCTCGGCAGCGGCCTTAGCTGTAAGCGGCGCCCGCAGGTTACACTCCCAGGCGGCCCCGCAGCGCAGCCGGGACAGAGGCTGAAACAGCCACAGCCACTCACCTTGGGCTCCGGCGGAGTGAGGGCGGACTGGACTGGAACTGTGTCGGGACACTCGGGGTTTGGAGGGCGCTCAGAACTTTGGCTGAGTGCAGCCACTCAGGACGGTGGCCACATTGCTCCTTCCCAAGGCTCTGGGGAGAGGCAGCAGCCCCTCCCTCGGAGATCCAACCCCACCCTGTGGGCCATTGAAGTGCTAATTGAGGCTCACTAACAACCAGCATCTGCCCCACCCTCCTGAAAGCCCCTTGGCTGAGCACCAGAGGGAGTTTTTCAATCAACTGACAACCCAAAACTGATCAATTAACCAGGACTGCTAGCCTCCAGGCAAAAAGCTAGAGGATAACAGTACGTTTCCTGGGCTGGCAACTTTAACCAGGAAAGTAAGACTTGACAGTGGTGTTCAACGCGGGTCCTCCCTCGCTCATCTAAACACAGGAGAGGGAGCCACAAACAGCAGAACACCAACACCCACAGGGAGAACTTGACAGGCTCCAAAGCCCACAGTGATAGCTAAAATGGTGAAACACAGAAACAGAAGCCAAATGAAAGAGCAAGACACCTCCACCGAAGATGAGATCAATGTGGAGCAATTAGGCATGTTAACAGAGCTAGAATTCAGAGCCATGATCTTGAGGAAGCTGAACAGCATGAGTAAGGACATAGAGACACTGAAAATAAGCCAAATGGAAATTAAAAACCAACAAGAAGAGATAAAAAATGACATATCCGAAATGAAAAACACATTGGAAGGTTTAAAAAGCAGAGTAGGGGAAGCTGAGGACCGGATCAGTGAATTAGAAGACAGGGTAGAAAAAATCAACCAATCAGAAAAACAAAAGGAAAAAACTATTAAAAAACAGGAAGACAGCTTAAGAGAACTATGGGACAACTGGAAACGTAATAATATTCGCATCATAGGAGTCCCCGAAGAAGAAGAAAATGAGCAAGGGATAGAGAATATATTCAAAAAAATAGTGACAGAAAACTTCCCTAATTTGGTGAAGGAAGAAGGCATTCAAGTTCAAGAAGCACAGAGAGTCCCAAGTAAGAAGAACCCAAACAGGCCCACACCAAGACACATAGTAATTAAAATGCCACAAATTAAAGACAAAGAGAGAATCCTAAAAGCAGCAAGAGATAAGCAACAGGTTACCTATAAAGGGAACCCCATAAGGCTCTCAGCTGACTTCTCACAAGAAACACTACAGGCCAGAAAAGAATGGCATGAAGTAATCAAAGTCATGAAAAACAAGAATCTGAATCCAAGACTACTCTACCCAGCAAGGCTATCGTTCAAAATAGAAGATCAAATAAAGAGCTTCCCAGACAAAAAAAAGCTAAGGGAATACATTAGCACCAAACCAGCACTGCAAGAAATGTTAAAAGGACTGCTGTAATTAGCAGTAGAAATGGGAAGAAAAATAGAACCACACTAAACAAAAATGGCAATAAATAAGTACATATCAATAATCACCTTAAACGTAAATGGATTGAATGCTCCCATAAAGAGACACAGAGTAGCTGATTGGATAAGAAAGCATGACTCATCTATATGTTGTTTACAAGAGACCCACCTCTCAACAAAAGACTCACATCGGTTGAAAGTGAAGGGATGGAAAAAAATTTTCCAAGCAAATGGAAAGCAAAAAAAAAGCTGGGGTAGCAATTCTCATATCTGATAAAATAGATTTCAAAATGAAGACCATAACTAGAGACAAAGACGGCCACTACATAATATTGAAAGGATCTATCCAACAGGAAGATATAACCTTGATAAACATATATGCACCCAATATAGGAGCACCAAAATATATTAAAAATCTTCTGGAGGACTTCCAAGGAGAAATCGACAACAATACAATCATAGCAGGGGACTTCAACACCCCGTTGACAGCACTGGATAGATCCTCTAGGCAAAAAATTAGCAAGGAAACAGAGACTCTAAATGAAGCACTAGACCAAATGGATTTAATAGATATCTACAGAGAATTACACCCCAAAACTACAGAATACACATTCTTCTCAAGTGCACATGGAACATTCTCAAAGATAGACCACATGATAGGACACAAACTAAATCTCTACAAGTTCAAGAAGATTGAAATCATATCAAGCATCTTCTCAGATCACAATGGCATGAAACTAGAAATCAATTGCAACAAGAACATGCAAAGACATTTCAACACATGGAGGCTAAATAGCATGTTATTAAACAATGAATGGGTCACCGAGGAGATCAAGGAAGAAATTAAAAATTTCCTGGAAACCAATGAAAATGAACACACAACAACACAAAATCTATGGGATGCAGCGAAAGCAGTTCTGAGAGGGAAGTTCATAGCACTACAGGCCTACCTCAAAAAACAAGAAAAATTTCTAATTGACTGTCTAACCTCACAGCTTAAAGAATTAGAAAGCAAACAAGAAGAAAACCCCAGAGCAAGTAGAAGGAAGGAAATAGTAAAGATCAGAGCAGAAATAAATGACATAGAGACCAAAAAAACAATTCAAAGGATCAATGAAACAAAGAGCTGGTTTTTCGAAAAGATAAACAAGATAGATGGACCCTTAGCTAGACTCACCAAGAAACAAAGAGAGAGAACCCAAATACACAAAATCAGAAATGAAAGAGGAGAAGTAACAACCAACACCACGGAAATACAAAAGATCGTTAACAACTACTATGAACAACTATATGGCAACAAATTCGACAATCTCAGCGAAATGGACAAATTTCTAGAAACACACAGTCTCCCAAAACTATTCCCGGAAGAGATAGAAAACTTGAACAGACCAATAACAACTAAGAAAATTGAAGAGGTAATCAAGACTCTCCCAGCAAACAAAAGCCCAGGCCCAGATGGTTTCACAGGGGAGTTTTACCGAACATTCAGAAAAGAACTAACACCCATTCTCCTCAAACTATTTCAAAAAATTCAAGAAGAAGGAAGACTTCCAACCACATTCTATGAGGCCAGCATAATTCTAATTCCAAAACCAGAAAAAGACACTACGAAGAAAGAAAACTACAGGCCAATATCCCTGATGAACATAGACGCCAAAATCCTGAACAAAATACTAGCAAATCGGATCCAGAAATACATCAAAAAAATTATTCACCACGACCAAGTGGGATTCATTCCAGGGATGCAAGGCTGGTACAATATTCGTAAATCAATAAACGTGATACACCACATAAACAAAATGAAGAATAAAAACCACATGATCATATCAATAGATGCTGAAAAAGCATTCGACAAAATCCAGCATCCATTTCTGATAAAACGCTCAGCAATGTAGGAATAGAGGGATCATATCTCAACATAATAAAGGCCATATATGAAAGACCTACAGCCAACATCATACTCAATGGACAGAAACTAAAAACATTTCCATTAAGAACAGGAACAAGACAGGGATGTCCACTTTCGCCACTCTTATTTAACATTGTACTGGAAGTCTTAGCCACAGCAATCAGACATGAAGAAAAAATAAAAGGGATCCAAATTGGAAAGGAGGAAGTGAAACTGTCATTATTTGCAGATGACATGATATTGTACATAGAAAACCCTAAAGACTCCATCAAAAATCTATTAGACTTAATAAATGAATTTGGCAAAGTAGCAGGATACAAAATTAACGTCAAGAAATCGACGGCATTCTTGTACATCAATGATGAACTCACAGAAAGAGAAACTGAAAAAACAATCCCATTTACCATCGCTCCAAAAAAATTACGATACCTAGGAATAAACTTAACCAAAGAAGTAAAGGACCTATTTGCAGAAAACTACAGGTCATTTAAAAAAGAAATAGAGGAAGATATAAAGAAGTGGAAGCACATACCCTGTTCATGGATTGGAAGAATTAACATCATTAAAATGTCCATACTACCCAAAGCAATCTATAGATTCCATGCAATCCCCATCAAAATACCAACGACATATTTCATAGAACTAGAACAAATACTTCAAAAGTTCATATGGAACCAAAAAAGACCCCGAACAGCCACAGCAATCTTGAAAAAGAAGAACAAAGTTGGAGGGATCACAATACCAGATATCAGGTTATACTACAAAGCGACTGTAACCAAAACAGCCTGGTACTGGCACAAGAACAGGCATATAGACCAGTGGAACAGAACTGAAAACCCAGAAATGGACCCAAGGCAATACGCTCAATTAATATTTGACAAAGGTGGCAAGAGCATACAGTGGAGTAAAGACAGCCTCTTTAATAAATGGTGTTGGGAAAATTGGACAGCTACATGCAAAAAAATGAAACTAGACCATCAACTTACACCATACACAAAAATAAACTCAAAATGGATAAAAGACTTAAATGTGACCCGTGAATCCATAAAAATTCTAGAAGAAAATGTAGGCAACAAAATTTCGGACATCATACGGAGCAGAATTTTCACTGATACATCACCTAAGGCAACAGAAATAAAGGAGAAAATGAACACATGGGACTACATCAAACTAAAAAGCTTCTGCACAGCAAAAGAAACAATCATCAAAATGGAAAGGCAACCCACTGTATGGGAGAACATCATTGCCAATGATGT
Source organism: Molossus molossus (assembly GCF_014108415.1). NCBI lineage: Eukaryota > Metazoa > Chordata > Mammalia > Chiroptera > Molossidae > Molossus > Molossus molossus. The sequence goes on along the minus strand of NW_023425399.1, from coordinate 70,471,465 downwards.
ATCAGATAAGGGGTTAATTTCCAATATATACAGAGTGCTCATACAACTCCACAAAAGGAAGACAAAGAACCCAATTAAAAAATGGGCAGAGGAGCTGAATAGACACCTCTCCAAACAGGACATACAAATGGCCAAGAGACATATGAAGAAATGCTCAACATCACTAATCATCAGAGAGATGCAAATTAAAACAACAATGAGGTATCACCTCACACCTGTCAGAATGGCCGCCATCAACAAATCATCAAACAACAAGTGTTGGCGAGGGTGTGGAGAAAAGGGGACTCACTCTAGTACACTGCTGGTGGGAATGCAGACTGGTGCAGCCGCTATGGAAAACAATATGGTGCTACCTCAAAAAATTAAAAATTGAACTTCCATTTGACCCAGTGATCCCACTGCTGGGAATATACCCTAGGAAGCCTGAAACACCAATCAGGAAGAATATATGTACCCCCATGTTCATAGCAGCACTATTTACAATAGCTAAGATCTGGAAACAGCCCAAGTGTCCACCAGTAGACGAATGGATCAAAAAGCTGTGGTACATATACACAATGGAATACTATGCAGCGGTAAGAAAGAAAGATCTCTTATCCTTTGAGACGACATGGAGGGACCTGGAAAGTATTATCCTAAGTGAAAGAAGCCAAGCAGAGAAGGACAAATACCACATGATCTCACTTATATACGGAATATAATGAACATAACAGTCTGAGGAATACAGTAGACCCAGACACATGGAAGTGGGGCACAGACTGACATCCCTCAGAAGAGGGGATGGGGGGTGGGGGGGGTGGGAAGAGATAAACCACAGAACTTATATGCATGTATGCATGACCAATGGACATGGACAACTAAGCCGGGGACAGGGTGGGGGGGGGTGGGGGTGGGGGGGTGCCAATGGGGTAAAAAGGTAAAATATCTGTAACAAAAAAATAAATAAATAAATAAAAATTTAAAAAAAAAAAACAAAAAAAAAATAAAAAAATAAAAAGAAACACAAACACAATTTTAAAATGAGCAAAGGACATAAACACGCATTTCTCCAAAGATATACAAATGATCAAAAGCTCATCAAAAGATGCTCAATGTCACAAATCGTTAGGGAAATGCAAATGAAAACCACAATAAGATAGTATTCACACCCATTAGGACAGTTATTCAAAAAACAAACAAAAAAACCATAAAATAATAAGTGTTGACTAGGATGTGGAGAAATTGGAACCCTTGTGCATTGCTGGTGGAAATGTGAAATGGTACATATAAAATAACAGAAAATATATATATATATATATTTGTCTCTGCCCCAGGTTCCTGGCACAGAATTTGTAAAATCCTTTAATTCCCTAAGTGATAAGAACACTAGGAATATCTTTTATTCTCATTATTTGTCTTTGACCCTGCCCCTGACAGTGTTCCTAAAAACTGCGTGTAAATTCCTAAGTGATAAGAGCACTAGGAACATCTTTTTTCTAATAGGGTGACCCTAAGTGGGCTCCTGGATGACTCCTGGATTGACACTGGTCACCAGAAAGAACAAGCCATGATTTAAAGGTTGGAATTTACAGCACCCCACCCCAACTTGTCCGGAGGTGAAAAAGGGGCTGGAAATGGAGTTTATAATTGATCATGCCTACATGAGGAAGCATCCAGAAAATCCCAATAGTACACAGTTCAGGGAGCTTTCAGGTTGGTGAACATACCCATACAGGGAGGATGACACACCATAACTCCACGAAGTCAGAAGCTCCTGTGCCAGGATCCTCCCATGCCTTGCCCTTTGTCTTTTCATCTGGCTGTTCATCCTTTATCATATCCTTTAATAAACTGACAAGTCTTTCCCTGAGTTCTGTTACCTGCTCTAGAAAACTAATCAAACCTAAGGAGGGGGTCATAGGAACCTATGATCTATAGAAAATTGATCAGACACACAGATGACAACCTGGGCTTGCAACTGGCATCTTTAGGGCTTGTGGGACTGAGCCCTAAACCTGTGGAATCTGATGCTATCTCTGGATAGACAGTGTCAGAATTGAACTGAATTCTTGAACACCCAGCTGGTGCCAAGGAGAATTACTTAGTGAAGAGAAAAACCTCCATACATTTGGTGACCAGAAGTGTTAGAAGCAAAGTGTTCCATGTGAGTAGTAAAGAAGACTCACAGGGAAGGAAAATACAGCAAGAAAAGAACTGGGTTTTCACCTATATAGAAAGGAAAAAGCTGAGTTATTTTCCTTTCCAGTATATCCACCATGGAAGACAATATGGCAGTTCCTAAAGTTAGAAATAGAATTATCATATGATCCAGTAATTCCACTTCTGGATATATATCCAAAAGAACTGAAAACAGGGACTCAAATACATATTTGTGTACCAATACTCTAATTGTATTATTCACAATAACTAAAAGGTAGAAACAAAACAAATGAATAAACAAAATGTGGTATATACATACAATAAAATATTACTGAACCTTAAAAAGGAATGAAATTCTGATACATGTTGCAACATGGATAAACTTTGTTGACATTATGCTAAGTGAAATAAATCATATAGATACAAAAATAAATATTGGATGGTTCCACTATATGAAACACCTAAAATAGGCAAATTCATAAAGAGAGAGAGTAGAATAGAGGTTACCAGGGGTTAGGGGAAGTGGAGAATGGGAAGTTATTATTTGATGGGTGCAGATTCCACTTGGAATGATGAAAAAGTTCTGGAAATGGGCAATGGTGATACAATAGTGTGAATGCACTTAATGCTGAATTATACACCTAAAAAAAGGTTAAAATGGTAGATTTTATATATATTTTACCACAAAAAAGATAGGGAAAAAATCTGTCATTCCATCACATGAATTCAACATGTGCAAAACTGTTAACTATCATGCCCCCAAAGCCAAATTCCAACCCCGTTTCCTGTTTCAATAGAAGGCGTTTCTTTTTTTTTTTTTTATCCTCACCCAAGGACATTTTTCCATTTTTTGCAGATAGAGTGGGAGGGAGAGAGAGGAAGAGAGAGGGAAACATCGATGTGAAAGGGACACATTGAGTGGCTGCCACCTGCACAACCAACCAGGGCCGGGAACAAACTGCAACCCAGGTACATGCCCTTAGCGGGAACCAAACCTGTGTCTCTCTGGACCGCAGGTGGATGCTCTAACCGCTGAGCCAAACCGGCCAGGGCTAGAAGGTGTTTCTTAAAGTTAAGTTTATAATATTTGTGTATCCCATTTTCTCTCATTTCTTTAACTCCCAGATCTATCTCAATTATCTCTAAGTTCAAGAAATACATCCTTCACACTATTCATGCTTTTTTCTGCCACTATCTTAATAAGTTATTTTAGCTATGGATGATAGGATTTTATAACATAAAATTTTTAAACTTAACCAATATAGCAAAAGTTTACTTATGTTAAATATGTAAAATAGGAGTATATGAAATTTTAATAAAAACTAGTTTAAATAGTTCATTACCATAAAAGTAACAATAAACCAATCCACTACGAAATTCTAACCTTGATCACATGATTGCTTGATTGTTGAGAACATCCTTATTTATATTGTCTGTTTATTTATACTACTTCACATTAATCTTATAACGTTATCAATGAACATTTCACACCTTACCTTCTCATGGTATTCCATAGCATCCAATTCACCTTGATTGAAAACAGCACACCTTTTACGCTTCTAAAGAATAAATTACAGGAAGAAAGTGATATTGCCATCTATCACAATATTAATATTTTGAATTTTTTCTTTATCACATTTTCCATATTGTGCATCTCAGTCTTTAAGACATAATAATTGACTATAAAGGTCAAAATCAGTGCAGATAAAAGATACAAAAGCTTTCCCAAACAATTGTTATTTTTATGACAAATTTAATAGATGATAAAAGGTCACGTCAGCCTTATCTGCTACTAGTAAGAAATAGTACCAAATGATAAAATGTAGCAATAACATCCATGGAACACAAGAAAACTGTGACATTCTATAAAAAGTCACCAGTGTCATCTATCAGCTGATATATATGGTATGATTATTCTGAACTTAATTCATTTCTGAAGAGAAGAACTATCATCTATGTACTATTACCTAAAAAACTTTCTAATATACTCTTCATAGATGTTTATAATTGATCTGGGGGGGGGGAGGTAGATACAAATCAGACATATTAACACTGTTCTATAACTAACAACTTCCATAGCAAAAAATACGTAAAACAGTGCAATACAGAGCAGGGTCTATGTACTTTTTATTGCTGAAACCTCAGTGTTTACATGGCGGCAAACTCCTAGCAGGTTAACAATAAATGTTTGTTGGCTGAATAAATAAATGGACTTAAGGTTAAGCTAACTGCACAATTTGTCATAGCATATCAAAAATAAGGTAAGTTTTACCCAGCCAGCATGGCTGTTGATTGAGCTTCATCCCATGGACTGAGAGGTCCCTGTTCAATTCCCAGTCAGGGTACATGCCCAGGTTGTGGGCTCGATCCCCAGTAGGAGGCACGCAGGAGGCAGCCAATCAATGTTTCTCTTTCACATCAATGTTTCTATGTCTCTCTCCCTTCCTCTGTCTCTAAAAAAAAATCAATAAAAATATTTTTTTAAAAGGGTAAGTTTTGTCAAGATAACATTCATTACATAGGCTCATCTATATTTTTTCTATATTAAAATGAGAAATGTGCCCAATATAGGATATCTAAACAGTAAAAGACAATATCCATACTAGGAAAACTATAAAGTACTTTACATCTGCTTACTATAATTTGCCTGAATTAGTAATAGTAATCATAAATTACCTACATACTATATTACTGAAGGTTCAGAAATAGTTTCTGTGCCTGACACATAGCAGATGACCAATAAATATTTGTTGAAAGAGAAAAAATATATGTACAAGAAGAAAATCACAAGAATATTAAAATTTTTACTTGAGGTACCTATAACAATGTAATACATTATCTCTATTACTTTCCTTATTCTAATTCTCAATATGCCTCTTATTTAATATCTTTCTTCTCTTTACAATTATAAGATCCATAAAGGCAGGGATTGTAGAGCAAAGATTGTTTGCAAATACTTAAAAATTACTCTGGATACACTAAAGCCTTCTTATGCTTTACTCTTTATATTTAGTAAGTCACAAAATATTTGAGATATGGAATAAATTTCTTTAGTTTTCTGTAGAAATATAAAAATGTCTTAAAACTTTCTACCTTCCCAAGAGTAGAAATGGAGATTTCTTTTTTAACACCGTTCATTAGATCTTCATTTTCATTATTTTGTTGGCACTCCTTGTGAACAGCTGAAGTTATATAAGGTTTAGTGATATCAAACAGTTCAGATCGAAAAATATATTGTTGTATGAACACTTCACAACTTCCTCCATCATCATTCTCTGGCTTAGTGGTAGAATCAGAAGCAATAAATTTAGCTGAGGATCCAAAAGAGGACATAGAATCAAGGTGGAGAGAAGTAGAGGGCTCACTTCTACTGCAACAAGGCTCATGATGCTGGTGAACTTGATAGTTTATATTGTTAATGAAAGAAAGATGATCCAGTAACCATCCTGGTGACAGCTGGTGCACCACAGACATTCTCTTCTGTGAAGAAGTAAAACCCAACTTTCCAGGTGAAGTTCTTAAATGTCCTGTACTTCAAAAATATACTTGATACACAAAGGTAGATTTGATGTACAAGTAAATAAATTTGACATGTACACAGAAGAAAATTTAACATTCATGATATACAGCAGGTTTAAGCAAAATTATAATGTTTTAATATAAACTTTTAATATCAGGGCTGACAATCCAAAGTGTTCAGCCAACTTGGCCAAAGATGATCTTATTTCTAGAATCCCAGTTTGATCCTCCTATCTTCCTGGGCCCTGCTTGGTTAAGTCCACATCTTCCAAATCAGAAAGTCACTGAATCCTTAACAGATGAAAAGTGTCCTATCAAAGCAAAGAATACTGTATTACCTATGTGCAATCCACCCTTTAAAATGAGATAAACCTAAAGAAGGTCACAATATCTGGTGGAGTTGTTGGCAAAGCAACTCTTGCTTTTTTAAACTATATTTGCCATAGGAAGTCAGCCCATTCTCTAGTATCATTGCCCTACTTAACCACTTGTACCAATGAAGTGCAAAAAGGGTAAAAGCAAGGCAAAATGCAATTTTAACAGCACAACAGAAGCCCTAAACCATAGTAAAACTGCAAGGTTACAGAGTCCAGATCTGTATCTGGAGCAGCCCTCCTGCAGCAATTACATTTTTCAGAACTTCCTAATCTTTTCTCAAGATGGTTTTCAGTTCTGAATATTGCTTACTCAATCTAGTGTAGTGGAGCACCGAAGAGGGGGAACAAAATAAGAACTATATAAGTGACTAATAGCATGGTTAATACTAGTAACATTTAGATTCAAACTTTTAACTCCGTGTATTAACTTTGGGACCACGACAGCTAAGCTATTCCATCTCACTGAGCCACAACTGCACCATTTTTATATGACACGTCGGAGGGCAGTTTAGAGAATTTAATGTGATAACTCACATGAAGTGCTGTGCAGAGCCTAACACAAAGATAGTGCGCAAATAAATGCTATTGGTGCCTTGGCCGGTGTAATCAGTGGTTAGAGCATCGACCATCCTCCAAAGGGGTCGCCGGTCCGATTCCCAGTCACTGGCAGTACCTGGGTTGCAAGTTCATCCCTGGTCTCCCATGAGGATTAACAAAATAAAAATGCTGTTGGTAAATTTAGTACTGATCCTCCCTTCAGAGTCTCCACTTGTGGTGAGGAGGTCCTGTAATGGCTAGTGAGGGCTAGAAATTTAGATAGGAAGACTGAAACTCAGGAGGGATGGCATGGCCAAAATTACAGCTCTATAGTTAGTGGCACAACTGCTGCAGGACCCGGGTATCCTGACTTTGGCTCTGAGCTCTTCATCCATCCCCACCATTCTCTAGTTATTAGGCAGTGTTTGTCTCTGAGTTCAAACTCAGAAAAGCGGGAGTGTCCTATTTATTTTAGCAATCAATCCACGCTCACTGCACCTCCAACTCTCCCCTACTTCTCTGCTTCATACCAGCCTCACCCCTAACCACTTGAATTCCTCCTAGCTTCTCACAGGACACCACCAGACCAGAGGGTCATAAAATCCTAGCAAGCCAATTCTGAACCCGAACCTTGGGAGGCCACACCGGCGCGATCTTGGGAACCGACTGCGACCAAACTCAGTAGTTACTATCTCCTACTTCACCGCTTCCCTTGTTAGAAAAGTGCACGCCGCCTTCCCAGACTTGCATCACGAAAAGACCACCCATCTAAACAGTGATCATGAAAGACACCCCTTTCGTCCAAAAGGGGAAATGGATCCTTCTTCTCTAAGAGTCAACAGGCGCGGCCATGTTGCTGTACGGACAAAGCATTTCCAGGGCAATTCAGCGTGCTCTGCCCGCTACTCAGCAACTTAGAGCACTCAGGTCTTCAGAGCTAAACTTAGGGGTTGGACTAGCCTTCGTAGGGGACGCTTACAGTGCCCGAGAGACGCCAGCGTGCCCGGCGAGACGGCGGGGAGCGACACACCTGCACGACACATATTGCCCGCGACGAGTCGCTCTGCGTGAGGTGCGCACGCGCGGGCGCGTGATGACGTAAGATCAGCGGAGATTTTAAAATTCTAACGGCGCGGGTGGGTGGACCGAGGGCCTGGTGTTTTGGCGGTTATCGTTCTGTGTAGCCGGTAATTGCACGGTTTATAGAAATTTGGTGTCTGGAACCCGTCAGAAAGCTGGAAGAAAGGTAAGTAATTACTTTGGGTTAATTCTGTGGCAGCAGAACTGGTCTGGAGGGAAAAGGCGATAGCGCTCACAACTTAGAGGCCCTGCGGAGCAATACTTTAATGTCTGCTGTTGCGGGAAGCCTCCCGCCGAACCTGCGAGGCGCTCGTTTTCTGGAGTCCAGTCAATTTCTACTGGCAGAGATTTCCCAGGGTAAAAAGGGATGGCGTAGGGGGACGCTGATGGGGAGAGGCTGGAGACCGGAAAGGGGGAAGAATTGATGGGAGCAGGGAAAGGAACTGTGTGGTGTGTTTGAGATGCTAGTGTAACATCCTGCGGACCGTGTAAGTACGGCTGGAAGCCCATTTTATATCTTAAGAGTACATTTCAAGTACTGATTGGGAGTGGGCATATGGGTTAGAGTAGAAAAGTTAATTAATGCAGAAGCGTGTATTAAAGAAGAAATACATGTTCAAACCAAGAGTTGACAAGAAAAAAAAAATTATGAGATGTTCTAAATTAAATCACAGCAGCCAGAGAGTGAGCGAAACAGGACAGTTAGCCTGTTGATAGGTGTGGACCAACTAAAAAAGACTGCTCAGATTCATCTATGTTTGTGGGAATTCAGGATTAACTCCCTGAGAAAAGAGTATTTTGAAGAAACAATGGAACTTGACTGCATTTCTGAGGAAAAATAGAATAGTTGGTGCTTAATAGTGCCACCTGGAAATATTTTTTTAATACTGAATTCATGAATGCAGGTCATAAGCATGAAGCGCAGTTCAGTTTCTACCGGTGGTGCTGGCCGCCTCTCTATGCAGGAGTTAAGATCCCAAGACTTCAATAAACAAGGTCTCTATACCCCTCAAACGTAAGTATCTCATGCCTTAACATCTTGGACAAAGAAATCTGTAAAGGTGGTTAATACAAACTGTAGTATAAGTGACGTGGTCATGAATCTTGTCTGCTCCCAGTGGCACCTAATTTTGGGTCAGCAAAAGCTAAAAGTGGGCATATTACTAACATGGTGTGTTTTATCTTCATTTGTTACTTAAACCTCAAAGCCATGTTTTTTGCCAAGGCAATTGCTAAAATTAATTCCCTTCAGCATTCGTTGTTTTTTCCCTCTTTGTTCTAGAGCTGCTTGTTTGAGCAGGCTCTGTGCAATAACTTTCAAGTTACTGAGGTGTATTCAACTAGCAAAGTTTATTTGCTCTGACAATAAGCTGCAGTTTAGTAGCAGCCTACAGAACATCACTTCTCCAAACTATTTTCTCAAGATTCACTGGAAAAGGGTGTCCAAAAGAACTTGTTATCACAAACTTGTTTTTCCCTAAGAATGGTTTTCTTCCAATTAAAAGAGGGCTATTAGTAAGCCACTTTTAGAGCTGCATCAATCCTTCCCGAATACCAAGTGACAAAAAAAAAAATTGTCTTTTCATCTAGCCATGCTGCTAGTGGTTAAGACTTTATGTCCCTGGACCTGGTCTTTTTTGCTAGCGATGGCCTAATCCTTTATTTTCAAAAAAGACTTTCAGCTATGAAATTAACATTTTTTGTTTAATACAAGGTACAACTGTTCTTAAGTTGTTTAGGTTAACATAGTATGAGCCTTGCTACTTTTAAAAATTTGAAATTTTTTTTTCTTCTTAAGTCAGAAAAATTTTTTGTACTGTTGCACGTTACTTAGGTCAAAAGATTTATCTTGAACTGTATTAGAAACAAAAAGGCTACTACTGTCAATGTTTTGGGTCTGTAATTTAGATAATGTTTGCTAACTGTGTTCTGATATAGACTAGGTCTCCACAAAATTTTTAATGTGGCTATCATCCTTTGATTGAAAATATCTGCTTTTAAGTTTTTTTCTTTTCCTTTAAAGTTGTCATCCATAAATGTCTACATTTTAAGATTACTGAAATAATATAGATAATGGTTTCTTTTCAGCTTGTTAAGATTTTAGCATTATAACTTAAACTATATTAGCCTATTCCATTTATTACAGTTATGATTGCTGCTAAAAGTTTTCATAATTTTGAATTATTTTTATAGGTAATAGGGAAGAGGTTTGGTTCTGACATATTTCCAAAAGTTTCTTGAACTAATATTTTTTATATTTATCTTAAAGAGTTTGTTTTTCTCCTTTTCTTAAAGCAAAGAGAAACCACCCTTTGGAAAGTTGAATATAAGCAAACCTACATCTGAAAGAAAAGTCTCTGTATTTGGTAAAAGGTAATGATCTTTTTTATTAGTTCTAATGAAGGGATTCTTAAAACCACGCATTGGGCTAAATGCTCTTTGAGTACAAAAAATTAGATAGCATGGTCTCTTTCAAGAGAAAGTTTTAATCTAGTTTTCCTCTATTTTAAATGGTGATATCTGCTTTAGATGATGCTAAAAGATATATCAGCATAGTCAGACTACTATTTCATTGTTACAAGTGAATGAATAGTGAATTAAAAATTCTATACCTGGCTTTCAGATACTATGGAATCATAACAGTTAAAATTAGGAGGAACCATCATCTAGTTCAACATTTTTTATACACTTAAATATTAAGGACGCCAAAGACCTTTTATTTTGAGGACTACATCTGTTTATATTAATCATATTAAAAATCAAAACTGAGAAAACTTTAAAATATGTATTAATTCAACTTAGAATAACAACTTATTACATGTTAACATAAATAACATGCTCTTAAATTTCTAAAATAAAATTTTTTTAGCCTCATTTGAGGACATTTTTCCAGTTTTTGTTCAGATAGAGTGGGAGGGAGAGAGGGGAAGAGACAGAGAGAGAGAGAAGCATCGACATGAAAGGGACACATCGATTGGCTGCCTCCCACACGACCCAACCAGGGCTGGGGACAAACTGCAACCGAGGTTCGTGCCCTTAGCAGAAACCAAACCCAGATATTGTTGTTGGCTCTATTTTATAGAGAAGGAAATTAAAGCACAGAGAATTTACCCAAAGTCATACAACTAGTAATAGAGACGGAATTTAAAACAACAGACTATGGTTCTAGATGCTATGCTCTTAAACTATAAGTTGAATGATACAGTATTTTGATTGGGAAATTCTCTTATGGTTAGAAAAGATTTTAGTGTAGTTTTGTATAGAATAAGAGCTGAGTCTATACAGGTATTCCTTTTGTGGTAATATGTATTAAAGGTTAATCAATAGCAGTATGAAGAAAAGTGGTTCTCAAAATAGCAAATTCTGAAGGGAAAAATTAGCTGATTAATCAGGGCAATGGAGTGAGAATGCCCAAACTAAAGAACTCTAGAGCCTTGGCAACAGAGAACTTGAAAGCAGCAAACAAACTTGCAGGGAGAAATAAAGTTTTGATTGACAAAGTTCAGATATTATAGAAAAGTTCATTGTACAGTAATCCCTAAGTATCCTCAAGAGATTAGTTCCAGGACCCCCTGCAGATACCAAAATCTGCATATGTTCAAGTCCCATCCTCTCATCTACTCTAGATAATCTGTAGATTACTTATAACATCTAATACAATGTAAATTCTGTGTAGATAGTTGTTATATGATATTTAGGGAACAGTGATGAGGAATATTTCTGTACATGTTCAGTACAGACACAACCATCATGGACCTAACTACACAGTACATGTCATCAACAAAACACTTTTTGTTATTAATATTTTCTGTCCATGGTTGATTGAAATGTGGATGTGGAACCCACAGATATGGAAGACCATTTGTAACTCGGTTTTATGCATCTGTCTAATAAAGAAAATTATTTCAAGGATATTTAGTAAAACTGCAGTTGTGAGGTAAATTGGGCCACATAGGCAAAAGGAACCATTATAAAGATTTAAATAAGGTTTTTCTTTGGGACAGGGCCTTGGAATGGAACATATATGCGGTAGCCATTAATGATTAAAAAATAGCAACATAGCCCTGGATGGTTTGTCTCAGCAGTTAAGAGTGTCGGCCTGCAGACCAAAGAGTCCTGGGTTTGATTCTGGCCAAGGGCATGTACCTTGGTTGTGGTTCATCCCCAGCCCTGGTTGGGGTCATGCAGGTGGCAACCAATCAATGTGTTTCTCTCATATCGATGTTTCTCCCTCTCTCTCTCTCCCTCCCACTCTGTTTGAAGATAAATGTAAAAATATCCTCGGGTGAGGATTTAAAAAAAATAAAAATAGCAACATGTATATTTATGATAAATTAGCAATCAGACACATAATATTGTATGACATAAAAATGTTCATGAACAACCTATTTAACATCTCAAAGGCAGTTTTTCCATAAGAAATAATGGCAAATAAAGGGTTTGGGAGCAAAGGAGCAATCATGGAGGGCTAAATACGATAGCTAAAGGACTTGGATTATTGAATAGACTTGAAGAACTGTTGGTGCAGAAGATCTAGTGGGCTCAAAATGCACATCCTTAGAGTATGGATCTAGTGCAAAGCACCAGAAGTATATTTTTCTCTTTATACTTTACTCTTTGTTATTTGCTCTTTTGTTCTGCTTTGAAGAGAGTTCTCTTTAATTAAATAAAAATTAGAGAATTGTTGAACTTGAATGTCTGATGCTGATGTTAAAATATAAAATCACTTTGAAATAATTTGATCACAGAAGGACATAGTTTTGACAGATTTTTAAAAATTTCTTCAGAACTAGTGGACCTGGATCCCGGAATAGTCAATTTGGTATATTTTCCTGTTCTGAAAAAATCAAGGACCCAAGACCACTTAATGACAAAGCATTCATTCAGCAGTGTATTCGACTACTCTGTGAGGTATTTTATAATTTTAAATAGCCTAAATTGTGAGTGTTTTCTTAAGTATTTTCCAATAATTTTTCTATTATAAAATGTTTGCCATTTCATAAAAATTATTATAGTTTCTTACAGAAAATGGTTATGCACATAATGTATCCATGAAATCTCTACAAGCTCCTTCTGTTAAAGACTTCCTGAAGATCTTCACTTTTCTTTATGGTTTCCTGTGCCCTTCATATGAATTTCCTGACACAAAGTTTGAAGAAGAGGTTCCAAGAATCTTTAAAGGGCTTGGGTTTGTATGTTATATTTCTTATTAACCTAGACAGAATGTTGGAACATAGAGAAGAATCAAACTCAAAAAATTTGTAAAGATTTTGAGTTAAGAGAAATAATATATTTTAAGATGGTCACTGTGGGTAACATATGTAGGATGACTTGAATGACTATTTGAAGGTTATTACCTAACTACAGATGGTAGATCATAAGGCCCTAAACTACTGAAGTGACAGGGAATCAATAGGATGAGCTAGATACCACAGAATTTTTAGAAGCAGAAAAGACAGAATTGAAGGCCCTGTGAAAATGGGATGAGATGAAGTTAAAAAGCTGTGTAGAGGAAGTGGGGAGGAATGGATTTGAGAATGAGGAGTTGCATACATGCGGTTTATTTGAGATGCATTTAAGTTGAGGGGACAGACAGTCTTTTAGGAGAGAAGTTCAGCATGTTGGATGTAAATCAAGTTCTGCAGCTTAGGGGATAAATGTGCATAGTAATCTGCAGAGAAGAAAATAAAAAATGTACATAATCATTTGAGAGTAAGATGACTAAGGACAGAATCTAAATAAGCCAAGACTGTTGGTGTATATGTGCAAGTTTTTTAATATAACTTCTTGTTTAATTTAGACATTTTTACAAAATTAGCTTATTAAGTTAGCTTTTTTTTTTTTTTTTTCCCATAGGTATCCTTTTGCATTATCCAAAAGCTCCATGTATACAGTGGGGGCCCCTCATACGTGGCCTCACATTGTGGCAGCCTTGGTTTGGCTAATAGACTGCATTAAGGTATTTGATTTTTCATTTTAAAATGTAAAAGATTTTTTTTCCCTTGAGGTATTTTTTTTCTCTCTCCTAATCTTGCTTTTGCCAGTTATCTTAAAGTCTGCATCAGTTTTCATTTTTCAAAGCACATTTGATTTTAAATTCTTCAAACTATTAATACATAATTTCAAGGTGATTCTTTGTTTTTATGAGATTTTATAGCTCAAAAAAAGGAAGTCAGTAGGAAATTACTTCCCCCATAATATTTCTTTCCTTTTTAAAATTAAAATCCATATTTATTGCAAAACATTTGGAAGATACAGAAAAGCATACACAGAAAGTGATATACCCATATCCCACAACTCAGAGACAACATAAACATTTCATTGAGATACAGTTTTCAAGGTACATTTTTGCTGTGAAAATTATGCATATTTTAAAACTTTTGATGCATAGTGAGAAATTTCCATTCAGAAAACTTGCACCAGTTAAAAGCTTCTCAACATTGCATAAGCACACCAATTTTCCCTTACCATAAGCATTATTGCTTTAAAATCTGTACCCATTTAGAAAGTGAAAAATGGGCCTGTTTTTTTGTTGAGTTTTTTTTATTTATTTTTGTTATTTTCCCTCCACTGATTCCTCCCTCCCCGCCCTGTCCCCAGCTTTGTTGTCCATGTCCATTGTTCATGCACACATGCATATAAGTTCTGTGGTTTATCTCTCCCCCACCACCCCCTCTTCTGGGGATTGTCAGTCTGTACCCCATTCCTCAGACTGTTATGTTCATTATATTCCACAAATAAGTGAGATCACATGATACTTGTCTTTCTCTGTTTGGCTTGTTTTGCTTAGGATGATACTTTTCAGGTCCCTCCATGTCATCTCAAAGGATAAGAGATCTTTCTTTCTTACAGCTGCATAGTACTCCATTGTGTATATGTACCACAGCTTTTTTATCCATTCGTCTACTGATGGACATTTGGGCTGTTTCTGGATCTTAGAGATATTGTAAATAGTGCTGCTACAAACATGGGGGTACATAAATTCTTTCTGATTGGTGTTTCAGGCTTCTTAGGGTATATTCCTAGTAGCGGGATCACTGGGTCAAATGGAAGTTCAATTTTTAATTTTTTGAGGTAACACCATATTGTTTTCCATGGTGGCTGCACCAGTCTGCATTCCCACCAGCATTGTACTAGAGTGAGTCCCCTTTTCTCCACACCCTCGCCAACACTTGTTTGATGATTTGTTGATGGCGGCCAAAAATGGGCCTGTTTTAATATATATATATATTATTAAAACGATTATGTTTTCATATGGTTTGTCATAACTTGTTTGTTTATATATTTAGTCTATTTTATATATCATTATTTGCTCCTGCTATGAATTTGAACCTTTATATATTGAATTTATGTATTAAGCTTATCAATGTTTTTAATAATTGACAGCATGATAATTTTTATATTTGCATTTTTTTTCAAACTTGAACATTTTTCACATTATTGCTGCCTATTCATGTCTTTTGATTTTTTCTAATTTGTAAACACCATTTTGTATATCAAAAATAGTCAAATTGGCTCTTATATATAGGATGCAATTTTTTTTCCGTATTTACTCCTGGTCTACATACTATATTTTGCTGTTGAGAGGTGTAAATTTTTATTTAGTCTAATGCAGTTTCTTTTTATAGTTTCTGAGTTTCCTGCTGTACTTAGTGCTAGAATACTTAAAACCAATATTGTCCCCCCAGCATTCTCTTGCCCATCAGCTAGCTCTTAACTAACTGCAGTCAGGCACTGGGTTGATGGATTTTGACCCAGCAGACATTCTGGTACATTCAACGCCCCAAATGTTAAATAAGAGTGGAAATTCATTACCATAGACCATTAATGCAACTCAAGTTTTACTGAATTTTATATATAGCATTTATGTATTCCATTTCTTTCTCCTTAGTGATACCCATGGACATTGGGTAACCACCTCTCTACTCCCACTATCAAATGCCTCTGTTGTCAATAGAACACTACCCTTTTTTGCCTAAGCAGCTTATGTTATAATGTGGTTGGGAAACAGCATTTCCACAGTGACTACAGGGAGTCATGGGATATCTATTGCAGCTTCTATCTGCAAGTGAGCTCTTGAGATGCCTCCAAGTTTATTGTATAAATTAAAGTCTTCTTCCTATCTTGATTTGATTAAGGTGGTGAGACTCTCTACTCAGATCCTGTATTGAGGCCTAGGATAAGAAAATTTAATGAAATCTTTTCAGTAAAAACCACGTTTTTCTTTTACACTCCTAATGCATAGTCCTTTTCTTAGAAACTTAATGTTCATTATACTAGACATACATTTATATCTTTACATTTTATTTTCTTTGTTTTTCATTTTGAAGGGGTATATTTTTAAAACAAGTTATAAATACAATATTTCAAAAAGAATTTCTATGCCTTAAAAACCTGTAGTTATTTTTTGCTTAGCTTATAAATTATAAACATCTGAATGTTTTTGCTGTAAATTATTATCTGTAATCACTTTCAAGCTTAAACAATTGTACTTTCGAAGATTTTATATTGTAAAATTCAACCTAAATTTCATATGTATACATACTGAAGGAGTCAGTAGATAACATTTAAGCACCAAAATTGAGTACACATACAAGAGAGATCGTTATTGGTTCACCTTTTATATTTTGGATTCTCAGAATTGAATTAAAATGGATGTATATGCTCTCAGTGGGTTAATAATGTAAAGATCAGCATATTTTTCTCTGTAGAATAGAACTAAATATGGAACTCACTCTTTTAATCCTAAGTGATTTAGCTACTAAAATATCTACAGGATTATATATTAAGGCTCAATAAAATAATCTCTGAAGAGACTTTAAAGCATGAGCAATGTAAATGCATCTAAAAAGGAGTAAAAACAACTGACAAAACATGAGAGCTCTGTGTTATTCTCATAAACTTAATATGTTGCTTGTGTACTAATTAGTTACATACTGCCATGAAAGAAAGCTCACCTATATTTGATGATGGCCAGCCTTGGGGAGAAGAAACTGAAGATGGAATTATGTATAATAAGGTAACTCTTATTACCATAAACATTAGAGTTATCTTGATATTATTAACTAAATGTGTAACTATTAAAAGTAATATGTTCTTTTGTAGAGCTTGTCTTTTACTTCCTGAAAAACTTCTAAAATTGATTTTTTTAAATAGTAGTCAATGGATTTACTCTTGGAGTCATATTGTAAATTACTGAAATTAACTAGGCACAGAAATTTGAAAATGTTAACTAAGTAAAAAAACACAAGACAATTGGAGTTAAATTATGACATATTATTGTTAATGTATACATATAACATTTCCACTTCTATCTCTTAATTTTTTGTCAATCAAGGCATAATAGATTGGGTATATTGCATGTGGGTTATTTTTGTTTCTTTTGTCTTGGCTTTTTTAGTTAGGCATATTGCCATTTAGATCAGAGTTGCCACTTCCAAAAATAAAGTCTAATTGGTTCCCAAAGTACACTTTATTGGAGCCCAAAATATATAATTAGCCCTACCCTATTTCCTAAAACACATGAATTCATATATCCCAATGGAACAAACCACTTCAAGGAATAAATTTATAATGTTGAGATTAAACGTTAATGTCCCTTTCCATATCTAAAACACTTTTGACCATGCAGGTCCCTAAGAAGAGAAACTCATTATCTGCTATAATTCTTATGTTCACTCTTAGGAGCATTTATCATTAAAAATAAAGTGGAAATAACTTCAGACCCACCTTTTATTACTACTACCTGTGAAATAGTTGAAAGATGTATCACCTGACTGACATGATATCATTGCTTTTGCTGGAGATGCAGATAGAAAGAAAATTCTCCTCTCAAGTTGCAGTATGTGTACTGGACTAGATTTATTTGTACCTCAGATTTCACCCAAATATAAATACAACACCTATTACATATTAAATTTTTTGACATTTATTTTAAAGGTTAAACCAGTAACCTGAGGATATATGGAAAAATATCCTCAGGTGAGGATTAAAAAAAAAAAAAAACAGTAAAGTTATTCTTGCTTATTTTAGCAATTATTTTGGATGATAATATACAGAGAAGCACTTTGGTAACTATGAAGTGTTGTTTTAATTGGAGAGTTACGAAAATATGTAACTTCACCAGATTCTGAGCCTCAGCTTTGTGGGTCCAGAGACTTTTTTTTTTTTTTATCTGAAAAATCAAAATTGACCAAACTTAAGGAACTGATTCATTCTCATTGAATTCACAGAGACTTATCTGAAGTAAAATGAAAATGTATTAATTTACCATCAGTGATAACACCTTTCTTAGTTACAGGAATACTCATACTGTCTATTCAGAATACCCCTTTCATATCAACCAAGTCAGAAAGTTGCATAGTAAGCACAGAATCAGTGCAAAGGGAATTGGTTTGTCTTGAGGGATATTTACTTCATCTAGGCTATGGAAAATTCTAATCAGCCATCCTTACCTCCTAACAAAGTGTGCATCCTCCATGTCCAAAATAACTCATAACTGAAAAATATAGTGTTACTTTCTCCTGGGTAAATAGTAAGAATGATAGTATTCTATTTAGATTTCTACTAATCATGCCTTTTTTAAGCCTACAATGAAATTATAGTCTTTATTCATAAAGTTCTGGTTTTTGCAACAAACCTTGTCAGTTTAATTGGATTTATATGATTAGTGAATCATTTAAATGTTTCATAAAGTAAATTATCCCTGAATGTATATAAGTTTGTGCATTTTATGGTGAATTCTAATTATTAATAAGTTTCCTTGTTTGACCTCAGATTTTGAAGGTATGGCTTTTTTACTGTTTAATAAATATCACTTTTATCCAAATTTAAGTGTATTTTTTATCCTCAGTATTAGAAGTACATAGCAGACTAAGTCTGTGCAGCATAAGTAATAACAACCTAGGTTTATGTATCATTTATTAGGAGTTCATATAGGACTTAGTATTTCTGAGTTTTTATTTTAATTCAAGTTTAAACTTCCACTTAAAAAAATGAAAAATTAATAGAGAATCATGGCTTTGTTTTAAATCTCTTTAACCCAATCAGTTGTTTTTGGACTACACTGTAAAATGCTATGAGAGTTTCATGACTGGTGCTGACAGCTTTGAAGAGATGAATGCAGAGTTGCAGTCAAAGCTGAGTAAGTGTTCTCATTCCTAGTGTGCTTGCTTTTGGACCTTTATTTAACTCTGCCCGTGGAGTTATAGCTTAGCTTACCATACCCAGTGTTTATATAAACTACTCACTGTAAATTCATTTGGATATCTATTGATTTTTATCTTGTTTGATGAGAAGTAATAGTTGAGCAAAAAGAATATTGGTCGTGGAGTAAGACTTTAGTCATTGTGCCTTACTGGCTACTTGTTAACAAAGTTTTGCAAGATTAGGTGGCCATGTACATAAAGTATCAATCAAACACATTACCAGGAGCACAGAAAATAATCAGTAAAGTGTTATTCCTCTTGGAGGATAATATTTCTGTGGTATCTTTGCTTTACTATTTGAGAAATTAAAGCACCAATTAGTCAAAAGACCTAAGGTTGCTTAAAAAAATTGTGATAGAGTTAATGGTCCATCATATTTCCAAAGAAAAATTTTTCCACTGACATTCAATACTTACTGCTTAACTCTAAAATGTTCCAGAGGTACTGTTTTACATTTTTCTTCCTTTTATTGAGATAGCCTTGTATATAAAATGCCAGAGTAGTAGGTAAAATAGATAAATTTGTGTAAAGCTGTTCTTCCAAAGACAATAAAGTCAATCAAAACAGCAGACTATCGCTTTGTCATTATTAACACAAAAGGTGAAATCAATCCCTAATGTTCCCATGGAATGTACCTACCTGAGTAGACAGGATAATTCAGCTTCTCCACATGAGAGATGGAGCAAGGTAAATGATGTTTTAAAAGAGGAAAATTTATTGTGATCTATTAGAGAAAGCATCTGTTGAGGTCTTTGATATTTGTTTATAATTAATCAATCATAAATTGTATTCATTCATTCAACAAATTTTTATTCTGTACTCACTATGTGCCAGCCACCATTTAGAGAATACAGTAGTGAAGAAGTGACAAAAGTTCTACCGTTATGAGCTTACATTCTTTTAGACAGAGATGATAATCAAATGAAAACTAAGTCAGTGGTGCTAGGTGTTACACAGAAAAATAAAGCAAGATAAGGAGGTTGAGAATGTAGTGGAGAAAGAGCAGTTTGCTATTTTACAGAGGGTAGATGTCCTTCACTGACAGTGTTTTGCAAGAGAGCAGTGGTAAAAACCTGGGGAACAATGTTCCAGGAAGATTTGAGATCTTATGAAGTTTTGGGGTTTTGTCTCCAGAGGATTTATTTAATGTAGATGCTTTCAAGCTGGAATCATTAGCAGCAAAAAACAAAGCACTGAATGAACAGATTGCAAGATTGGAACAAGAAAGAGAAAAAGAACCGGTTAGTAAACATCTTTATTTTCAGTAAGCTTATACACTTTAGCTCTTTTGGACTCTTGCCTCTCCTTGTTGAATACCAGCTATTTATGAAAATTTTTAAAAATAGATTAACAAAATAAGCTTCTTAAAAGTTCAAATTTTTTTATAGAACAGAACACCTGATGAAAACATGTTTGGTATCTCTGGAGCTTTGTTTTCCCTTGTGATCTATCAGTCTTGGACTAATGATGTTCAGAATATGATGAAAGAGTCTTACCTATTTACATAAGACCAAAAAGATATTTGAACCAAATTCCCATATTATGCATCTCTAGGGAACCACTATTTATGAGAGCCCTGATTTTTGTAGTTAGTGGAAAACAAATGGTAATAAAACTGTTTATATAATATATTGTATTCTAGGGACTTTCTAAAAGCTAAATGATAATATTCAGATATCTAATTTTATTTTGTGTATTATATTTCTGGAACATCTAGACTGTTCCATAAAATATCAGATTTTAAATGTTTGGCTCTTTCATTCTTGCTCTTGACTTTTTCTATCCCAAACTAACTTCTTTTAAAGTACATCTTAATTATGTAATAACTGTAAAGTCCTATGAATCCCTCTAAAAATGAAAGGAAAACTCTATTTACCTTTCTTTTACATGAATTAAAGTAATACTGCTTTACTTTCAAGTAAAGTATGGAGATATTATTAATGAGAATAACTAATATAATGTTCTTTTTTTTAAAGAATCGTTTAGAGACATTGAGAAAACTGAAAGCTTCCTTACAAGCAGATGTTCAAAAATATCAAGCATACATGAGCAATTTGGAGTCTCATTCAGCCATTCTTGATCAGAAATTGAATGGTCTCGATGAAGATGTTTCTAGAATAGGTAAGCACAGCTAATGCTAAAAGGCTTCATTCAAACTGGGATGGGGATCTGTGTGGGATTTATCACATATAGCTAAAGCAGACCACCAAGTTTCCAGTGCTTTCTATGTTAGTTTTCTGAGGCTGTTGTAACAAATTTGGTGGCTAGAAACAACAGAAATTTATTCACTCAAAAGTTCTAAAGGCTAGAAGTTTGAAATTCAGCAGAGCCAACTTGTTCCAAAGACAATGGAGAAGAATCCATTCCTTGCCTCTTCCAGCTTAAGTCTGTGTTAGTTTCTCTTTGCCTCTTAAGGACATTTTTGATAGCATTTAGGGCCCACCTAGATAACAGAGTAATCTCTTCTCAAAATACTAAATCACTTCTGTGAAATTCCCTTTTCCAAATAAGGTAATGTTTACAAACTCCAGGGATTAAGACTTTATTTCTTTGAGTGGGCATTATTTAACCTACTATACCTTCTAACATGTTTTTAGGCACCTGGCTTTTTGAAGCCAAGAGGGGCCTAACCTAACCATATGCCACCTGCATATAAATCTATATTCTGTATATTTCACCTTGTAATTAATAAGCCAGATTCTTAAATCACTGCTAGCCTCAGTGTGCTATAATTATTTTATCCTCCATCACTACCTCCTAAACTACTCAGCAGCTTAAGCTGACTGAAAATACAAAGAAAAGAGTCAATTACTATAATTCTTATAAAGCAGAAGCCCAACTAAAGAAAGCTTGTTTATAGCCTGTGTTCCAAACCTTGTTTTCATAAACACATTGATCTTAATCATAAAACACTGAAAATACTATTATACATGATTTATCGATACTTCTGTAGTGCCTGAGGAGAGCAAAGGAACTTATCTACAAATCACAGGGCCATTGGACGGCAGTTAGAAGTTAAATAACTAAATATACCTAGCATACTATTTTCTCAGGTATTTGCCTGCTTTGATTTTATTCCTTTTGGTTTATACAGGCTGTGTCTGCCCCACATAGGAGTTGTGTAGATTGTACTTAGGATATTTGATTTAACTCTTACCCTGAGGAATATTGGTCATCTGTTAAGAATGATAGTTATCAGCTTGGCTGGTGTAGCTCAGTGGTTGAATGTCGACCCATGCACCACATGGTCGCCGTTTCGATTCCCAGTCATGGCACATGCCCAGGTTGTGGGCCCAATCCCCAGTGGGGGCATGCAGCAGGCAGCCTATCCAATGTTCTCTCTCACTGATGTTTCTCTCTCTCTCTACCTCTCCCTTCCTCTCTCTCTAAAAAGCAATAAAGAAAAAAAAAGATTAAAAAAAAAAAGAATGATAATAATCAGGGGTATTGGCCAAATCAGTGTGTGTTTCCAAATAACTCAGATTGTATATATTAGATTTGCTCTAAACCAGCTCTTTGAATAGTTTACACTTGGCCCCTAATGTTTGTTCTTTATTTTGACAAGAACCTCTAGACTAATTTTTCCACCACTATTTATCCCCCATATCCTCTTCTACCTACACCCACCCCAACTCCTTCGCCCAGTCACCAATGTTGTTTGTGTCCATGAGTTCTTTCTCTGTCTTCTTTTATTTTTTAACTTATCTGTATTATTGAATGTATTTCAAATGTTCCTCCTTTTTCCTCTATTTACTCCCTCCTCCCCATCCCCGCCCCCCTTCTGCCTTTCCCCACACTGTTGTCTGTGTCCATTCGTTATGCATATATACATATAAGTTCTTTGGTTTATTTCTTCCCACCCCCACCCTTCTTCCCTTTGAGGTTTGTTAGTCTAACAACCAATTTGTACTTCTTAATCCCCTCACCTGTTTCACCCATTCCCTCCATCCTCCTTTTATCTGGCAACCAACAAAATCTTCTCTGTATCTATGAGAATGTTTCTGTTCTGCTTGTTCATTTTGTTTGTAGATTCAATTGTCGATAGATATATATTCATTGACATTTTGTTTGTTCATATTTTTTATCTTTCTTCAAGAAGACCCTTCAACATTTCACATAATAATGGTTTGGCTGTGATGAACTCCTTTAGATTTTTCTTGTCTGGGGAAACTCTATATGGCCATTGATTCTAAATGACAACTTTACAGGATAGAGTAATCTTGGTTGTAGGTTCTTGCTTTTCATCACTCTGATTATTTCTTGCCACTCCCTCCTGGCCTGCAAAGTTTCTTTTGAGAAATCAGCTGACAGTCTTATGGGAACTCCCTTGTAGATAACTAACTGCTTTTCTCTTGCTGCTTTTAAGATTCTCTTTGTCTTGAACCTTTTACATTTCGATGATGATGTATCTTTGTGTGGGCCTTTTGGGATTCATCTTGTTTGGGACTCTGTGCTTCCTGGATTAGTATGTCTGTTTCCTTCACCAAGTTAGGGACGTTTTCTGCCATTATTGTTTCAAATAGGTTTTCAGTTTCTTGTTCTCGCTCTCCTCCTTCTGGCACCCCCAAGATGTGAATGTTGGCACACTTGAAGTTGTCCCAGATGTTCCTTACACTATCCTCATTTTTTTTTCTTTTTTCTTTTTGCTGTTCTGATTGGGTGTGTTTTGCTTCCTTATATTCCAGATCGATGGTTTGCTTCTTGGCTTTACCTACTCTACTATTGCATCTGGGTAAATTATTCTTTATTTCAGGTAGTGCCTCCTTCATTTCTGACTGGTCCTTCTTTATGCTCTTGAGGCCCTCACTAAGTTCACTGAGGTTCTCACTAAGTCCATTGAGCATCCTTATAAGCAGTGTTTTGAACTCAGCGTCTGTTAGGTTGCTTATCTCCATTTTGCTTAGTTCTTTTCCTGGAGTTTTGTTCTCTTCTTTCATTTGAGACCTGTTTCTTTGTCTCCTCATTTTGGCTGCCTCCCTGTGTTTGTTTCTATGTATTACTTAATGAGAGGTGTGGGGCTAGCTGAGACCAGATGATGCTTGTTTGAAAGAATTTAGGAAAACCTGAAGCAGTATCCAAGTCAGGCCAATCCGATGGTAAAGCAACTGGCAACAGCTTGGTTGGGCCTGAAAGTTGTGTGGGGCAGGACTCACCAGGGCAGGGCAAACAGTGCTAGCCAAGTTGCTAGAGTCCCAGATATGGCTGCAGTGTGCCATCCCAGGGAAGGGTTCACCAAAGCAACAAAGGCCTCTGACAGCGTGTCTGTTCAGGAGAAAGCTGCCTCTCCAGCTCTTGCTCCAATGCCAAACAACTCAGTTCTTCCCCATATGTCTCTGGTGCCTTTCAAGCTACCTCTCCCACAGTGGAGCTTGGAGAGTATAAGTCCAAGTAAGTCTGTGCGCAGGCCCTTTAAGAGGAGCTGCCTGGGGCTTCAACCACCTCAGCCTCCCTCAGCCTCAGTTCTCTCTGGTTTTTACAGCCAGAAATAATGGGACTTCTCTTCCTGGTCCTGGAACCCTGAGCTGGGGGCCTGGTGTGGGACGGGGACCCCTCAGTTTTCAGGGGGACCTTCCCAGCCGAGGTATCCTAATTTTTATCTGCCACAGCTGGGTGTAGGACCAGCTGGGTGTAGGACCAGCCGGTCCGCACCTCCACTCCTCCTACCAGTCTTGATGCAGTTGCTGCTTTAATTTCATAGTTGTAGGACTTCCATTCAGCTTGATTTCAGGCGGTTCTGAATGATGGTTGTTCTGTAGTTTAGTTGTAACTTTGATGTTGTTGTGGGAGGACGCGATACTGCATTTACCTACCCCGCCATCTCTTTCTCTCTTTTTCCTTTTAGATCAATCTCTCCACCCCATTAATTTCTTATTATAGAAATGTTTGTCATGTAATTAAATCGATACTTTATAATATTAATACTCTTCTTTATTGGCATTTAATCAGGAGAATTTTCATACTTCCTACTCTTTTTGTGAGAATTTTCTTCCAATACTTGCATAGTGAAAGAGATGTATTTCAGCAATCATTTACCATTTCAGAGTAATTTAGCTTGATACAATAATTTGATAACTTTTAACCTAAGATGTTTTTATTCTGAGTATCTTAACTTTCTTGATTATTTAAAGCCATTCATGGTCAAAAGTGAATGAGACATATTTAAACTCAACAGATACTGTATGTTATGGAATTTTTTGTGCAGACTCCTGAATAAAATTTTACCTAAGCTAATTATTAATTTATTATGAGCTCAGGTGCAGAGCTTTCCAGCAACAGTGCTACAAATAGATTATAACAAAGCCAAGATCTTTATCCCCTCAGCCTTCAGGATGATTTCTCTTGGCCCTTTTGGTCATGAGCGTCCTCATCCATTTATCTCAGCCTGCTTAAAAATGCTTTCCTATTCTTCATAAGCTATGAGTCACAGAAGGTTAGGAAACACTGTTCTATATAACCCCAAGTATTTTAAATTTTATAACCTCTTCCTCTTTGCATAAACATTTGCTGATTGTATATCCCACATTCTCTTGGTATAATATAGTTACTCTGGATTACAAATTTTGGTAAATAGACAAAGCAAGAACCTAACCACTGTGGTTACTTACTATCAAATAAAACCCCCAAAACGTCAATGAAATAAGAACAACTGATATATTTTAATACAAACATTTTTATTTTTGTGAAAAATTTGTGGGTTTTCCAGCTTATTTCAGAGACTCATCCAGGAATATTCAAAGTATTTGAATTGAACATTGACTATCCCTCTTAACTGTAACAGTTCTTAGTTGTAATCATTATGTGTGAGGTCGTATTTTTTTTCATGTAGTACTTTCTGAAAACCATATTATGGCAATAGGGAAATAAGGTTCACATAAAACTTTGTGTCGTCTTTTAAGAATGTTATTAACAAAGTGGGATCAAACAGAATTATCCAAAAGAGAAAATTATACATGTACATAACTTGAAAATTTAGACACCTTAATCAGCTCTTCTAAATAACGGCATAATTTCTACATAGGAATTGAAGGAATTTAACAAATTTGATTTGGGTTTTTTGGGTTTTTTTAACGCAGAACTAGAATGTGAAACAATGAAACAGGAGAATACTCGACTACAGAATATTGTTGATAACCAGAAGTACTCAGTTGCGGATATTGAGAGAATAAATCATGAAAGAAATGAATTGCAGCAGACCATTAATAAATTAACCAAGGACCTGGAGGATGAACAGCAACAGTTGTGGAATGAGGAGCTAAAATATGCCAGAGGCAAAGAGGCGGTATGTCAGCTCAGCATTTCCAGAGTGGCAGCTCACCAGAGCAGACCTTTGTAAAAGTCTGTCCTAATTAAGAACTGTGTGTGTAGAATAAGTTGGCTATAGAGGTAATATTTTTTAGCATTGACATTTTACTAAAACACAATCATCCCTTTATATCAGTTTGGTAACACACCAATTTTTTTCAGTCAAATTTAAGGTAGCCTTTATTTTCAAACAGTGAATCAAAATATAAGCAAAAAAGTCTCTCAGACCATGAAAATAATTTTCATAAATCCCATGTCTTTCATTCTAGAAGAGGATATGAGTCACCTCTTAATTTACCTATTCACTAAAATATTGATTTAACCTCTGCTGAGTACCACTCATGCTGGGCACAGAGGAAAAAAAGATAAAAGACATGGGTCCTCCCCTCAAAAAACTTCTAATGTAGTTGGTATTTTTCAACCATGAGATCAGACCTTTAATAGATATTTACATAAGGTACTGAGGAAGCATATAGTATTCTTAACCCAGATTTAGTGTGATAGTGTGGGGAGATGGATAAGGTGGTTTTTAGAAAGGCTTCCTGGAAGAGATAGCACCTGAACTGAATTGGGAAGTGAAAGGAAGAGTTAGCATGGCAAGGGTAGTGGAGAGTCAGTCAGCCAACAAAAGAGTTTATGGGAACAGTCAGAGGGAAAAATAGCCTGATACACTCTGGTATCTTAAGTGTTTCATAGGACTGGTGCTTAATAGCAAGGGACAGGGACACAGCAACAGATGACAAGACTCAAGAGTAAGTATGGACCAGACAGTAAAGATCCTTTTCATGTTTACAAGTTGTTTAGACCTTATCCTGAAAACTCTAAAAAGCCCTTAAAATTTTTAAACAGATGTGATCATATTTTTTAAAAAATCGCAGTTTGGGTAATGTGAAAAATCAATTGGAAAGTAGCAAAGCAGATAGGGATCTGTGGCAGTAATGTGGTGAGAAATTACAAGCTGAATTTGGATATTGCTAGTGAAGATTCAAAGCAGTGGTTAGATTCTGACTACTTAGGAGATAATGAAAGAAAGGGAAGTAGTCATGGTGTCTGGATTGGGTGATTTACCACTCACCCAGGAGTAAAAGAGAAGTCACCGGTCAGGAATGGGGATGGTCTGCTGGACCTGTTGTGTTCATTGGGCATCCAAGTGAAAATATCTAATGGGCTGTTTTTGTATGGGTCTGGACAATCTGGCTTTGTAATGTAGATTTGGTAAAAATCAGTATACAGTAATATTGTGATTGTAGCCACAGGGGTAGATTAATTCAACAAGGAAGAATACATAGGAAGATAGAACTCTTGGAACACCATCTTGGAGTGGATAAAGGTTCTTTAAGAGAGGTCTAAAAGGAAACTAAAGACTATCCAGAGAGATAAAGAGACTAGAAGCTGAGAGGAAAGATTCAGAAAGGACCTAGCATTGCAGATGTAATAAGATTCAAAAGTTTGTCAGATTCACTAATAGTGATCACTAGTGATCTTCATCAAAACTAGATTATTTGGCCCTGACTGGTGTTTCTAACTGGTTAGAGCATCAGTCCATACACCCAAGGGTTGAGCCTTTGATTCCCAGTCAAGGGCACATACCTGGGTTGCAGGTTTGATCCCTTGCCCCGGTCCAGGCGCATGCAGTAGGCAAGCATTCTATGTGTCTCTCTCACATCTATGTTTCTCTATCTCTCCCTCTCTCCCTTCCACTCTCTATAAAAATAAAAATAAATAATATAAAGCAAATTATTTGACTTCATTTTAATTTTATAGGTAATACATTATCATTTTAGCCAATATTGTTGAGAGAATGGGCTTACTGACCATTTGAATTTCTAGACAAAATTTATCCTTATTACTGTTAGCAATCTTTTATAAATGTTCTATACTTCTGCCTTACTTGGCTATGTGCTACTTACTTTTTTACATGTAGCTTTCAGTATACATAAACTTTTAATGATTTAGCATTATTATGGACATGACACCGATGTATTCTAAAATAATGTAAGTTAACAGGTTATCTAGGGA
The DNA here is from genome assembly GCF_014108415.1 of Molossus molossus. Classification (NCBI taxonomy): domain Eukaryota; kingdom Metazoa; phylum Chordata; class Mammalia; order Chiroptera; family Molossidae; genus Molossus; species Molossus molossus. The sequence continues at coordinate 70,443,285 of NW_023425399.1, read as the reverse complement.
CATTTTCCTATCAATTCTACACAATCTTGTCTGCTATATACACTATTTGCATTCCTAAGAAAACTTATTTTTAAGGAAAAGAATAGCATGTCTTTAAATAGGTTCTTTTTTTAAGAGTTTCAGACTTTTGTTCTGTTTTGAAGTTTTTTACACTAGTATTTTCAGTTATAATGTTTGGTATGTATAGTTCTAAAATTTAAATATCACTAGTAAAAAATTAGTCTGTATCTCTTGGTCCAAAAGTAATGGCGCTGTTTTATCCTAGTACTTCCAGCACTTTCCTTAGTACAATATTTCTTATATATTTATCACCATTGTTAATATGAAAGTACATAGTTCAAATGCAGCTATGTTTGCTTAAGGGGGCAATACTGCTTATTCATCCTGGTCACATTATAAAGTACATTATAGATATAATACAAACAGTTTTTTAATCAGTTTCTTAACAGGTACACTATTTAAAATCTGTATTTTAACTCCTATATATGTAATTCTTAATCTGGAATAGACAGTTTATTATGAGAAATAAGCATTACCTCCGTTTTTGACCCTGTTTGACCATATTTTTGCTTTGCCTTAACCATCTGTATTCCCTCATCCTCCTAACCTTCTAGGTTATCTCTGTCTTTGTGTATTAAGGAGGAAAATATGCATTTACAAGAAATAGCCTGTGGTGGAAAACCCTAAAATTTTTAAAGCTGGAATTTGGTAAACCTGTGTTTTAGCCATGGATTTGCTACCTCATGCCTGTGTCACTTCAGTGTGTCATCTAACCTGTCAGTTTCCTCATTTATAAAATGAAGTGTAGTTAGATTAGCTTGGTGAATCTGAAATGAGTTACTTTAACAGTTATTAATGAATACATTTTCCCTCTTAAGCACTGTGTGGGAAGGGGGAAGTTAGGAATGTCTCTGGACTAGGTAAACTCGGAGTTTAACTAGCTAAAACTATCTCTACTATACAGAATGCTACTTTTGATTTGGAGGACTAGGCTAAAAGAAGAAAATTATCTGGGAAGTAGGTAAGCAGTGGCCTAATGAGGAGTCAAAGTAGGGCCATGGGCAACTGGGAACAAAGCCCTTGGTTACTGGGTAAGAGAGATAGTATAGAATAGTTGCAGAATGCAAACATTCATTATAAATATTTTCTTTTTTTTTTTTTCCTGGACTAATTTTTATTCTCCATGCCACCTCTGACTGTTGGTAGCCTTCTGGAGCTCTTTGTTGACATAGACATTGAGAGTGCATCTGGACTAATCAGGAAACAGTTGATTGGTTTTCACTGTCTGAATTGGTTGTGGGAAGAAGAAAGTAGAGACACATGTACCACATATTGCTCTCCCTGAAGTTTGGCGTGATGAAGTACATGGGCTTGTGAAAGCTGTTTTCATTAAATAAAATGCTAGTGAACAACAGAAGAAACTACCCCTAGTAACATTTAGTATAAGGACAAATAGACCTACATACCTTAGTGGTCCCTAGAAAGCTACTATATAACAAATTATAGTAGTTAAGATGATTTCCTGATTCATTAAGAAGAAATCTTTAATTTAATAAATAAGTAGAGCTAGTAAATTTTTGGAAATGGTAGATTATTTAAGCAAGTTCCAATGAGTGCTTTTGCCATTTCATTCTTTCACTTAAAGTATTCATTTTTATAGATGGGTAACAGCAATGAGAAACTAAGTGTGTATTAAATGGAGGGAGAAGTATGGAAATAAATTGCTTTAACTCTGCAGATTCATTTCTTTAATCAAACATTAAGTGACTACTATATGCCAAGTACTATTCTAGGTGCTGGGGATTCAGCTGCTTTCATGGAGCTTATTATATTCAAGTAGTGGTGATGAACAAATATATGTCACAGAAATGAAAATCCATAACAAAATATTGGCAAGATATTATCTTTTGGTAATTTTACTATGATATATGTACCTAAGTTTAATCTGCATCATATTTTTTTCATCATGTTTGCTCTACTTATTGGTTTTGGAAAGGAGGGGCGGTGAATTAGCATTAATACCTCAATGTGGACTCTTATCCCAAACTATTTGTCAGATAAATGGAAGAACAGTAGTATATTGCTTACTAATAATAGTCTTATAGTTACCATACAAATTTAGTGTGAATAAATATTTTTATTTTTTGTATTTTAAAACAACCAGCCTTACTAATAAAAACAGTAAATCATTAAACTACTAAAAACATAGACAATATAATTTTGTGTGAAACTACAGAAATTCTGATTGAAACCATTTGGAATAGAGCTGTTTGACTTTTTTTTTAACATTTCTTTTTGTGTTCTTGTCTTATAGATTGAAACACAATTAGCAGAGTATCACAAGTTGGCTAGAAAATTAAAACTTATCCCTAAGGGTGCTGAGAATTCCAAAGGTTATGACTTTGAAATTAAGTTTAATCCTGAAGCTGGTGCCAACTGCCTTGTCAAATACAGAGCTCAAGTTTATGTAAGTAACATGAGTACTTCAGCGATTTTCAGATTATATGATTACTGGCTGGTTCGTATGTCTATAAGTAAAAGTTTAAACTTCAGCATGTCTGCCCTGGCCAGTTTGGCTCACCGGTTAGAGCATCGGCCCGTGGACCAGTGAATCGCGGTTTCAATTCTGATCAAGGGCACATACCTGGCTGCAGGTTTGACCCCATTCCCAGTCAGGGTGGCAACCAACCAAAGTCTCTCTCCCTCTTTCCCTCCCTTCCAATTTCTCTAAAAAATCAATGGAAAAATATCTCAGGTGAGGGTTAACAAAATAAAATTATCTATTCTGGACACTCAGCTTGCTTTATTCAAGAACAACCTACCCCAATGATCTCTCTACAATAGTATGTTGAGATGTTCCTTGTTTCTTTGGCAGCCTCAATCTTCCATCTTGTGGTTTATTCAATCAGTCCCCACTCTAGTCTTTGCTACTACAATAGAGTTACAATGAGTAACAAAAAAAGAGAAGAAATGAAATACAAGCAGATAACTGTAAGACTAAACAGTTAAAAAGAATTAAGAGAAAATGATACATCTGGAGAATATAGCATAAAACATACAAATTGTTTCCAAGATTGCATTAAACAAAGTTTATAACAGTGGATTTCCAGAATAGATAAGTAAATCTAGAGTTTTGCATGTATTCGAAACCAAAAGCAAGTAATATTTTATAGCTATAGAAATTACATTAAAAATTAATTTTAGCCCTGGCTGAGCAGTGGTTAGAGCATGAGCCTGAAGACCCATCTTGAATTCGATTCTGGTCAAGGGCATGTACCTCGGTTGCAGTTAGTTCCCGGCCTTGGTCTGGGTCATGCAGGATGCAGCCAGTCGATGCATCCCTCTCACATCGATGTGTGGCTCTCTCTCTCCATCTCTCTTCCTCTCTCTCCCTCTCTCTCCCTCCCTCCTCCCACTCTATCTCAAGATAAGTAGAAAAATATCCTCAGGTGAGGATTTTTTTTTAATTAAATATTCTTATTGATGGTGTGTTTAGATTCAAAATATCACAGATTTGCCCTGGCCAGTTTGGTTCAGCAGTTACAGCATCAGCCCGCAAACCAGACAGTCCCAGGTTTGGTTCCTGCTAAGGGCACATGTTTCGGTTGCAATTTGTCCCCAGCCCCGGTTGAGGTCGTATGGGTGGCAGCCAGTCGATGTGTCTCTCTCACATCAATGTTTCTCTCTCTCTCTTCTTCTTCTCTCTCTCCCTCCTGCTCTATCTGAAGATACATGCAAAAAAAAAATGTCCTGGGGTGAGGATTAAAAATATATATATCGCCCTGGCCGGTTTGGCAGTTAGAGCGTCGGCCTGCGGACCCGAGAGTCCCAGGTTCGATTCCCGCTCAGGGCACATACCTCCATTGCAGTTTGTTCCCCGGCCCCGGTTGGAGTCATATGGCTGGCATCCTCTTGATGTTTCTCCCCCCCTCCCCCCTCTCTGTCTGAAGATAAATGCAAAAAAATGTCCTCAGGTGAGGATAAAAAATAAATTACAGATTTACTATTTTTCAAAAGTAGTTCCTCCTATCACATTGTGTAGATGCCTCATGAGAGAAACTCTGTAATTACATATGCCATATATAACCCACATTCCTGTGTATTTTATAGGTACCACTCAAGGAACTCTTGAACCAAACTGAAGAAGAAAGTAATAAAGCTCTAAATAAAAAAATGGGGTTAGATGATACTTTAGAACAGGTAAGTAACAAAACATAGTCATTAAAAGCAAAAACAATATATTTTTTTTTTTTCCAAATCTTTATTGTTGGATGTAAAATGTATTACAGATGTTCCACATTTTTCCCCCATTGACCCCCTCCTCCCCACTCCCGCCCCCCTCCCACCTTTTCCCACACTATTGTCTGTGTCCATTGGTTATGCATATAAGTTCTTTGGTTTATTTCTTCCCACCCACCCCACCCTCAAACCCTTTTCCCTTTGAGGTTTGTCAGACTAGCAATGAGTTTGTGCTTCTTAATCCCTTCACCTTTTTCACCCATTCCCCCAATCCCCCTCCCATCTGGCAACCAACAAAATGTTCTCTGTATCTATGAGAATGTTTCTGTTCTGCCTGTTCATTTTGTTTGTAGATTCCATTGTTGATAGATATGTATTCATTGCCATTTTGTTTGTTCATACATTTTATCTTTTTCTTCAAAAAGACCCTTCATCATTTCATATAATAACGGTTTGGTGGTGATGAACTCCTTTAACTTTTTCTTGTCTGGGAACGTTTTTGTATGTCCATCGATTCTAAATGACAGCTTTGCAGGATAGAGTAATTTTGGTTGTAGGTTCTTGGTTTTCATCACTCTGAATATTTCTTGCCACTCCCTTCTGGCCTGCAAAGTTTCCTTTGAGAAATCAGCTGACAGCCTTATGGGAACTCCCTTGTAGGTAACTAGCTGCCTTTCTCTTGCTGCTTTTAATATTCTCTCTTTGTCTTGAACCTTTTCATTTTGATGATGATGTGTCTTGGTGTGGGCCTCTTGGGGTTCATCTTGTTTGGGACTCTCTGTGCTTCCTGGACTTGTATGTCTGTTTCCTTCACCAAGTTAGGAAAGTTTTCTGCCATTATTGTTTCAAACAGGTTTTCAATTTCTTGTTCTCTCTCTTCTCCTTCGGGCACCCCCAAGATGCGAATGTTGGCACGCTTGAAGTTATCCCAGAGGCTCCTTACTCTATCCTCATTTTTTTGGATTCTTTTTTCTTTTTGCTCTTCTGATTGGGGATTTTTTGCTTCCTTATATTCCAAATCGATGGTTTGCTCCTTGGATCTACATACTCTATTATTGAAGCTGTGTAAATTATTCTTTATTTCAGTTAATGCCTCCTTTATTTCTAACTGTGTATCCATGATTTCTAACTGGTCCTTTTTTATGCTCTTGATGCCCTCCCTAAGTTCACTGAGGTTCTCACTAAGTTCATTGAGCATCCTTATAAGCAGTATTTTGAACTCAGTATCTGTTAGGTTGCTTATCTCCCTTTCGCTTAGTTCTTTTATTGGGGTTTTGTTCTGTTCTTTCATTTGGGACCTGTTTCTTTGTATCCTCATTTTGGCTGCCTCCCTGTGTTTGTTTCTGTGTATTACTTAATGAGAGGTATGGGGCTCACTGAGACCCGGTGCTGCTCGTTTGAAAGAATTTAGGAAAAACCTGAAGCAGGATCCAAGACCGGCCAATCCTATGGTTAAGCAAGTGGCAACAGCTTGTTGAAGTTGTGTGGGGCGGGGCGGGGCCTCAGGGAGTCAGCAGGGCGGGGCTACGAGTGTGAGCCAGGTTGCTGGAGTCCCAGATATGGCTTCTGTCTGCCGCCCCCGGGAAGGGCTCACCAAAGGAACAAAGGCCTCTGACAGCACGTTTGTCCCCAAGGAAGCCCCCTCTCCAGCTCTCGCTCCAGTGCCAAACAGCTCAGTTCTTCCCTGTGTGTCTCTGGTGCCCCTCGAGCTGCCTCCCCTCCGAGCTTAGAGGGAGAGAGTCCGATAAGTCCGTGCGCCGGCCCTTTAGGGAGCTGCCTGGGGCTCCAGCTGCTTCAGCTTCCCTGAGCCTCAGTTCCCGCTGGTTTTTCCAGCCAGAAGTTATGGGGACTTCTCTTCCTGGCACTGGAACCCTGAGCGGGGCACCTGGTGTGGGACAGGGACCCCTCAGTCCTCAGGAAGGACCTTCCCAGCCGCGGGATCCTCCTGATTTTTATCCACCACGCTTGGGTGTGGGACCAGCCTGTCTCCCCGCTGCGCGCTCCCCGCTGCGCCGCCGCCCCCCCTCGCGCCGCCGCCCCTCCTACCGGTCTGGATGTAGCTGCTTTTTTTTTTTTTCCTTAGTTCCGTAGTTGTACGACTTCCATTCAGCTTGATTTCAGGCGGTTTTGAATGATGGTTGTTCTGTAGTTTAGTTGTAACTTTGATGTGGTTGTGGGAGGACGCGATACCGCGTTTACCTACGCCACCATCTTGACTGGAAGTCGTCCAAAAACAATATTTTTTAACTTAAAATTACATGTGATATGTGGTTTCTAATTGCTAAGGAATTAATTTTTAATAAAATATGAAAAATGAGAGTTGGGAATACCCATGACTTAGAAACATTTGAAGTAATTTTTTTTTTAAGTAACTTAAACATCCTAGACTTCACATATCATTGATAAGGAAGGGATATACGTAACCGAGTAGATTTCCTTTTGTTGTGTTTTTTTTTTCATTTTTATTAATTTATTTTTGTTACAGATGTTTCTCCTTTCTCCCCACTACATACTCCCCTTCTCAAGTATTGTTGTCTATGTCCATTGGTTATGCATACATACATATAAGTTCTTTGGTTTATCCATTCCACCTCCCACTCTCCACCTCTGAGTTTTGTCATCAGAACTATACTCCTTTCTATGACTCTGGGTCTATTTTGTTCATCAGCTTATTTTGATCATTATATTCCACAAATAAGTGAGATCATGTGGTATTTGTCTTTCTCTAATTGACTTATTTCGCTTAGCATAATGCTCTCCAGGTGCCTCCATGTCATCTCAAAGGAAAAAAGATCTCTCTTACTTACAGCTGTATAGTGTTCCATTGTGTATATGTGCCACAGCTTTTTTATCTACTCATCTACTGATTGATGGACACTTGGGCTGTTTCCAGATCTTAGCAATTGTAAATAGCACTGCTATGAACATAGGAGTACGTATATTCTTTCTGATTGGTGTTTCAGGCTTCTTAGGATATATTTCCAGAAGTGGGATCACTGGGTCAAATGCAATTCAATTTTTAATTTTTTGAGGAAACACCATATTGTTTTCCATAGAGTCTGCATTCCCACCAGCAGTGTACTAGAGTCCCCTTTTCTTCCCATCTTTACCAGCACTTGTTTGATAATTTGTTGATGGCAATCATTTTGGCAGGTGTGAGGTGCTACCTCATAGTCGTTTTAATTTGCATGTCTCTGATGATTAGTGAAATTGAGCATTTTTTTTATGTCTCTTGGCTATTTGTATGTCCTTTTTGGAGAGGTGTCTATTTAAGTCCTCTGCCCATTTTTTAATTGGGTTATTTGTCTTCCTTTTGTTGAGTTGTATGAGCACTCTGTATATTTTAGAAATTAACCCCTTATCTGATGTATCATTGGCAATTAATGCTCTCCCATATAGTGAATTCCCTTTCCATTTTGATGCTTGTTTCTTTTGCTGTGCACAAACTTTTTAGTTTGATATAGTCCCATTTATTAATTTTTTCCTTTGTTTCTCTTGCCTTAGGCATTGTATCAGTGAAAATTCTGCTGTGTATGATGTCTGAAATTTTGTTGCCTACATTTTGTTTAGGATTTTTATGGATTCACAAGTCACTAAGTCTTTTACCCATTTTGAGTTTATTCTTGTGTATGGTATAAGTTGGTGGTCTAGCTTCATTGTTTGCATGTAGCTGTCCAATTTTCCCAGCACCATGTATTAAAGAGGCTGTCCTTACTCCATAGTATGCTCTTGCCACCTTTGTCAAATATTAATTGAGCATAATGTCTTGGGTCAATTTCCGGGTTCTCTGTTCTGTTCCATTGATCTATATGCCTGTTCTCATGCCAGTACCAGGCTGTTTTGATTACAATGGCTATGCAGTATAACCTGATATCTAGCATTGTGAACCCTCCTACTTTGTCCTTTTTCAAGATTGCTGTGGCTTTTTGGGTTTCTTTTTTGGTTTCATATAGATTTCCCTTTGTTTTTAATGGAGAATTGCTTTCTTTAATTTAATAATATTCATCTTTATCCTAAAATGGATTTGAGGTGGTTACCTTAAAAGTAGGCATGTATTGCCCTGGCCAGTTTGGCTCAGTGGTTAAAGCATTGGCCCGCAGACCAGAGAGTTCCGGGTTCAGTTCCCACTAAGGGCACGTACCTCGGTTACAATTTGTCCCCGACCCTGTTGGGGTCGTGTGGGTGGCAACCAGTCAATGTGTCTCACTCACATTGATGTTTCTTACTCCCCCCCCCCCCCCCACTATGTCTGAAGATAAATGAAAAAATGTCCTCTGGTGAGGATAAAAAAAAAAAGGTAGGTATGTATCATTTGGGGTTAAAAGCCAGCTAGCTCTGATAGGTTAAGAACTTTCTTTTTACCAAATTTTTTATTGTGGATGAAGAGATTCAGGCAAACTCAAATTTAAATGTCTATGAGTTTCAAAAAGTAGTTTTCAGAAGTTCCTGCTTCTGAGATATACCAGTATCCCTGAGAGAGAACTGTTATATTTAATAACCTTTAGAATGAGCATTCTTATAGTTGATAAAGAAAAGTTAAGATGCTACTCAAATGTAAACAAAAGGTATTGTTAATATGACACTAAACAATTAAAGGGCCCTGGTCACTTTGGCTCAGCACTGAGTGTGTCAGCCCTCGGACCAAAGAATCTTGGGTTTGATTCTGGTCAACGGCAGGTACCTCGGTTGCAGTTCAGTCCCCTGGTCGGGGTCTTGCAGGAGGCAGCCAATTGATGTGTCTCTCTCACATTGATGTCTCTCTCTTGCTCTTCCTCTCCCTCGCTCCCTCCCACTCTATCTGAAGATAAATGGAAAAATATCCTTAGGTGAGGGTTAAAAAAAAAAAAAAAAAGTTAAAGGAAAACCCTAGTTAATTCAGCTCTGTAAGAACTGTTGTTTTCTGGCTAACAGATTTCAAGATACATTTGTCCCCACTCCTGTCCACAGTTTCACTCTCTACAGTTTTAGTAACCCATGGTCAAATGCAGTCCAGAAATATTAAATTGAAAATTCCAGAAATAAACCAATTTATAAATTTTAAATTACACTCTGTTCTGAGGTGCATGATGAAATTTCCAGACATCTTGCTCCATTCCACCCAGGATGTTAAATATAACAGTTCTCTCTCAGGGATACTGGTATATCTCAGAAGCAGGAACTTCTGAAAACTACTTTTTGAAACTCATAGACATTTAAATTTGAGTTTGCCTATCCACACTTGATAAAGTACTCATCTATTTAGTCATTTAGTAGCCATCTCAGATATCAAATCAACTGTTGTAGCATTGCAGTGATTGTATTCAAGTAAATATATGGAGGGTTCATTACCACTTGTGGTTTCAGCGATCCACGGGGGATCATAGAGCTTATCCCACATATATAAGGGGGAACTACTTATAAAAGAAATCCTATCTTTTTTCTCAGAATAGAAACTTGTTTATTTTTATCATCTGGAAATAAAACCTGTGGTGTTTCACAGATGCAAGCAAGCCACTTTTTTTAAGGTTAACAAATTTTATCAAGGTGTACTTTGTATTGGAAAGAATTTTTCCACTAAAAAAAAACAAAACAGAAAAATGTATAACATGTAAGTGAGGAGTTTTGTGATACTATTGTTATAAGTTGGGGTTTCTGTAACATTCCAGTATGTAAAAAAGATGAGGAAATAGGACTGCTTTAACAGATGTTTCATAGGGTGATGGTTGTTTAAGATGAAGTCTTCTTGCCCTGGCTGATTTGGCTCAGCAGTTAGAGTGTCAGCCCACAGACCAAAGAGTCAAGGATTTGATTCCAGTCAAGAGCACGTACCTTGGTTGGGGTTCTGTCCCGGCCCTGGTTGGGGTCATGCAGGAGGCAACCAATCAATGTGTCTTTCTCACATCGATGTTTCTCTCTCTGTCTTCCTATCCCCCCTTTCTCTCCCTCTCTCCTCCCCCCCCTCCCTCCTTCGTTCCTTCTCCACCCCCACCCCCCACGATCTCCCTCTCTCCTTTTCTCCTTCCCACTCTGTCTGAAGATAAATGGAAAAGTATCCTCAGGAGAGGATTAAAAAAAAAGGTGAAATCTTTTGTAGCCTGCTTTAGTTTGATTTCTCTCTTTTGTTGGGGTGGGCACCAAACCTAGAGATTTTTGAAAAGGTGTGAAGTCCAAGCAGTAGGAAACTCATGATTGAAACATCTTTCAAATTTACATGAAACTTTTAAAAGGCTATAGGCAGGAAAACAGGTAGGTCGGGATTGGATTATAAGATGCTTTCTATAGGCTAATGTTCCAAAGAAAGAGAATTGAAGTTAAAATGAAATATAAATTCCTATTTAGAGAAAAAGACTGATGTGCAGTTATGCTAATCATATTTGTATTTTTGCAAACTCATTTGGGCATAGAAAAAAGTGAATTAGAGGGGAAGCAACTAAAATTGTTAAGAGTTTAACGTATTGTAGTAGAAATAGAAGGAAGGGGACAGGTTTAGGAAATGTTAAGAAGGTAGAACCCAGCCATTTTATGGCTATGTAAACCCTAGGAGAGAGAGAAATATCAGCATTGACTTTCATTTTTCTAGTATGGGCAACCTAGAGGAAGAAAAATGAGTGCAACGTTGGCCCAGATAGTGCTAGAGATGTTGAGCTTTCGGTCTATGGAATGTGGGCATCCAAAAGGAAGTTGAAGCAGTAGATTCAGAATATAAGAGAAAGACTGGGTCCAAAAATACAGATTTCAGAATCTTTGATATATATGTGTTGAATATGGGAGTGGTATTTCTTAGAGAGCCTTTGTACAGGAAAGTGGCAGAGGATTGAATCTTGAGAAAGAACAACACTTAAGGGATTGGAAAAAGAAGATTCTGAGAAAAACACATAGAGGAAGTGGATAAAATAGTTGGAGAGCAATCAGAAAAAAAGAATGTGCTGTAAAAACCAAACTAGGAAAGACTTTTCAAGAAAGAAGTGATCCTAACTAAACTTACTGTGCTGATTAATCATTTCACAATATATACATATATCAAATCATTGTGTTGTACACCCTAAACCTATACAAGGTTGTATGTTAATTATATCTCAATAAAACTGGAGAAAAAAAGAAAAGTGATATACTTCAGAGACTAAAGACCAAAACTTTTTTTCAATTTGACAGTCTATTTAACCGATTTAAGAGGGCATAAGGTAAAAGAGCAATTTGAAATAGTACAGTTTAAACTGAAAGTATTAAATTAGAATAGCAACATAAATCAATCTGAAAAGTACTTTAAAATAATTGCCAAATAATTTACGGGGAAAAAAAAAAAAAACACAGGAAAATACAAATGAGAAAAGGCTATGCTATAAAAATAGAGGGAATTATTTGAATTATGAAGTAATACAATGTAAACAAAAATCTTTATAAAATGTTATTTCTAATACTAATAAAACCCTCATATCACAACCTGATGAAGACATCACAAAAGAAGAAAATTAAACCGATTATGCCTGGTCCGTGTGGCTCAGTGGATTGAGCATTGGCCCATGGACTGAGGTCCAGTTCAATTCCTGGTCAGGGCACATGCCTGGGTTGCGGGCTCAGTCCCAAGTAGGGGCCATGCAGGAGGCAGCCAATCGATGTATCTCTCTCACATGGATGTTTCTATCTCTCCATTTTTCTTTCCCACCCATCCCTTCCACTCTCTCTAAAAATCAAAGGGAAAATGCCCTTGGGTGAGGATTAACAAAAAAAATTAATTTTTTAAAAACAGATAGGAAGGCAGACTTTATTCAGTGGGTGGTAGGCAAGCTATTGCAATGTGATTTTGTAGCAGGCAAGAGAGATTGAATTCAACTTTAAATACAACAAAGGGGTGAATTTATAGCCAAGGAGCAGAGTGAGATAGAAAATTACTGAGAGCAAACTCAGGGTTAAGGGGAATTCTGGCTAAACCAACCTAACAATTCTTACTGAAGGTAGTAAGAACATCACAGGGGAAGGGGAATGTGGGACATGGAGTATGAGGGACCTGATCAGATATTGAGGAGAGAGATATATATATAGGGATCCTGGTTAAAATTCTTGCTAAAATTGGACAGTACAGAGACAAACATGAAGCCCCAAAATCAGTTAAGAGAGTTCAGAAGAGCACAGTCTTGTCAAGGAAAGAATCTTTGTCAGTGGTGATGTTCTAGAACCTTGAAAAGAATAGAAGGGTAAGGAAGAGAAAATTTCAGGCTGAGATATGCTGAGTTTCAGGTATCCGAGACACTAAAGTGAAGAATGTCCAATAGACAGTTGGAGTTTGGACATATATAGATATAGATAGATATTTCTTACTATGCAGCTAAATAAAGCAAGAGCTCCCAGTTATGAGAATGAGATGTCACTCTTCCAAGTGAGGAAAATCAGAATATAACCGAGATCAGAATCCTGGGAGAACATCTACATCAAAGTACAATTAGGAAAAAGAAACTTGTGTCCGGCGGGTGTGGCTCAGTGGTTGAGCATCGACCCATGCACCAAGAGGTCGCAGGTTCAATTCCCAGTTAGGACACATGCCCAGGTGGTGGGCCCAATCCCCAGTGGAGGTCATGCAGGAGGCGGCCAATCAATGTTCTCTCTCATTGATGTTTCTATCTCTTTCTCCCTCTCCTTTCCACTCTGTAAAAAAAAATTTAAAAAAAAAAGGAAAGAGAAACTTGTGAGGAAGAACTAGAAGGACCTCCCAAAACTTAGAGAGGAAACCAGGAGTTTACATGGTCTTAAAAACCAAGCAAGGGGATTTCAGAAGGAATTATTCAGCTGTTACTCAGATGTCAAATAAGATTAAGTCTGAAAGTTGCTCTGTGGCTTTAGCAATTAAGATAGTTACTAGTGATATTTGCAAAAGCAGACCATCCAGAAAACATATTACTATGGCTTGAAGTTTAAGTAGTAGAAGATGAAAGATACTCTAGTATGAATAGGCTAGTCCTTGTAGACTACTGCAAATTAGACTGTTATAAATGTTTGTGTCTAAGGAAAGGAGATGAAACAGTAGTTAGAAAGTGGTACATGGGAAAGGTTTTGTCTTTTGTGGTTTTATGTTGTGGTAATTTATGGGGGAGAGGGTTTGGTTTTAAAGATGAGAAGGAATTCAAGGGTAAAATTTTTAAAAATTAAGAGCAAAAGGGATTGATGGATATGAATGTAGTCCATGAAGAAATATGAAATCATAGAATCCAGGGAAAAGTTGGAATCTTACTTCTCTTCATGAGGAAAATGAGGGTCCTGTATTCTGAAGCTGACTGGAAAGAAAGGAAGGTCTTATATAGTGTCTTGGTTGTTTAGAGGCAAGAAGTGATGGAATTCCAGTCTCCTAGTAGCTTCCAGTCTATCTTAGAAGCAACTTTAGAGCTCTTTATTGAATGAAAGACTAGAGGAAGTATGCCAAATATTCGTAGTGGTTCATTTTAGTTGCAAAATTATTGTTGCTGATTGTTATTTTCTTTGATTTTTCCTGTTTACCACAATGGAAATGTGTATTTTGGTAATTTTGTGGGGAAATGTTTAATTAATTGATGAAACTTTAGTAAAGCTGACATGAAAAATAGAAACTCCTCAGAGATAAATAAACATGATTTTGATCACCCATGAGAGCCCGGTGGAAGTTATGGTGAGTGTCCATCGGTTTTATTGCAGGTGAGTTTTATGAAACAACTAGATTAACTTAGTAATTACTTCAGAAATAAAATATCTTTAGGTTGGAAGCAAAGTTCATAGCTTCAGTAACTCTAGTCTTTAAAATAATTGAAAAGGCAGGTGGTACAGAAAAATTCCTCGTAGTTAGAACATCCAGGTTTGAGTTCTGAGCGTATGCTCGTTGAATGATCTTGAGTAAATAGCATTCTTTCCAGCCTACTCTTCTCACTTGTAAAATAGGAAAGATGTCTTTTATGGGAGACATTTGATTATTGAATGAGAAGTATGTACAAGTTTCTTTAACAGGTGTAGTCATTTTATCATCCTATCTTTTGCTAAATAACAGTAGCTCGCAAAATTTTTCCCAAAACATGTACATATATATGTAAATATAATTTTTTAAATTTTATGTATATGTAGAATTATCCTTTTTAAAAAAGATGTCAGTTTATGCATTTTACTATTTATGTTTACTGCAGGAAATACTTTCCTCTAATCTACCTGAAAAACATTCTGTATTCATTATCTATATCAACTGATATCAACACTTACCAATAGGAAATGAGCCTTAGAAACACCTTCTTTTGGGTTTTAGTTTCAACAGATCTTAAACCACAAGATTAAATTTGATTATTACTCTTTAGAAGAATGCATTGACTGTAACCAATTCGCAAATCTTATCCAATAAAATCAATATGAATAATTTTTTTTAATATCTCAGAAAGTGGACACAAATGGAAAGCTAGGTAACTAAAGTAGATAAAGTCTAAAGAAAACTAGAGAGCAAAAACAATTTTTATTTACTATTAATAACTAATATAAAAACAGTATATAATATTTATCTAACATATATGAGAGCTTAAAAGCATTTTCAGCTACTAGTGGGAAAACAGATAATGGAATCCTATTTTACTGAAAAGCCACATTTTTTATTTCTTATTAATGCCCTACTATACCACTACATTTAAACATTAATTACAAGTTTCCTTGAAATTAACTGTTCTTTGGAAAATAATAAATTCCTTTTGGTTTTGTATTTATTGGGTGACATTGGTTAATAAAGTTATACAGATTTCAGGTATACAATTCTACAATAAATAATAAATTCTTAAGACAAATAATAGGTAAGTGCCTAAAAGGACTAGAAGAAATAACATGGTTTAGTTAGTTCATTGTTAATATAAAAGTTATGTAACATATTATTAAAAATTGTTTTATGTATAGTTATCATTTCTCACCCTAAGTTTTATTCCCCAAGTTAAGTACAATGATAACAGAAAGCAGGAGAAGTGTGAGGACTCTGAAAGAAGAAATTCAAAAGCTAGATGATCTTTACCAACAAAAAGTTAAGGTAAGAACTTTGCCACAGTTTATATAGATTAGCCAATGCTTTGTCATGATTAA
This sequence comes from Molossus molossus, assembly GCF_014108415.1. Lineage (NCBI taxonomy): Eukaryota > Metazoa > Chordata > Mammalia > Chiroptera > Molossidae > Molossus > Molossus molossus. The sequence continues at coordinate 70,428,003 of NW_023425399.1, read as the reverse complement.
TTGACTGAGCACCTGTTCTGACATCAAACTGAAATATTTAATCTATATTTTTTTTAATATCTCAGAAAGTGAACACAAATGGAAAGCTAGGTAACTAAAGTAGATTAAAGAAAACGAGAGAGCAAAAACAATTTATATTTACTATTAATAACTAATATAAAAACAGTATATAATATTTATCTAACATATATGAGAGCTTAAAAGTATTGTAGTTATGTCTTCGCTTCCAGAGTTTATTGTAAGGAGTTATTTATTTTATTCTTTTAAATGACTGTTTCTAGACTTGGGTTATTTCACCACAGAATATGTTTACTCTTTCACTCATTGTTTTATACTTGCATATGTGATTTAGTATCCTTGAAAGACTAAAACATATTTAAACATAATGTCTTCTACCTTTTTATGGAGATTTAGTGTTAAGTATTCCTACAGCTTAAACTTCAATAAGGCCTTTTGTATATATGATTCCATGTAAAGTGTCATTATAAACTGACTATCCTGGCCAAATTTCATAGGTCATTTACATGAAATCTAGAATGTAGGTAAAATAATAAGATTCATTCCCCACCACCTCTAACCCACCTTCCGGCCAGCATTTTACTTAGGGAAGTATTTATATGACTCTGTTCATTACCACCTATACAATTTATGTGAACATTTTAACCACACCAATATTTTTTACTTAGTTACACCAACAGAGTGTTAGGAATTGAAAACGTTTCTTTTGACCTGTGGTATATTTAGGGTTTGTACATTTTTTTAAGCAGTGTGACAATTTTAGAAACTACACTACAGTAATGTTACCTGTGTGTGAAATATGAGGCATTTGGTAATCATTTTTGTTTTTTCATATGTCCTCTATGATGACACTTGAGTTCTTTCTTTAAAGCACTTAAGTGAAAGACTTATATTTTATCTTGCGAAACCTAAGAATTAATTAATGTAGGCTACTTTGCCTGTACATAATTAATAAATGTGTGGCCTTGGCTGGTTTGCTCAGCGGTGAGAGCATCGGCCTGCGGTCCAGAGAGACCCAGGCTCAGTTCCCGCTAAGGGCACGTACCTTGGTTGCAGTTTGTCCCCGGCCCTGATTGGGTGGTGCGGGAGTCAGCCTCTCGATGTGTCCCTTTCACGTCGATGTTTCTCTCTTCCTCTCTTTCCCTCCCACTCTATCTGAGCAAAAAAATGGCAAAAAATGGAAAAATGTCCTCAGGTGAGGATAAAAATAATTAATTAATTAATTAATTAAATGTGTGAAATAATGGTAGCATGAAAATTATCTACATTTTTACTTGTAATAAAGCATCTTTGATGTTCATGGGAAAAATTTAAATTAGAGTATTATAAAATTTCCTATAGTACAGATTTGAAAATACTGCTGAATGACTTTTATACAGAGCTGTTGAGGTCACATTTTTGTTTATAGTATAAGATTCCCAAAGGAGCATTTTAATATCTCGTATATGTAAAGCAGTAAGCATCCTGAAAATAGAAATGATGCAGCCTGATTTTTTAAAATGTTTTCCATAAATTTTTAAAAATCCACCTGGAGTAAGTATATAGAATGTGAGTATCAAAATATGTACATACTCATGATTTTATCCTAATAGGAAGCTGAGGAAGAGGACAACAAATGTGCCAGTGAGCTAGAGTCCTTGGAGAAACACAAGCACATGTTGGAGAGTGCTGTTAACGAGGGCCTCAGTGAAGCCATGAATGAATTAGATTCTATTCAGAGGGAGTAAGTTCGTCTCACCAAGATTTATAATGTTTATTTTCAATTTAATTATGTAACATTTCTGTAGAACAAGATCTATGTTTATTTGCTTTAATCTGTATTATAGAGCTATTTAGGGGTTGAGGGAGTGGTGAATAGAACTTAAGAATAGCTTGTAATATGAGGATACTTTCCCCAGACAGATGCATTCTGCTGCTACTATAGCTATGGTCTCCTTCATTTTTAGATCTAATTAATAAATGGCTTTTAATCCCTCAAAACAACATAATATTTTAAATCAATTCAAAAAACTTTGGCTATTTGTTAGTACATTTTAATAAAATTTCACTGAGCTTTAATAAACCAATAAGTTCATATTTTTAAGATATAGTTTCTGGAAATTAGGTATATATAAACTACGATTATACTATATAAAGTCTGCTGTACCACATGTGCCTTTATAATATTCACTACACTATGCAAAATCTGCAGTAAAAATCACAAGACTTACAGGAAAATTGTGATCTGGGCCCAATACTCAAAAACTCTGTTGGTAACACAAACAAAAGACCTAATGAAAATGTTCACACAATTGTAAACATGTTGAATATGTAAGAAATACATAAATACTATGATAAATATTATACTCTGTCTTAAAAATACCTGAAGTTTGTGTGGGGAAATGGGTATTCAAAGGGTTGCAGCTTGTGAATTATTGAGAAGTAGGAGGGTTATCTGAAATTAAATGAAAAGGTGTAATACCAGATGTGGATGCATGTGGCTTATCACACATGTATTGAACTGAAGGAGCGCTCCTGTGAGGTGCATGCTTATGTGTTTTGTGTTTTATGTATTCCTTTGCATCGAATCTGAGTTCCGTTGTCTGCATTCACCTAATGTTTCTCAGGGAGGAAATTGGCATAAGCAAATGTAAAATTTGCATTATGATCAAATTGCTACCTAATTTATCCCGTTGAAACAAATACATGTTTCCAAACAAGCATTATAGCAGAACTGACTGGACACTATGCTATATTTCTTAGAAGTTAATTTTCAAATTATACATCATCAAGCTTTCCCCATTGGTTTTTCTTATTTAAAACTTACATAGGAAAATGTTAGGCACACTATGTAATTGTAGTTAAAAATAGTGACATTCCTTCCTTATAGAATATTCTGCCTTTGTAGCTATAATTTTGTCATGCAACCTCTATAAAATCAATATACAAAGTATTTCATTCACAGGTTCTCTATGTCTTAAATGGCCTTCAAATAACTTTAAGGTTGGAAGTACAGCCCTTAAGAAAATCACAGTTCTTTCATTTCCTTGTTTGTAGCCTAGAGAAAGGAAACTCAGTTGAAGGATTTTTTTTGGTTTGCAGTTTTTGTTTCCAGTTTGAATTTTAATGCCTAAAAATAAGACTCCTCCTCTCTCATCCAAGTGTATATAATGTCTTGCCTCTGAAATCATATGTAAAGAGGAGTTTTTACTATAAATGCTATTATGCATGATCAAGAATTAAGTTTATAATCCTTTTGGAGACTCAGGTAAGACCATTTGCTCCCAAGCTTTGTATGTTCAAGAATGAGGTTTTGTTGCTTACAAAGGATCTTTGAAAATGTTTTTATTTCTGCTTTAATGGTTTAAAACTGGATCTCTATGAATTATACATATAACACGCAGCATGTATCCCAGTCACAGCCTGGTTTTATTAAATATGAAAAGAAGAAGTAAACTAACTAGAACTGATATATTAAGTTTTTTCCCTAGACAACTCAAACAGGAGTTTTTATTTTACAGATACCAACTAGTTGTACAGACTACAACTGAAGAAAGACGAAAAGTGGGAAATAATTTGCAGTGTCTTTTAGAGATGGTTGCTACACATGTCGGGTCTGTGGAGGTACGTGTGTGAATGTCTTTTCTACATTCTGAGAAAGCTTTGTAAAACTTCGATATATTTCTGTTTTGTTTCTACAAAAATTAATTAATAAATTTAATTTCTATGAAAAATATGGTCTAGTATAGATTTATCAGAAGAATCCTGTCTAGCGGTGTGGTAAAGGGACACTTGTGCATCTTATAAAGTAATCTGATTACATAAACAACAAACAATGATATTACATCAACAGTATAGAATGTGGTGCCATACCTGGTTCTACATAATAAAAACATTTAGTACATTTAAGATTTCATTTAGATGAAAGACCATATTATGACAAATATCTTTCCTATCTGTTAATTTCATATAAACACAATAAATGTTTCAGGAACATGAAGTTTACCTTATGCTCACCTTTCATATAACTTGAAAGTTTAATAATAAAACTATTCCTCCAATCTGCTGTACAGAATTCAAAAACTAAGATAAATTGCTAGACTCCAAAATTCCTGGGTAATTTATTAAGCGATACATTTCCAGTTGTGAATGGTTTAAGGAAAGAAGACTCTGTATATCACATTAGTAAGCTTCCATATATTGAAAGCAGACCATATGTTATCCTACTTCCCCTCATCTCTCCTGCTTTCTTTCTTGCCAGTCCTCATCACTGCTTACTAGTAAAAACTAAGAAAACCTGGGATCTACCCCCTTTTCCTAATTCAGCCATTTAGTGGCTCTATAATCTTTAATGAATCCTTTTTCAACTACAGACCAGAAAATGATTTGAGTGACTACTTTCCCATTCTCCCAAGGATGGTGTATAATTGTTTTATTCTAGGTTCATAAGAGAACTACTCCTTCATAATATACAATTGTTGGCTTAGATTGAGAAAGTCTGCTTGTTTATATTATTTACTTCTTTTGTTCTTTACTTTCTTCATCTGTAAAATGAGAGGGTTAGACTACTTGCAAACATCCTTTGTGCCTCTATCTATTATAGATAACTTTTCATCTGATGTTAGTGTTGTTAATCTAGCAGTAATGTATCACTAAAGATTTATGTGAAAACTAACCAAAACTATAAACGTTTAATCAGTTAATATAAAATTAGATTTGAAACTATAATAATAGATTGCTATTACCTTTTTTTTTTTTAATTTTGGTTACAGATGTTTCTTATTTTTTACCCCATTGACACCCTTCTCCCCATCCCCTCCGCCCCATCCCAGGCTTTGTTGTCCATGTCCATTGGTTATGCATACATGCATATAAGTTCTGTGGTTTATCTCTTCCCTCCCCCCACCACCCTCTCTTCTGAGGGTTGTCAGTCTGTACCCTACTTCTATGTTTCTTGGTCTACCCTATTCCTCAGACTGTTGTGTTTATTGTATTCCATAAATAAGTGAGATCATGTGGCATTTGTCTTTTTCTGCTTGGCTTGTTTCACTTAGGATAATACTTTCCAGGTCTTATCTCAAAGGATAAGAGATCTTTCTTTCTTACAGCTGCATAGTATTCCATTGTGTATATGTACCACAGCTTTTTTATCCATTCGTCTACTGATGGACACTTGGGCTGTTTCCAAATCTCAGCGGTTTTAAATAGTGCTGCTACAAACATGGGGGTACATATATTATTTCTGATTGGAGTTTCAGGCTTCGTAGGGTATATTCCTAGAGTGGGATCACTGGGTCAAATGGAAGTTCAATTTTTAATTTTTTGAGGTAACACTATATTGTTTTTCATAGGGGCTGCACCAGTCTGCATTCCCACCAGCAGTGTACTAGAGTGAGTCCCCTTTTCTCCACACCCTCGCCAACACTTGTTTGATGATTTGTTGATGGCGGCCATTCTGACAGGTGTGAGGTGATACCTCATTGTTGTTTTAATTTGCATCTCTCTGATGATTAGTAATGTTGAGCATTTCTTTAGCCCCCCTCTCGCGCCTCCGCAATCCTACCAGGATCCAGTCAGTGTCCCTGTTTATATGATCCTTGCAAGTTGCTTTTCTGTTGCTTTTTCCCGTCGATTTGTCTGTGTTTTAGTTGTAATTCCAGTTTGGTCCTGGGAGACGGTCTGTGTAGCTTCCATTCACTCTATTGCCATTTTGGAATCCCTTGCTATTACCTTTTAATTACTTTATGTATAGTTTAATGTTGTTCAAGAATATCAGACCAAATTCAACAAACATTTGCTGAGCACTTATTTTGCACTATGCGAAATTTACAATTAGCAAATATAGAAGGATCATAGAACGTTAACCAATTGTCCTGGCCAGTTTGGCTCAGGGGTTAGAGCATCAGCCTGTGGACCAAAGAGTTGCAGGTTTGATTCCGGTCAGGGGAACGTACCTCCATTGTGGTTCGTCCCCAGCCCTGATCAGGATCATGTGGGAGGCAACCAATCAGTGTGTCTCTCTCACATTGATGTACCTCTCTCTCTCCTTCTTCTTCTTCCTCCCTACTCTCCTCCCTACCCCTTCCTCCCTCCCTCCCTTTCTCATACTCTTTCTGAAGATAAATGGAAAAATATTCAGGTGAAAATTGAAAAAAAAAAAAGAAAGTTAACCAATTATCATTAAAACCTGATGTGGAGAAATTTTATGAGTAATGAAATTGTACTAGAGAAAACAAGAATTTGGATCTGAAGAAAGTTTTATTGGAACGCAGCCACTTCATTCACTTCTGTACTATCTATGGCTGCTTTTGTACTACAACCCCAGGGCTCAGCAGGTCCAACAAAGACCATCTGGTATATTTTAGGCCTGCAAAGCCTAAAATATTTATTACATGGCCCTTGACAGGAAAAGATTGCTAACTCCTGTTCTGGACTCCTACACCTCCCTGAGAGGCACAAAATCTTTTTTTTCTCTTTTGTCTGTTTAGATGTTCCAAAAATTATTATAAAGCTATAATAACCAACACATTGTAGTATTGATACATACAAACCAATCTCTCTGGTTAAGAAACCAGAAACAGATTCATGAGGATACACAGGAAATTTATGTATGAGGGAGGTAATATTGTAGAATAGTGGGGAAAAAAATAAATTACTCAATTAAATTCAGCTTTTTTAAAATTAAGATCTCTACATCAAAAGACAAAGAGGACTTCCGGTCAAGATAGCAGCATAGGTGAACGTGGTATCACATCCTCCCACAACCACATCAAAGTTACAACTAAACTACAGAACAACCATCATTCAGAACCGCCTGAAATCGAGCTGAAAGGAAGTCCTACAACTACGAAATTAAAGAAGAAGCCACATCGAGAATGGTAGGAGAGGGGAGAGGCGCACCAGGCTGGTCCCACACTACGTGTGGCGGATAAAAATTAGAAGGATACCTCGGCTGGGAAGGTCCTCCCTGAGAACTAAGAGGTCCCTGTCCCACACCAGGCGCCCAGTTCAGGGTTCCGGTGCCAGGAAGAGAAGTCCCCATTACTTCTGGCTATAAAAACCAGAGAGAACTGAGGCTGAGGTGGCTGGAGTCCCAGGCCTCTCCTCTTAAAGGGCCCACGCATGGACTTACTCAGACTTGCACCCTCAGCCTCCAGCGTCGCGGAGGCAGCTTGAAAGGCACCAGAGTCATATGGGGAAGAACTGAGTTGTTTGGCATTGGAGCAAGAGCTGGAGAGGCAGCTTTCTCCTGGACAGACACGCTGTCAGAGGCCTTTGTTCCTTTGGTGAACCACCTTCCCTGGGACGGCAGACTGCAGCCATATCTGGGACTCCAGCAACTTGGCTAGCACTGTTTGCCCTGCCCTGGTGAGTCCTGCCCCACACAACTTTCAGGCCCAACCAAGCTGTTGCCAGTTGCTTTACCATTGGATTGGCCTGACTTGGATACTGCTTCAGGTTTTCCTAAATTCTTTCAAACAAGCATCATCTGGTCTCAGCTAGCCCCACACTTCTCATTAAGTAATACATAGAAACAAGCACAGGGAGGCAGCCAAAATGAGAAGACAAAGAAACAGGTCTCAAATGAAAGAGAACAAAACTCCAGGAAAAGAACTAAGCAAAATGGAGATAAGCAACCTAACAGATGCTGAGTTCAAAACACTGCTTATAAGGATGCTCAATGGACTTAGTGAGAACCTCAGTGAACTTAGTGAGGGCCTCAAGAGCATAAAGAAGGACCAGTCAGAAATGAAGGAGGCACTACCTGAAATAAAGAATAATTTACACAGATGCAATAGTAGAGTAGGTAAAGCCAAGAAGCAAACCATCGATCTGGAATATAAGGAGGCAAAGCGCACCCAATCAGAACAGCAAAAAGAAAAAAGAAAAAAATGAGGATAGTGTAAGGAACATCTGGGACAACTTCAAGTGTGCCAACATTCCCACCTTGGGGGTGCCAGAAGGAGAAGACCGAGAAAAAGAAATCGAAAACCTATTTGAAACAATAATGTCAGAAAACGTCCCTAACTTGGTGAAGGAAACAGACATACTAGTCCAGGAAGCACAGAGCGTCGCAAACAAGATGAATCCCAAGAGGCCCACACCAAGGCACATCATCATCAAAATGCAAAAGGTTCAAGACAAAGAGAGAATATTAAAAGCAGCAAGAGAAAGGCAGCTAGTTACCTACAAGGGAGTACCCATTAGGCTGTCAGCTGATTTCTCAAAAGAAACTGCAGGCCAGAAGGGAATGACAAGAAATATTCAGAGTGATGAAAAGCAAGAACCTACAACCAAGATTACTTTATCCTGCAAAGCTGTCATTTAGAATCGATGACCATATAAAGAGTTTCCCAAACAAGGAAAATCTAAAGGAGTTCATCACAGCCAAACCATTATTATGTGAAATATTGAAGGGTCTTTTTGAAGAAAAAGATAAAAAATGTGAACAAACAAAATGGCAATGAATACATGTGTCGACAATTGAATCTACAAACAAAGTGAACAAGCAGAACAGAAACATTTTCATAGATACGGAGAAATTTTGTTGGTTTCCAGATGGGAGGGGGCTTGGGGGAATGGGTGAGACAGGTGAGGGGATTAAGAAGTACAAATTGGTTGTTAGACTGACAAACCTTAAAGGGAAGGGGCATTGCGGGCTAGGAAGAAATAAACCAAAGAACTTATATGTATATATGCATAACCAATGGACACAGACAACAGTGTGGGGAAAGGCAGAAGGGGGGCGGGGATGGGGAGGAGGGAGTCAATGGGGGGAAAATGAGGAACATCTGTAGTACATTCAACAATAAAGATAAGTTTAAAAAAAAAAAGTACACAAGCCACAAAATGATAGAAGATATTTTTTAAAACAACTGGTGAAGAATTAACATCCAGACATATTTTAAAATCTCTGAAAAATAAATAAGAAAAGTGGGCAAAAGACATGAATGGGGATTTTACAGACCTAATGTGGCCCATATACTTATGAAAGATACAGTCGTCCCTTGTATTTCACGGTTAATTCGTTCCAGACTCTAGCGGTTGCACCTGGCATTGAAGGATTCCTGGGGTGCTTGAATACATAGGCCTACAGTCCATACATACAGTAATTTTAATTTTCATTATAATACAGGGGTGTATAATTGACTCAGACAACCGAGTGCACACTGTATCATTTTCACTGTCTCGATCATGTCTCTCTTAATGAATATATTTGAAAAAAACATGATAGAGTGAAGCCACGAAAGTCAAAGCACGAAGTGACGAGGGACAACTGTATACCATTTCACACCCTCAAGAAATTGGCAAAAAATTAAAATTTAATAATACTAAATGCAGGCAAGAATTGGAGAAATGGGAATTCTCATTTGTATTGCTGGGGTTGTAAATTAATATTAAAGTTTTAGAGAACAGCCTAGCCAGTGTGGCTCAGTGGATTGAGCATCCTCCTGTGGACTGAGAGGTCCCGGTATGATTCCCAGTCAGGGCACATGCCTAGAATGTAGGCTTGATCCCCAGCAGGGCACATGTAGGAGTCTGCTGATTGATGTTTCTCTCTCACATTGTTGTTTCTATCTCACTCTCTAAAAAAAATTCAATAAAAACATATTTTAAAAGTTTTAGAGAACAGTTTTGTAATCCCTAATAAAACTGCAATTTCTCTCTAGGTATTTCATTAAATTTTTACACTGCTAGAGCACTGTACTGGATTAAATAGTGTATACCCCAATAATACATGTCTATCTGAAATCTCATAATGTGACCTTATTTGTAAATATAATTTGTGGATATAATTAGGTAAGATGCAGTCATACTGATTTCAGGTAGGCCTGAAATCCAGTGACTGGTATTTTATAAAGTATCTATGTGGAAATGGAGACAAATATAGTGACATAGCTACAAACTAAGGAGTTTATAAGGATAATTGGTTGTAGCTGAGAAGAGGTTAAGGACTACCAGGAACTGCCAGAAGCTGGGAAGATTCAAGGAAGGATTTTTCTCTAGACCTTTCAGAGAGATCATAGCCCTGCCAACACCTTAATTTCAAACTTCTAGCCTCCAGAACTATGAGAGAATACATTTCTGTTGTTGTAAGTCACCTAATTTGTTAGAATGTAGTATGGTATTTATTATATTTGAAATAGTAAAAAATAAATAAATAACCTGGGGTATTAGTTTTCTATTGGTGCCATAACATATTGTCATCAATTTAAAGACTTAAAGCAGATCGGTTGGTGTGGCTCAGTGGTTGAGCATCGATCCATGCACCATGAAGTCGCCGGTTTGATTCCTGGTCAGGGCACATACCCAGGTTGTGGGCCAGATCCCCCAGTGGGAGGCATGCAGGAGGCTGCCAATTGATGTTCTCTCTCATCAATGTTTCTTTTTTTTTTTTTAACCTCACCCGAGGACATTTTTCCATTTTTTGTTCAGATAGAGTGGGAGGGAGAGAGAGAAACATCGACCTGAAGGGGACACATCGAGTAGCTGCCACCCGCACAACCCTACCAGGGATAAGGACAAACTGCAACCAAGGTACATGCCCTTAGCAGGAACCGAATCTGAGTCTCTCTGGACTGCAGGCCGACGCTCTAACCACTGAGCAAAACCAGCTAGGGCTCTCATTAATGTTTCTATCTCTTCCTCTCTCTTCCTCTCTGAAATCAATAAAAAGAAAATAAAAATTGTTTTAAATACTTAAAGCAACACAAGTTTATTTTCTTACACTTCTAGTGGTCAGAAGTCTAAAATGGGCCTCTGGTCTACAGTTTTTCTAGAGGCCACCTATAGTCCTTGGCTTGTGGACCCTTCCCTATCTTCAATGCCAATAGTATAGCACTTTCTATCCTCTCTGACTTATCTTTTGTTTTTAGGTCTCTGTCACACTGCTCATTCCCTTTTACAAGGACCTTTGTAACTGTGTTGGATCTAGCAGGATAATGCAGAATAATCTTTTCTCAAGATCCTTAACTTACACCTGCAAAGTTTCTTTTGCCATGTAAGATAACATATTCACAGGTTCTGGGGGTTGGGACATGGACATCTTTAGAGAAGCTGCTATTCAGCGTGCTCTGCCTGGGTACAAACAAAAATTTATTAATAGTAAAATAGGTAAATAATAAATTTATTCAATAGAACACTGTATAATAGTACATGAACAAACTATAGCTGTATGCATTAACATGAATGAATCTTAAAATACAGGATGAGCCCAGCCAGTGTGGCTCAGTGGTTGAGCATTGACCCATGTACCAAGAGTTCACCAGTTTGATTCCCAGTCAGGGCACATGCCTAAGTTACAGACTCAATCCCCAGTACGGGGCATGCAGAATGTAGCCAATCAATGGTTCTCTCTCACATCAATGTTTCTATCTCTTTCTTCTTCTTCCTTCCTCTCTCTCTAAAAATAATAAACACATTTTTTTAAAATACAGGATGAAAAAATAAGTCATAGAATGTTACATTTACTATCATTCAATAAATATGAAAATTGAAACAAGGAGCCACTACCTATATTGTTTAGAGATACGTGCGCACACACACATGTGCAGTAAAAGTATAAAGAAAAGAAAAGCTTTCAGGAGAGTGGTTATCTCTCGGGAGAAAAAGAAGGGGATATGATTAGGAAAGGGCACAATCAGGCCTGCATAGTGGATTACTAGAGTGTTCCTTCTCTTACAGTGATATACTCTTGTCTGTAAATTTGACAATTAAACACTTTAAAAGAATTAATGTTTTTACATTAACAATTGCTAATTTTTTCCACTAGAAACACCTTGAGGAGCAGATTGCTAAAGTTGATAGAGAGTATGAAGAACATGTGTCTGAAGATCTCTTGGGAAATATTAGAGAGATTGGAGAGAAGTATAAGAAGAAAGCTGCTCTAATTAAGTCTTCTGATGAATGAAGATAAACTGTTGATTATCTAAGCAAGAATTTAACAGTGTAAATTTTGAGATGTCCTTTGTAGGTTTGAAAAATCTCTAAAATATTCTATACCCATTCTTATAATGAAGTCTCATGATCACATCTTCCCATGCCTGTGAAATATTTTATAGCTTTTACAAATCTAGTTCATTAACTTAAAGTATGTGTAACCTGAAATTTTGAAAACTTGTTGGTTGTTGTCTTTAGATGTGCGGACAAGTTATATTATGCACCGAAGTTAATAAAATGTTGTTATTGAAGTGCAGGGGTTTTCCTGATTTCTCTGCCTATCTTCAGATAGTTTGAAAGGTATTTGATCTAAACCAAGAGGCAACAAACTGTGAGCTAAATCCAGTCACATCTATTCATTGACATATCATTTATGACTGCTTTCATACTACAATAGCAGAGTTTAGTATGTGCAACATAGACCACCCTATGGCCTGCAAAGTCGAAAATACTGTTCTGGCCTTTTACGAAAAAGTTTGCCAATCCCTGGTATAAACTATACAAGGTTGGTACTGTTCAACTAAAAATCTTTCTAGCTTCTTGCCATCATTACTCCAAAATAAGCAGAATATGGAATGTGAGAATCAGAAGAAATAATAAAATCTAGTTCAACCTCCTCATTTTAGAGATGAGTATTCATTCCTGGAGAAATTCTGATTTACCTCAGGTCACAGCTCTTAGTGGTAGAAGCCACAGTGGAACTTACTTGAATCAGTACACATGAAAGTTGTGTTAAAATAGGAGATTTTTAGACAGATCTAAATTGTTGGAGAGCTTCTCCTTAAATTGAAATTTCTATTTGTCTCTTCCAGTTGGACTTTCTATTCTTTAAACTTTATTACAACTCTAATGTAACTCAGAATAAAGAACAAGATGAAATGTAAGCAATATACTATAAAATCCCAACTGGAATTCTAACAAAGCTTTACTAACGGAGGGCAACCAGCCTGAAAGTGACAATGGGTCATAGTTGGGAGATATCTAGCAGATAGGACAAGATTAATAATTACCAATGTATTCAAGAATCTTGACTACTGACATCCAAAAGAACTTCTTCCAGTGATAGATTTTATCTGCACTATTCAATATGGTACCAGCCATATGTATTTACTGTACTCAAGTGATATCTATATGTCAAAATAAAAGCTTTGCCACTCAAAATGAATGGAGCCCTGGCTGGTTTCACTCAGAGGTAGAGTATTAGCTTGTGGACCGAAGAGTTGCAGGTTCAATACCTGGACAGGAGCACATACCTAGATTGCCGATTCAATCACCAGCCCCGGTAAGGGTTGTGGGGGAGGCAGCCAATCAATGTGTCTCACATCGATGTTTCTCTCCCTCCTTCCACTGTATCTAAAAATCAATGGAAAAAATATCCTCGGGTGAAGATAAACCCAAACAAATGTGGTATGGAAGCAGCATCAGCATCAATTGGTTGCTCAACAGCACAGACTTTGCCCCACCCCAACTCTACTGAATCAGAATCTATTTTAATAGTGTATTGATTTAAACTGTACATATTTGATTTTGAGGGGGAACATGGTGGCAAACAGGACCGAACAGTATGAGTGAGCACATGTGTGGGGGTGAGTGTGTGTAAGTGTGTGAGTGTCTATGCAGGGACCCCGGGTAGGGGTTTTAGCTGTTGGGGGAGCCTCTGCCACCACGTGTGCTTCTTGGCCTGGTGCTTCCCACTGCTTGGATTTCGAATATGTGCCATTTTGGAGGATTTACAAAATCCTCTTTGGAGGAGGCAGCAGACAGTAGCCGTAAACCACCATCACTGCTGACACCCAGCCTCGCTGGTCCTCATGCCACCCCTGCTGCCACTCTCCATGCCACCGCCACCATCCTGCACACTGCTGTGCTGCGCAGTCCTTCCAGCAGAAGTCAGAGTCAGGAACTACGATGTTTGCCGAGGAGGGAGCTGTAGCCTCCTCTAACCCTAGGTGTCACTAGAACCAAGGGCCAGATAGAGTGAAAAAGCTGCATATCTGTGAGTGAGCCAGGAGTGCTGGGTGTGAAAAGAAGAGCCCGGGGGTGGAGGGTGGGGGGTGGAGGAACACTGGCTGCAAAGGCCTCTATGAGCTCAGTAGGGGAGACTGAGGCTGAAAGTTAATGGAGGGAGCAACATGAGCATCCCGCCTTGGTCACATCTGGGAAGTTCCCTTGATCTGAGTCTGCAGAGGGACCACAAGTAGAGCTCAGGGCCAGCAGAGAGGTCTGACAGATACCAGCATTGAATCTGAAGGACCTTTTATTTCCTGGAGGAACTATTGGCAGAGAGCAAGATGGTGACTGGACTCGGGGGCCCTGGAAGAAGGATCGGTCCTGCCCACCTGGAGAGCAGGGTAGGTGCCCTTTCCCCAACGTGCAGAACTGCTGCTTCTACCCCACCTTACAGCAACCTGAGGCAAGGAGCAATGGTGCAGGGCTGGAAATCTGCACACCTGCAGCTGGGTCTGGCAGTTCCAGGGATGTGGACATTGGGCCTTGTTGGACCCTGGGCAGAGGCCCAGCCAGTGGAGGCCAGAAGCACTGAAAGTTTGGAGTGCTAAGCAGGGGTAATTTTTGTAATCCCCTCTTACTTGAGATGACAGTATGGGGGTGCCAGCAAACCAGGTAGAACCGAGACATTAGGAGGAGAGGAAATGCCCACCCCCACCCCCCTACGACAAGGCATGAACACCACCCCAGTGCCAGTCTATTCAAAGCGTCCTGGCCAGGCCCTGGCTGGTGTGGCTCAATGGTAGAGCATCATCCGCAGACCAAGGAGTCCAGGGTTTGATTCTGGCCAAGGGCACGTTCCTCAATTGTGGTTCATCCCCAGCCCCGGTTAGGGTTGTGCAGGTGGCACCCAATCAATGTGTCTCTCTCACATCAATGTTTCTAGCTCTTCCTCCCTCTCTCCCTCCAGCTCTATCTGAAGATTAATGTAAAAATATCCTCAGGTGAGGATTAAAACAACAACAAAGCATCCTGGCCAGGACCCAGATACCCCCACAGAGCCTAGGTCTGTAGGGGAAGGGAGAGCAGCTCAGAAAAGGACATTCAAAGTGTGAGACCCAAGGCAGACCCAGCTCCTGGGCTATGGAGACCTTGCCTGCCAGACTACATTGAGCTCTGCCCTGCCAGGCTTCAGACAGCTTGCCTAGGGACAGTGATTCACATTGGCCTTCACCAGAGAACCTCCCTGGAGGCCCAGGACTGACACACCAAAGGGCCAGATTCAACTCAGAGTAAAATCCAGCAAGCTCCACAAATAGCAGATCCAAAAGTAGTTTTTTGTGTGTGTTTTTTTTCCTTTTAGCTTTTTTCTTGCATATCTCTTATTTCTCTCTTTTTCGATTACTCTATTCTTTTTTTCTTTCTTTCTCTTTTCTTCCTTTTATTGTTTTTTTCCTTATTTTATTTTATTAATTACATCGTTTTCTTTTCCTATCCTATAGTTTAACATTCATTTTTACTACTTTTTAAAAATTATTTCACTTATTTTTTGTTTCCTTTTCTCCTTTTCTGTTTTGTTCTTTTCTTTGCTTTCATATACTCTTTTTTGGTTCTTCTTGTATTCTTTTTTTCTTTTCTTTTTCCTTTTTAGTCTTTCTTGATATTGTTAATTTGTTTTGTTTTTCGTTTTGTTATCAGTTTGGTCTTGTTTTGTCTTGTTCTGTTCTGTCAGCACTTGTACAACAGCAGACACAATGTGGTCAGTGTTGAGATTTATAGTCAGTAAACCTGAGGGGAGACCCCACCTATGAATGGAACATCAACAATCAAGACCTAACCAAAACAGGAGGGCTCAAACAACCCACAAAAGACACATTCCTAAAGAGTCTAGCTCAGTATATTAAAGGGGCTGCACTACTGGGTCCCACAAGTCACTTTCTACATAAGGTCACCCAACAAAGACTGGGATAGCATAGTAGTTCTATCTAATACATACAAACAAACATAAAGTGAAAGCTAAAATGGAGAGGCAAAGAAACAACCCCTAAATGAAATAAAAAGGTGGTATAACCTGAAAAAGAACTAAATGAAATAGAGGTAAGCAATCAATCAGATATAGAATTCAGAGTAATGGTTATAAGTATGCTCAAGGAATTTAAAATTACAAGGAACTTGGTGGGAAGTACAACAGCATAAAAAAGGAAATAGAAACCATAAACAAGAGCAGTCGAAAATGAAGATACTATATCTGACATCAAGAATACTCTGGAAGGCCCTGGCCGGTTTGGCTCAGCGGTTAGAGCGTCGGCCTGCGGTCCGGAGAGACCCAGGTTCGGTTCCCGCTAAGGGCATGTACTTCGGTTGCAGTTTGTCCCCGGCTCTGGTTGGTCGTGTGGGTGGCAGCCACTCGATGTGTCCCTTTCACGTCGATGTTTCTCTCTCTCTCTCTCTTCCTCTCTCTCCCTCCCACTCTATCTGTACAAAAAATGGAAAAATGTCCTCAGGTGAGGATAAAAAAAAAAAAAAGAATACTCTGAAAGGAATTAAAAGTAGATTGTATGAAGCAGAGGATCAAAGCAATGACTTAGAAGGCAAGGTAGAAAAAAACATCAATCAGAGCAGAAAAAAAAAAAAGAATTAAAAAACAGAAGGATAGTTTAAGGGAACTTTGGAAAAATATGAAACATAGTAACATCCACATCATCAGAGTACCAGAAGGAAAAGAATGTGAACAAGGAATAGAGAATTTGTTTGAAGAATTAATAACAGAAAACTTCTCTAACCTGGTAAAGGAAAAAGTCACACAAGTTCAGGAAGCACAAAGAGTCCCAATTAAGATGAACACAAAGAGAGCCATACCTAAACACATCATAATTAAAATGGCAAACATTAAAGACAAAGAAAGAAGTGTAAAGACAGCAAGGGAAGGACAGAAAGTTACCTAAAAGAGAGTTCCCATTAGACTGTCAGCTAATTTCTCAATGAAGTATTCTAAGAATTGAAAAGCAAGGGACTGAACCCAAGACTATTGTATCAAGCAGGTCTATCATTTATAATTGAAGGCAAAGGATTTCCAAAATGGTGGCGGAGTGAATGGAAGCTACACAGACTGTCTCCCAGGACCAAACTGGAATTACAACTAAAACACAGACAAATCGACGGGAAAGAGCAACAGAAAAGCAGCTTGCAATACAAGGGACACTGACTCGATCCTGGTAGGATTACGAAGGCACGAGACAGGGGCTGGGAGCCCACGGTCATCAGCTCAGCAGCGGCCTTAGCTGTGAGCAGCACCCTGGGGTTAAACTCCCAAGCAACTCAAGAGCGCAGAGCCAGGATAGAGGCTAAAATAGCCACAGCCACTCACCTTGGGCTCCGGCAGAGGGGGGACAGACTGAACTGGAACCGTGTGGGGACACGCAGGATTTGGAGGGCGCTCAGAGCGTTGCAGCCACACAGGACAGTGGCCATATTGCTCCTTCCCAGGGCTCTGGGGAGAGGCAGCAGCCCCACCCTTGGAAATTCAACTCCACACCCTGTGGGCCATTGAAATGCAAATTGAGGCTTACTAACACCAGCATCTGCCCCACCCTGGGAAAATCTTCTTATGCTGAGCACCAGAGGGAGTTTTTCAATCAACTGACAACCCAATACTCTTCAAATAACCTGGACTGCTAGCCTCCAGGCAAAAAGCTAGAGGATAACAGTACCATTCCTGGGCTAGCAACTCTAACCAGAAAAGTAAGACTTGATAGTGGTGTTTAAATTGGGTCCTCCCTCACTCATCTAAACCCAGGAGAGGGAGCCACAAACAGCAGAACACCAATATCCACAGAGAAAACTGGGCCGGCTCCAAGGCCCACTGTGATAGCCAAAATGGTGAAACACAAAAACAAAACCCAAATGAAAAAACAAGAGACCTCCACAAAAGATAATATCAATGTGGAGCAGCAAGGCATGTAAACAGAGCTAGAATTCAGAGCCATGATTTTGAGGAAGCTCAACAGCATGAGTAAGGACATAGAGATGCTGAAAATAAACCAATTGGAAATTAAAAACCACCAAGAGAGCAAGAGTGACATATCAGAAATAAAGAATACATTGGAAGGTCTAAACAGCAGAGTAGAGGAAGCTGAGGACCGGATCAACAAATTAGAAGACAGGGTAGAAAAAATCAAACAATCAGAAAACCAAAAGGAAAAAAAGATTAAAAAATGGGAAGACAGCTTAAGAGAACTGTGGTATGACTGGAAACGTAATAATATTTGCATCATAGGAGTCCCAGAAGAAGAAAATGAGCAAGGGTAAGAGAATATATTCAAAGAAATAGTGACAGAAAACTTCCCTAATTTGGTGAAGGAAGAAGGCATTCAAGTTCAAGAAGCACAGAGAACCCCAAGTAAGAAGAACCCAAACAGGCCCACACCAAGACACATAGTAATTAAAATGCCAAAAATTAAAGACAAAGAGAATCCTAAAAGCAGCAAGAGATAACCAACAGGTTACTTACAAAGGAAACTTCATAAGGCTCTCAGCTGACTTCTCAAAAAAAACACACTACAGTCCAGAAGGGAATGACATAAAGTAATCAAGGTCATGAAAAACAAGGATCTGAATCCAAGACTACTCTACCCAGCAAGGCTATCATTCAAAATAGAAGGTCAAATAGAGAGCTTCCCAGACCAAAAAAAAAAAAAAAAAAAAGCTAAGGGAATACATTAGCACCAAACCAGCACTACAAGAAATGTTAAAAGGACTGCTGTAATTAGTAGAAGAAATAGGCGGAAAAACACAACAAAACCAAACAAAGATGGCAATAAATAAGTATATATCAATAATCACCTTAAATGTAAATGGACTGAATGCTCCGATAAAAAGACAGAGAGTAGCTGATTGGATAAGAAAGCATGACTCATCTATATGTTGTTTACAAGAGACACACCTCACAACAAAAGACTCACATAGGTTGAAAGTCAAGGGATGGTAAAAATTTTCCAAGGAAACGGAAAGCAAAGAAAGCTGGGGTAGCAATACTCATATCTGATTAAATAAATTTCAAAATGAAGACCACAACTAGAGACAAAGAAAGCCACTACATAATATTGAAAGGATCTATCCAACAGAAAGATACAACCCTGATGAACATATATGCACCCAATATAGGAGCACCAAAACATATTAAAAATCTTCTGGAGGACTTCAAAGGAGAAATAGACAGCAAGACAATTGTAGCACACGACTTAAACACCCCACTGACACCACTGAATAGATAAAAAATTACCAAGGAAGCAGAGACTCTAAATGAAGCACTAGACCAAATGAATTTAATAGATATCTACAGAGAAATACACCCCAAAACTACAGAATTCACATTCTTCTCAAGTGCACATGGGACATTCTCAAAAATAGACCACACGATAGGACACAAACTAAATCTCTACAATTTCAAGAAGATTGAAATTATATCAAGCATCTTCTCAGATCACAATGGCATGAAACTAGAAATCAATTGCAACAAGAACATGCAAAGACATTTGAAAACATGGAAGCTAAATAGCATATTATTAAACAGTGAATGGGTTACCGAGGAAATCAAGGAAGAAATTAAAAACTTCCTGGAAACCAATGAAAATGAACACACAACAACACAAAATCTATGGGATGCAGCAAAAGCAGTTCTGAATGGGAAGTTCATAGCACTACAGGCGTACCTCAAGAAACAAGAAAAATTTCTAATTCACAGTCTAACCTCACAACTTAAAGAATTAGAAAGCAAACAAAAAGAAAACCCTAGAGCAAGTAGAAGAAAGGAAATAGTGAAGAACAGAGAGAAATAAATGACATAGAGACCAAAAAAAAGCAATTCAAACGATCAATGAAACAGAGAGCTGGTTTTTCGAAAAGATAAACAAGATTGATGGACACTTAGTTAGACTCACCAAGAAACAAAGAGAGAGAACCCCAATGCACAAAATCAGAAATGAAAGAGCAGAACTAACAACTGACACCACAGAAATACAAAAGATCGTTAACAGCTACTATGAACAATTATATGGCTACAAATTCGACAATCTAAGCGAAATGGACAAATTTCTAGAAACACACAGTCTCCCAAAACTGGACCAGGAAGAGATAGAAAACTTGAACAGACCAATAACAACTAAGGAAATTGAAGAGATAATCTCCCAGCAAACAAAAGCCCAGGCCCCGATGGCTTCATGAGGGAGTTTTACCGAACATTCAAAAAAGACCTAACACCCATTATCTCAAAAAATTCGAGAAGAAGGAAGTCTACAGGCCAATATCCCTGATGAACATAGACGGAAAAAATACTGAAAAAAATACTAGCAAATCAGATCCAGCAATACATCAAAATAATTATTCACCATGACCAAGTGGGATTCATCCCAGGGATGCAAGGCTGGTACAATATTCGCAAATCAATAAATGTGATACACCACATAAACAAAATAAAGAATAAAAACCACATGATCATATCAATAGATGCTGGAAAACCATTCCACAAAATCCAGCATTCATTTCTGATAAAAACGCTCAGGAATGTGGGAATAGAGGGATCATATCTTGACATAATAAAGGCCATATATGAAAGACCTACAGCCAACACCATACTCAATGGGCAGAAACTAAAAACATTTCCCTTAAGAACAGGAACAAGACAGGGATGCCCACTTTTGCCACTCTATTTAATCTAGTACTGGAAGTCTTAGCCACAGCAATCAGACGGGAAGAGAAAATAAAAGGGATCCAAATTGGAAAGGAGGAAGTGAAACTGTCATTATTTGCAGATGACATAATATTATACATAGAAAACCCTAAAGACTCCATCAAAAATCTACTAGACTTAATAAATTAATTTGGCAAAGTAGCAGGATACAAAATTACCGTCAAGAAATTGATTGCATTCTTATACACCAATGATGAACTCACAGAAAGAGAAACTGAAAAAGCAATCCCGTTTACCATCGCAGCAAAAAAAATTAAGATTCAAATAGAGGGAGATACAAACACATGGCTGCACCAGTCTGCATTCCCTCCACCAGTGTACTAGAGTCCCCTTTTGTCCACACCCTCGCCAACACTTGTTTGATGATTTGTTGATGGCGGCCATTCTGACAGGTGTGAAGTGATACCTCATTGTTGTTTTAATTTGCATTTCTCTGATGATTAGTGATATTGAGCATTTTTTCATATGTCTCTAGGCCATTTGTATGTCCTGTTTGGAGAGGTGTCTATTCAGCTCCTCTGCCCATATTTTAATTGGGCTCTTTGTCTTTCTTTGTTGAGTTGTATGAGTACTCTATATATTTTGGAAATTAACCTCTTATCTGATGTATCATTGGCAATGATGTTCTCCTATACAGTGGGTTGCCTTTCCATTTTGATGGTTGTTTCTTTTGCTGTGCAGAATCTTTTAAGTTTGATATAGTCCCATGTGTTCATTTTCTCCTTTGTTTCCGTTGCCTAAGGTGATGTATCTGAAAATTCTGCTGTGTATGATGTCCAAAATTTTGTTGCCTACATTTTCTTCTAGAATTTTTATGGATTCATGGGTTACATTTAAGTCTTTTATCCATTTTGAGTTTATTTTTGTGTATGGTGTAAGTTGATGGTCTAGTTTCATTGTTTTGCATATAGCTGTCCAAATTTCCCAACACCATTTATTAAAGAGGCTGTCTTTACTCCACTGTATGCTCTTGCCACCGATGTCAACTATTAATTGAGCTTTTTGCGCTGGGTCTATTTTTGGGTTCTGTGTTCTGTTCCACTGGTCTATATGCCTGTTCTTGTGCCAGTACCGGGCTGTTTTGATTACAGTCACTATGTAATGATATCTGGTATTGTGATCCCACCTACTTTGTCCTTCTTTTTTTAAATTGCTGTGGCTATTCGAGGTCTTTTTTGGATCCATATGAACTTTTGAAGTATTTGTTCTAGTTCTGTGAAATACGTCGTTGGTATTTTGATGGGGATTACATTGAATCTATAGATTGCTTTGGGTAATATGGACATTTTAATGATGTTAATTCTTCCAAACCATGAACAAGGTATGTGCTTCCACTTTTTTACAGCTTCTTCTATTTCTTTTTTCAATGTCCTGTAGCTTTCTGCAAATAGGTCCTTTACTTCTTTGGTTTAGTTTATTCCTAGGAATCTTAATTTTTTTGCTGCGATGGTAAACGGGATTGCTTTTTCAGTTTCTCTTTCTGTGAGTTCATCATTGGTGTATAAGAATGCCATCAATTTCTTGACGGTAATTTTGTATCCTGCTACTTTGCCAAATTAATTTATTAAGTCTAGTAGATTTTTGATGGAGTCTTTAGGGTTTTCTATGTATAATATTATGTCATCTGCAAATAATGACAGTTTCACTTCCTCCTTTCCAATTTGGATCCCTTTTATTTTCTCTTCCCGTCTGATTGCTGTGGCTAAGACTTCCAGTACTAGATTAAATAGAGTGGCAAAAGTGGGCATCCCTGTCTTGTTCCTGTTCTTAAGGGAAATGTTTTTAGTTTCTGCCCATTGAGTATGGTGTTGGCTGTAGGTCTTTCATATATGGCCTTTATTATGTCAAGATATGATCCCTCTATTCCCACATTCCTGAGCGTTTTTATCAGAAATGAATGCTGGATTTTGTGGAATGGTTTTCCAGCATCTATTGATATGATCATGTGGTTTTTATTCTTTATTTTGTTTATGTGGTGTATCACATTTATTGATTTGCGAATATTGTACCAGCCTTGCATCCCTGGGATGAATCCCACTTGGTCATGGTGAATAATTATTTTGATGTATTGCTGGATCTGATTTGCTAGTATTTTTTTCAGTATTTTTTCCGTCTATGTTCATCAGGGATATTGGCCTGTAGTTTTCTTTCTTTGTACTGTCTTTTTCTGGTTTTCGAATTAGAATTATGCTGACCTCATAAAATGAGTTTGGAAGTCTTCCTTCTTGATTTTTTTTTAAAATAATTTGAGGAGAATGGGTATCAGTTCTTCTTTGAATGTTTGGTAAAATTCCCCCATGAAGCCATCTAGGTCTGGCCTTTTGATTGCTTAAAGAGTCTTGATTACATCTTCAATTTCTTTTGTTGTTATTGGTCTGTTCAAGTTTTCTATCTCTTCCCGGTTCAGTTTTGGGAGACTGTGTTTCTAGAAATGTGTCCATTTGGCTTAGATTGTTGAATTTATTGCCATATAATTTTTCATAATATTTGTTAACTATCCTTTGTATTTCTGTGGTGTCAGTTATTATGTCTCCTCTTTCATTTCTGATTTTGTGTATTTGGGTTCTCTCTCTTTGTTTCTTGGTGAGTCTAGCTAAGGGTTCATCAATATTGTGTATCTTTTCAAAGAACCGGCTCTTTGTTTCATTGATCTTTGAATTGTTTATTTGCTTTCTAGTTCTTTAAGTTGTGAGGTTAGATAGTCTATTAGAAATTTTTCTTGCTTCTTGAGGTAGGCCTGTAGTGCTATGAACTTCCCACTCAGAACTGCTTTCGCTGCATCCCATAGATTTTGTGTTGTTGTGTCTTCATTTTCATTGGTTTCCAGGAAGTTTTTAAATTCTTCCTTGATCGCCATGGTAACCCATTCATTGTTCAAAAACATGCTATTTAGCTTCCATGTTTTCAAATGTCTTTGCATGTTCTTGTTGCAATTGATTTCTAGTTTCATGCCATTGTGATCTGAGAAGATGCTTGATATGATTTCAATCTTCTTGAACTTGTAGAGACTTAGTTTGTGTCCTAACATGTGGTCTGTCTTTGAGAATGTTTCATGTGCACTTGAGAAGAATGTGAATTTTGCAGTTTTGGGGTGTAATTCTCTGAAGATATCTATTAAATCCATTTGGTCTAGCGTTTCATTTAGAGTTTGTGTTTCCTTGTTAATTTTTTGTCTATAAGATCTATCCAATGATGTCAGCGGTATTGAAGTCCCTTGCTATGATTATATTGCTGTTGATTTCTTCTTTGAAGTCCTCCAAAAGATTTCTAACATATTTTGGTGCTCCTATATTGGGTGCATATATGTTTATCAAGGTTATATCTTCCTGTTGGATAAATCCTTTCAATATTATGTAGTGGTCTTCTTTGTCTCTAGTTATGGCCTTCGTTTTGAAATCTATTTTATCAGATATGAGTATTGCTACCCAGCTTTTTTTTTTCTTTCCATTTGCTTGAAAGATTTTTTTCCATCCCTTCACTTTGTACCTATGTGAGTCTTTTGTTGTGAGGTGGGTCACTTGTAAACAATATATAGATGAGCCATGCTTTCTTATCCAGTCGGCTACTCTGTGTCTTTTTATTAAAGCATTCAAACCATTCACATTTAAGGTAATAATTGATATGTACTTATTTATTGCCATTTTTGTTTAGTGTGGTTCTATTTTCCCCCCCTTTTTTTCCTACTAATTACGGCGGTCCTTTTAGCATATCTTGCAGTTCTGGTTTGGTGTTAATGTATTCCCCTAGCCATTTTTTGTCTTGGAAGCGCTTTATTTGACCTTCTATTTTGAATGATAGCCTTGCTGGATAGGGTAGTCTTTGATTCAGTTTCTCGCTTTTCATGACCTTGATTACTTCATGGCACTTCCTTTTGGCCTGTAGTGTTTCTGTTGAGAAGTCAGCTGAGAGCCTTATGAGGGTTCCTTTGTAGGTAACCTGTTGCTTATCTCTTGCTGCCTTTAAGATTCTCTTTGTCTTTAATTTTTGTCATTTTAATTACTATGTGGCTGGGTGTGGGCCTGTTTGAGTTCTTTTTACTTGGGGCTCTCTGTGCTTCTTGAACTTGAATGCCTTCTTCCTTCACCAAATTAGGGAAGTTTCCTGTCACTATTTCTTCAAATATATTCTCTAACCCTTGCCCTTTTTCTTCCTCTTCAGGGACTTCTATGATGTGAATGTTATTATGTTTCCAGTTATCCCACAGTACTCTTAAGCTGTCTTCTTGTTTGTTAATTATTTTTTCTTTTGGTTTTCTGTTTGGTTGATTTTTTTCCACCCTGTCTTCTAATTCACTGATCCAGTCTTCAGCTTCCTCTACTCTGCTGGTTAGTCCTTCCAATGTGTTCTTAATTTCTGCTATGTCATTCTTCATTTTCACTTGGTTGGTTTTCAATGTTTCTATATCTTTACTCATGGTGCTGATGTCCTTACTGATGCTGTTGAGCTTCCTCAAGATCATGGCTTTGACTCTACCTCTGATAATTTGCTTAGCTGCATTTCATTGATCTCATCTTTGACAGAGTTCTCTTGTTCTTTCATTTGGGATTTGTTTCTTTGTTTCACCATTTTGGCTATCTCAGTGGGTTTTGGAGCCTGCCAAATTTTCCCTGTGGCCATTGGTGTTCTGCTGTTTGTGGCTCCCTCTACTGGATTTGGATAAGCCTGGGTGGGCCCACATTAAACACCACTGTCAAGTCTTACTTTCCTGGATAGATTTGCATTCCCAGGAAGGGTTCAGTTATCCTCTAGCTTTTTCCTGGTGGCTAGTATTATCAGTTACACTGTGCCTTGAAATGTAGCCCTAGTGTTCTGCTAAAGAGGATTTCCAGAGGGTGGGATACATGCTTGTTATTAATGAGCCTCAATTTGCATTTCTTTGTCTCACCTGGGAAAGACTGACTCTCCGAGGCCAGGGGGTGGGGGTGGGGGGGCTGCTGTTTTTCCCCACAGCTCTGGGAAGGGGCACACTGGCCACCATCCTTTGTGGCCGCAACTCAGCAAAAACTCTGAGTGCCCTCCAAATCCCACGTGTTTCCACAGAGTTCCAGCCCAGTCTGTCCTCCCTCTGCCTTAGCCCCAGGTGAGTGGCTGTGGCTGTTTTAGCACTCTATCCTGGCTCTCTGTGCTGTGTAGCAGGCTTGGTCTTTAATCCCCAAGGGTTCTGCTCACAGCTAGTATGTTGCTGTTTGTGGGCTCCCAGCCTGCCACCTCTCTTGCCTCCACAGATCCTACCAGTGTCCCTGGTAACATGGTTCTCTCCTGCTGCTTTTCAGTTTCTTTTTTTGAGCATT
The DNA here is from genome assembly GCF_014108415.1 of Molossus molossus. NCBI lineage: Eukaryota > Metazoa > Chordata > Mammalia > Chiroptera > Molossidae > Molossus > Molossus molossus. The sequence continues at coordinate 70,402,080 of NW_023425399.1, read as the reverse complement.
TGTCTTTATTTTAATTGTAATTCTCGTTTGGTCCTGGGAGATCATCTGCAGAGCTTCTATTCACTCTGCCTCCATTTTCACATCCTCTATGCCTATCTTGTGCATAGCTAGGTTGCACAGGCCTTCTTGGTGCCCCTGCACCCTGCATGTCCTGAGGGTAACTGGATCACACAGTCCCTTTGAGGCCCTGGCTTTATGCCTATGTTATGCCCTGCTGGGTTGCACAGGCCTCTGGGGCTTCAGCACCCCACATGTCCTGCGGGTAACTGGATGGCACAGTCCCTGCTGGGTTGCCCAGGCCTCTCAGGTGCTTCAGCACCCCACATGGCCCGTGGATAACTAAATTGCGCAGTCCCTGCTGCGTCGCACAGGCCCCTTAGGTTCTTCAGCACCCTGCAGGTCCCACAGGTAACTGGATGGCACAGTCCCTTCTGGGTCGCACAGGCCTCTCTAGTGCTTAAGCACCAGCAGATCCTGGAGGTAACTAGATTGAACAGTCTCTGCTGGGTTGCACAGGCCTCTCTGGCACTTCAGCACCCCGCAGGTCCCATGGGTAACTAGATGGTACAGTTTCTGCTGGGTCGCACAGGCCTCTCTGGTGTTTCAGCACCCCACATGTCCCGCGAGTAACTGGATTACACAGTCCCTGCTGGGTTGCCCAGGCCTCTCTGGTGGCCCCGCACCCTGTAGTTTCCATGGATGGGCAGCTGGATCACCCCAGTCTCTCTCGGGCTTAGGCTTCCCACTGCTCTTGTAAGGCACTGGACTGCACAGGCCTCTGTCGAGCCCCAGGTCCCACCGCTGGCAGCTGGGGAGTGCTGCTGCCCCTTGGGGCTCAACTGCTGCTCAGCTTTTGCTGTAGTTTTTGGGGATGGGTCTCAGCTGCTGGTCTGTGCTTCTGTTGCCTGGGGATGGATGTCTGCTCCCCAGCCTCTGTTGCTGGGGTTATATCTTGACTCTGATCAGGCTGCTACTATGGGGGATGTTGCTTGGCTTAGGGCTGTTTGTGGCTTCCACAACCGGCACCTTGGGAGCTCCACTACTGTGCACCGGTCTTTGTTGACACAGAGTGTCCACTGGTCTGATGTTGCCAGATGAACTGGTTGGCTCAGGTTGCTGAGCCCTAGCTCTTCCCACTGCCTCTTCGAGAAGACACAAAATCTTCCAAAATGGTGGAACCTCCCCACGGCACAGGGAGAAGCGCCCTGAAGGGCCGTTTACCGTGGTAGCCGGCTGATCCTGTCCACAGCACAGGAACTTTCTGCTCGGTGGCTCTCCACTGCTTGGGTTTGGTCGTCCACCTTCGCGTCCACTCACACTCTCTCACACACTCACTCACACACTCACCCTCCTTCTGGTCCTGCCCACCGCCCTCTTTTCAGTAGTTCTGTTTTTAATTTTTTGAGGAACCTGCATACTGTTTTTCATAGCGGCTTCATCAGTCTGCATTAGTGTACCAAGGTTCCCTTTTCTCCATATACTCACCAAATCTTGTTGTTTTTTGATTTATTGATGATAGCCATTCTGACAGGTATGAGGTGATAGCTCATTGTGGTTTTAATGTACATTTCCCAGATAATTAGTGATATTGAGCATCTTTTCATATGTCTACTGGCCATCTGTATATCCTCTTTGGAGAAGTGTTTATTCAGGTCCTCTGTCTACTTTTTAAATAAGATTGTTTTGTTTTATGGTGTTGAATTGTATGAGTTTTTTAAATAATTTTTTATTATTAACCCCTTATCGGATATACTGTCAGTGAATATCTTCTCCAATTTGGTAAGTTGTCTTTTTGTTTTGTTGATGGTTTCTTTTGCAAAAGGAATAAGTGCAAAAACTTATTAGTTGGATGAAGTCTCATTTGCTTATTTTTTCTTTTTGTTTCCCTTTCCCAACAAGATTTATTCAAAAAAGTATTACTAAGAGCAATGTCAAAGGAGATACACCTATGTTTTCTTCTAGAAGTTTTGTGGGTTTGAGTCTTACATTTAAGTCTTTATTTTGAGTTTGTTCTTGTGTATAGTATTTAAAAAAGTGGTCTGGTTTCAATTTTTTAAATGTATCTGTCCAGTTTTCTCAACACCATTTATTGAAGAGACTATCTTTACCCCCATTGTATATTCTTGGATCCTTTGGCATAGATTAATTGATTATTTAAGTGTGGGTTTAATTCTAGGCTCTCTATTGTGTTCCATTGATCTACATGACTGTTTTTATTCCAGTACCACAATGTTTTGATTACTAAAGCCTTGTAGTATAGCGTGATACCTCCAATATTCTTCTTCTTTCTCAAGATTTCTGTGGCTATTCAGGGTCTTTGGTGGTTCCATAGAATTGTTCTAGTTCTGTGAAAAATGCCATAGGTATTTTGATAGGGATTGCATTGAACCTATTGATTGCTTTGGATAGTATAGACATTTTTAATGATGTTAATTTTTTCTATACATGAGCACAGTGTATGCTTTCATTTTTTTATCTTCTTCAATTTCTTTATTCAATGTCTTACAATTTTTCTGAGTACAAGATTTCTACCTCTTTGATTAAATTCCTATATATTTTTTGGATGCAATTGTAAATAGGATTGTTTTCTTAATTTCTCTTTCTGATAGTTTGTTATTGGTATATAAAATGCAATTGATTTCTGAATATTAATTTTGTAACCTGCTAGTTTACTGAACTTATCGGTTCTAATGGATTTTTTGGTGGAATATTTGGGGTTCTCTATATATAGTATACTGTCATCTGCAAATAATGACAGTTTAACTTCTTCCTTTCCAATTTGGATGTCTTTTCTTTCTTTTTCCTTGTCTGATAGCTGAGTCTAGGACTTCCAATACTAAGTTTAATAAAAGTGGTGAAAGTAGACATCCCTGAATTATTCCTCATTTTAAGGAAAATGTTTTCAGCTTTTCCCTGTTGAGTATCATGTTAGCTGTGGATTTGTTATATATGGCCTTTATTATGTTATGTTTCCTGTATTCCCACTCTGCTGAAAATTTTTCTAAATGGATGCTGGATTTTGTCAAATGCTTTCTGCCTCTGTTAATAGGATTATATGATTTTTATCCTTCATTTTGTTTGGGTGGTATTTCACATTACGTGAGTTGAAGATATTAAACCAACCTTGCATCTTAGAAATACATCCCACTCGATTATGGTGTATGATCTTTTTCATTTATTGCTGAATTCAGTTTGCTAATATTTTTGTTGAGGTTTTTTGCATCTATACTCATCAGGGATACTGACCTATAATTCTCTCTCTCTCTCTCTCTCTCTCTCTCTCTCTCTCTCTCTCTCTCTCATAATGTCTTTCTTTGGTTTTGGAATCAGGGTAATGCTGGCCTTGTAAAATGAAACTCAGCACTCCCTCTTATTGACTTTTGTGGAATAGTTTGAGAGGATAAGAGTTTATTTTTCTTTGAATTTTTGGTAAAGTTTACCTGTGGACCCATTTGGGTCAGGACTTCTGATAGTTGGGAGTTTTTAGATTACTGATTTGATTTTGTTAGTAGTTTGTTCACAATTTTTGTCTCTTCTTGATTCAGTCTTGGAAAATTGTATGTTTCTAGGAAATAGCCTGTTTCTTCCAGGTTGTCCAATTTGTTGACATATACTTGTTTGCACAATTTTCTTATAATTATTTATATTTTTGTGGTTTCAGTTTTCATTTCTCCCTTTTCATTTCTGATTTGATTTTTTGTTTGTTTGTTTCTCTCTACTTTTTATTGATGAGTCTGGTTATGTTTATCAATTTTGTTTATCTTTTCAAATAACCAGTTCTTGGTTTCATAGATCTTTTGTATTGTCTTTTTTAGACTCTATTTCACTTATCTCTGCTCCAATCTTTATTATTACTTTTTTCTACTACTTCCTTTGGTCTTTATTTGTTCTTCTATATCTAGTTCTTTTAAACTTAAGCTTAGATTGTTTATTTGAATTTTTTTTGTTTGTTTTTTGAGATAAGCCTGTATTGCTATGAATTTCCTTCTTAGAACTGCTTTGGCTGTGTGCCATAGTTTTTGAGTCATTGTGTTGGCAATCTCATTTGTCTCAAGATATGTTTTAATTTTTTTTTTATCTCATTGTTAACTCATTCATTGTTTAGTAGCATATTATGTAGCCTCCATGTATTTGTGTTTTTCAGGGGTTTCTTTTGTAATTGATTTCTAGTTTTATACCACTGTGATCCAAGAAGATACTAGTTGCTATGATTTCAATCTTCCATTAAGTGATATTTTAAATTTCTAATTCTAGAAAATTTTAAGTGTCAATGGCAATTTTAAAATTTCTAATTATATTGTATATTTCTTCTACATTAATCAGTTGGCATTCTATAGTAAGGAATAACTTTCTTTCTTTCTTTCTTTCTTTCTTTCTTTCTTTCTTTCTTTCTTTTTCTTTCTTTCTTTCTTTCTATTAGTATGAACCCATGGGTTCCTTTCAATCAATGAGTTGTAATCTGTAACTATTATTATTTATTTTGATGTTTAAATTGTCCCAGATTTGACCAGTGGAGCCCAATCAGGCTGGCTTCTGTGCTCTTTTTTGACATTTATACATCAATCTTTGAGCATTTTCTTGCTTTCTTGCAGACTAAAATGTTTCAGGCTTATTCCGTACTTTCCTTGCCCTATACCTGGAATCTGTCCAATCTGCAAGGATGCCTGGTTCCTTTCAGTAGACAAAATATTTAAAAACCAAAATCTGAGCACTCTGGGGGTTCAGTCCTCCTAAAGTGTCAATGTTTCCGGACCCTCTCTAAGGAAAGAGTTAGAAAAATGTAAGTATTTGGACTTCCGGTCAAGATGGCGGCGTAGGTAAATGCAGTATCTCGTCCTCCCACAACCATATCAAAGTTACAACTAACCTACAGAACAACCATCATTCGAAACCGCCTGAAATCAAGCTGAATGGAAGTCCTACAACTACAGAATTAAAGCAGCAGCCACATCCAGACTGGTAGGAGGGGCGGAGGCGCGAGGGGCGGAGGCGCGAGGGGCGGAGGCGCGAGGGGCGGAGGCGCGAGGGGCGGAGGCGCGAGGGGCGGAGGCGCGAGGGGCGGAGGCGCGAGGGGCGGAGGCGCGAGGGGCGGAGGCGCGAGGGGCGGAGCGACGGGCTGGTCCCACACCCAAGTGTGGCGGATAAAAATCAGGAGGACACCTCGGCTGGGAAGGTCCTCCCTGAGGACTGAGGGGTCCCTGTCCCACACCAGGTGCCCCGCTCAAGGTTCCAGTGCCAGAAAGAGAAGTCCCCATAACTTCTGGCTGGAAAAACCAGTGGGAACTGAGGCTCAGGGAAGCTGAAGTGGCTAGAGCCCCAGGCAGCTCCATAAAGGGCCTGCGCACGGACTTATCAGACTCTCTCCCTCTAAGCTTGGAGGGGAGGCAGCTCAAGGGGCTCCAGAGACACAGGGAAGAACTGAGCTGTTTGGCGCTGGAGCGAGGGCTGGAGAGGGGGTTTCCTCGGGGACAAACGTGCTGTAAGAGGCCTTTGTTCCTTTGGTGAGCCCTTCCCTGGGGCAGCAGACAGAAGCCATATCTGGGACTCCAGCAACCTGGCTCACACTGGTAGCCCCGCCCTGGTGACTTCCTGAGGCCCAGCCCCACCCAACTTTCAGGCCCACCCAAGCTGTTGCCACTTGCTTAATCATAGGATTGGCCTGTCTTGGATCCTGCTTCAGGTTTTTCCTAAATCCTTTCAAACGAGCAGCATCTGGTCTCAGCTAGCCCCATACCTCTCGTTAAGTAATACACTGAAACAAACACAGGGAGGCAGCCAAAATGAGGAGACAAAGAAACAGGTCCCAAATGAAAGAACAGAACAAAACCCCAAGAAAAGAACCAAGCAAAATGGAGATAAGCAACCTAACAGATGCTGAATTCAAAATACTGCTTATAAGGATGCTCAATGAACTTAGTGAGAACCTCAGTGAACTTAGTGAGGGCCTCAATAGCATAAAAAAGGACCAATCAGAAAGCATGGATGCACAGTTAGAATTGAAGGAGGCATTAACTGAAATAAAGAATAATTTACACAGCTTCAATAATAGAGTACGTAAATCCAAGGAGCAAACCATTGATTTGGAATATAAGGAACCAAAAAAATGCCCAATCAGAACAGCAAAAACAAAAAAGAATCCAAAAAAATCAGCTGGATTAGGACAGTGTAAGGAGCTTCTGGGACAACTTTAAGCGTGCCAACATTCGCATCGTGGGGGTGCCAGAAGGAGAAGAGCGAGAACAAGAAATCGAAAACCTGTTTGAAACAATAATGGCAGAAAACTTTCCTAACTTGGTGAAGGAAACAGACATACAAGTCCAGGAAGCACAAAGAGTCCCAAACAAGATGAACCCCAAGAGGCCCACACCAAGACACATCATCAAAATGCAAAAGTTCAAGACAAAGAGAGAATCTTAAAAGCAGCAAGAGAAAGGCAGCTAGTTACCTACAAGGGAGTTCCCATAAGGCTGTCAGCTGATTTCTCAAAAGAAACTTTGCAGGCAAAAGGGAGTGGCAAGAAGTATTCAGAGTGATGAAAAGCAAGAACCTACAACCAAGATTACTCTATCCTGCAAAGCTGTGATTTAGAATCGATGGCCATATAAAGACTTTCCCAGACAAGAAAAACTTAAAGGAGTTCATCACCACCAAACCGTTATTATATGAAATGATGAAGGGTCTTTTTGAAGAAAAAGATAAAATATATGAACAAAGAAAATGGCAATGAATACATATTTATCAACAATGGAATCTACAAACAAAATGAACAGGCAGAACAGAAACATTGTCATAGATACAGAGAACATTTTGTTGGTTGCCAGATGGGAGGGGGATTGGGGGAATGGGTGAAAAAGGTGAAGAGATTAAGAAGTACAAATTCATTGCTAGTCTGACAAACCTCAAAGGGAAAAGGGTTTGAGGGTGGGGTGGGTGGGAAGAAATAAACCAAAGAACTTATATGCATAACCAATGGACACAGACAATAGTGTGGGAAAAGGCGGGAGGGGGGCGGGAGTGGGAAGAGGGGGTCAATGGGGGAAAAATGTGGAACATCTGTAATACATTTTACATTCAACAATAAAGATTTTTTAAAAAAAGAAAAATATAAATATTTGTATACATACACACACACATCTATAATTCTATGTCAATATATTGATAACCATTAGTTCATACCAATCCAACACAACACAGGTGCTTGATAATGTGAGCTAGATCATAAGAATCATAAGCAAGAATTCATGGTCTAGGGACTCATTTATAGAATAAGGGATTTAACATCCTGGAAAGGTCCCCAGGGGATGAGAAAACTCACTGCTTAAGGTGGCTCTTAGGAGGCTTGACAAGATGATGGCTAACTTTCAGTGAAATAGAAATGCCTTAGTTACCCTAAGAGGAAGGAATAGAAAGGCTGAGGGAAGTCAACATGCTAGAATACATAATGTAAGGCCAGAAGAGGCCCCTGTGTTCCACAGGAGAACCCTGAGGACATCACATCCATTAAGGCATTGGAACTCTGATGAGAGGGACACTGATGGCTCTTCTGCAGGCTGAGATGACAGTTGTTAGAGGCAGGCACAGAGCTGAGCTCATGAATATCCTTTGAGATGATGGAGCTCCAAAGTAAAGAAAGGCCAGAAGGCTGCCACAGTGACGGGCACAATCAGAAGAGTAGTCAAGGGAACTTAATCTGAAGAAGTCATGGAGGTAGTTAATATGATGATGTCCTTGAGGCAAAAAAGAATTACAAAACTATGTTAACTTTCCCACCCTCTTTCATAGTAGTCTCCAAAAATATGGATGCTGTGACATTACACTCATCTAACAAAGATAGAGATTTTTTAAAATATTTTTTAAAAAATTAATAAACTACTGTTAGAGTTTTAGGTTAACAGAGAAATTGAACAAGGGTGTTTTTAACTCTATAGTCAATAAAAAGCAAGAGCGTTTGAGCAGGAGCCTCAGAGTGGTCACCCCTATAGAATCCCAGATCTGGGCTATTTTCAGGTCTGAAACTCATTGACTAAAGAGGTAGCTGAGTCTCTAGAAGAAAGGAGCTAGCAACTCCTTGGTCAGCACATGCTGTGATGAATCCCCCAGTTCTTCCCCAAAGAGACCTGCAGCTACTTATTGAGTGATTTTACACTGTTGTAAGGGTACTAACTAGACAGTTTTAGAACTTTTTGATACAAGACTGAGTTGACATTGACCAAAGGCACCACACGGCTCCTTTATTAGAGTGGGGACTATGAAGACTAAGTAATTGATTAAGTCCTGGCTAAGATCTGGCTTACAGCATATCCCTTGGGTCTTTGGACTCACCCAAATGTCATTTCCTCAACCCCCAAGTACACAGTTGAAATTGATATACTTGGGATTTGAAGTATACTCCACATTGGGTCCTTGGTATGTAGAATAAGAGCTATTATAGTAAGAAAAGCCATATGAAAAGTGCTGAAACTGTCTGGTTGGCCAAGGTGGTAAATAAAAATAATATACCAGAGAGGATGGCGGAGATTAATACCACTATTAAAGGCCTAAAGTATTCAGAGATGGGGAGGATTATCATATCTCCAATGAATTCACCAGTCTGGCTCCTTTAGAAATGGAAATTTAAAAAAATAACTTAAAAAAAGAAATAGAATGGAAGCTGGAGAATGACTGGTGACTACTACAGACTTAACCCAATAGTAGCCCCTATCTCATCCACTGTTCCAGATGTGGTATCATTGCTAGAGCACATTAATAAGGCCTTAGGTATTTGGTACACAGCCATTAGTTTGGTAACTACATTCTTTACCATACCAATTAGAAAAGATCAGAGCTGTTTGCATTACTATGAGATAGATAACAGTATTCCGTAATAGTCATTTACAGTGCTGTTACAGGCTATGTTAACTTTTCTGCCTTTTATCATAATATATCTGGACCACCCAGACAATATACTGATCCACTGCACTCTGATTGGATAGGAAAATTATGAGCCACCTAGGATGCTGGTGGTGGTAGTAATATATATATGCTCCAGAAGGATGAAAATAATCTCTAAACGATTCAGAGACCTACTACTCCAGTGAGGTTTTTAAGGTCCAGTTGTTAGGGGCTTGCCAGCATGTCACTTCCAAAGCAGAAGATAGATCACTATATATTGCATTCCCAACCATATAAAGGAAAATACAGCGCATGGTAGACTTCTTTGAGTTATGGAGATAATACATTCCACATCCAGGAGTATTGTTCCAGCCCATATATTAAGTGACCAGAAAGGTTTAAATGGGGCCAGGAGCAGCAAGTCCAGGCCATGGTGCAATCATCCCTGCTTCTTGAGTCATAAAATCCTGCAAATCCTATGGTGTTGGAAAAGATATACTATGGAACTTATGTAAGTTTCAGTGAGAGAATCAAGTGGCAGATCTCTGGGGCTCTGGAGTAAACTCATGCCATCAGTGTATATAAGTGCATGCCCTTTGAGAAACAGCTCTTGACATGTTATAGGGCCTTGGTAGAGACATAACACTTGACCATTAAGTGACTGTGCATCTGGAGCTTCCCATTGTGACCTACAAAGTCATGAAGTCAGACAGGCCCAACAACAGTCCATCATATAATGGAAAAGGTACATCCAGGATCAATTCCAGCAGTACCAGAGAACACAAAGAAGCTGCCCAAGTAAGCATTAAGACAATTACACCAGTGCTCCTGCCCCAGTTTTCACCCATAGACATAGAAGGTCCCACATAACCAGCTGAAAAAGGAGGAAAAATCTCAATCTTGATTTATAGATGAGTCAGCTTATATGCGAAGTCCAAAGGGAAAATACTCACTAGGTACATTGCAGCCACATTCAGAAGACTGTGCCAAAGGAAGATTTTCCTAGTGGGCAAAACAGTGAGCAGTGCACCTGGTTGTACACTTTGTTTAGGAGGAGATGTGGACTGAGATGAGAATATATACAGACTCAAACACAGTGGCAATGCCTTGACTTTATCATCAAGGCTAAGAAGGCAAAAGACTAGAAGATAGGAGACAAAGTTATCTAGGGTAGAGCAAGCTGATGAACATATGTGAGTGGGCACCAAGTTTGAAGATTTTTTAAAATTAACGTGTTAACACCCACTAGAAAATATTTACTATAGAAGAGGCACTGACAAAATCACTCAGTCAGCTGAAGTTAGAACTGGAATAAAGGGCACCTGAGGGGAATAATCATGCTTTCAGAGATGGAAGTTCTGTGCAGGCCCAATAGAACAGACTCCCACTTCCGAACATTGATTCAGTTGCTGCTACCTGCAAATGTCTACCTTGTCAGCAACAGAGACCAACACTAAGCCTCTGTCTTTGAAGGAGACTCACTGACCACCAGGTAGCAAATTGACTATATGAGGCACTGTCTATCCTGGAAGGGCCAGTGCTTCATCCTTAGAAAGACACACACCTATTCTGAGTAAGAGTTTGCCTTTCCTACTATAGAGCCTCAATCACCTCCACTATCTGGATCTTATGGAATGCTTAATTCATATGCATGGAATCCATACATATAACATCTGATCAGTAAAAGATATGTTGGAGTGAACCCATGACCAGCATAGTATGTACTGTATATATAATATGTTATATTATATATGACCAGTCATATTATATGCTGGACTATCCAGAGGCCTTCTAGAATGCTAGGATAGCTTTCTAAAAGTGCAATTAAAATGTTGACTTACAGCCCTGGCCAGTTTGGCTCAGCGGTTAGAGCGTCGGCCTGCGGTTCGGAGAGACCCGGGTTCGGTTCCCGCTAAGGGCACGTACTTCGGTTGCAGTTTGTCCCCGGCCCTGGTTGGTCGTGCGGGTGGCAGCCACTCGATGTGTCCCTTCACATCGATGTTTCTCTCTCTCTCTCCCTTCCTCTCTCTCCCGCCCACTCTATCTGTACAAAAAATGGAAAAATATCCTCGGGTGAGGATAAAAAAAAAAAAAAAAAAATGTTGACTTACAAAAAAACACTCTAAAGGGATAAGGCCCCTCCTTTAAGACATAACATATTTATTAAGTCAGAGAGCTCTGTATGGAGTTGCGTCCCCAATAGGAAGGCTACATGAGAGTGGGACTCAAGGGACAGAAGCAAGTGTTGCTCCACTTATCACTTCCAGTGACCCACTAAGGATTTGGAGCTTTTCATTCACCAAACTCTGCAAGGTTAGAGGTCCTGTTCCCATAGTGGACACATTCTTGCCAAGGGACACAGAGATAGTTTCATTGAACTATTGGTTATAGCTGCCATTGGGACACTTTAGACAACTGTGTTTAAAAAGCAGAAAGAGACTAAAGGAGCCACCACCACGGGAGGGACAATTGACCTAGCTCAGCAGGAAGTGCTGGAGATGCTTATACAAAATGGTAGCAGAACCAGGTGATTCCTTTGGGCACGTTTTGGTATGCCTTTGCCCTACTGTAACATGAATAGATGGTTCAGTTTTGGAGTGCAGCAACCCCAAACTGAGAGGGGAAATGACTATCGTAAGTTCAGGCCCTTTGTGTATGAAGGTTTGAGTCAAGAACCAGGTAAGCCCAGGTGATAGTTTAGGATGAAGAAAATTTCAAATGGACAGGGAAGGAGAGAAAGGATGAGTACCAATTGTGGCCATGAGATCAATCACAGCATCAGAGACTGCCATTCTTCCCACTAACCTCACTTTCACTCTCTCTCAGGAAGAAATGTCCATGAGAACCACAGGGGAGTTGCTCCCTGAACCTGTGCTAAGAAGTAGATGTGTATAGTGTGAGGAGTGAACTGCAGCAGTTGTTAAGATGTGCCTCGCAGAACTCCTGCTATACCAGCCTATTGACTTTGGCTCAAGAACTTCTGACAGCTTTCCCAAAGCTCAGACTACTCACCAAACTTCTCTCGCTCCCCTTCATTGCTTTGGGGTCTGACAGCTCTCCCAGTCCCCCTCGGAGCTTCCTATTTCCTTTCACATAGCCTTTTTCCTTAATAAAATTCTTGCTTTTTTAATTCCATCTAGATATCTGCTTCTAGAAGGACTAGGATTAATATAATTAAGTCCCAACTTGGCCTCTGCTTCTAGAAGGAGAAGGATTAACACAAATAAATTAGATTTTTCGTGCTGTTGAGTCTCCTTGATGAAAAAGCATGGTGTTTTTTTTTTATTATTTGTTGAAGACTTCTGTTGTGTTTTCAAAGTTTTCTTCATAAAAGTCTTGCCTCTTTTAAGATTTTTCTGGGTATTGTTGTTGCTATTGTAAATGGGTCTTTTCTTCCACTATGCTTTCTCTTTGGTTGTAATTTGTATAAATAAAATATATTGATTTCTATATATTTATGTAACTTGCAACTAGTTTATTAATCCTATATTACTCAGTTTTGTTGTTAATGTTGAGCCTCTTGGGTTTCTAGTTATATAGTCAAAATACTTAAAAATAGCCCGACTGGTGTGGCTCGGTGGTTGAGCATCGACCCATGTACCAAGAGGTCACTGGTTTGATTCCCAGTCAAGGCACATGCCCAGGTTGTGGGCCCAGTCTCCAGTGAGGGGCATGTGGGAGGCGGCCAATGATATTCTCTCTCATCGATGTTTCTATTTCTCTCCTTTCCTCTATCTCTAAAAAATCAATAAAGAAAAAAAAATTTTTAAACACTTAAAATAGTAATAGTTTGCTTATACTTTCCCAATTATTATAACTCCAATTTCCTTCTTTTATCTAATTGTATTGGCCAGTAAATAAAATATAATATTAAATATTTTTGAGTGGCCATCCTTGTCTTGGTTCTTATTTTAATAAAGATTCTTGAAGTGTTTCACCATTAATCATAATACCAGCTTTTAAGTTGAGTTAGATATATCATGTTAAGAAAATACCAGTTTTTTTCTTAATTTATTAAGCTTTTTTTCCTTAGTGATGGTTGATGAATTTTTCAAATGACTTTTAAGCATCTATGACATTGAATCTATTATTTTCTTCTAATATTTTCATAAGATTATTTTCCTAACATATAAACATCCTTGCATTTCTAGAATAAATCTTGTTTGATCATGATGTATTTCTTTCTCTCTCTTTTTTTTTCTATTCTTTTCTTTTTTGTATGCTGCTTGATTCTGATCTAATATTTTATTTAATATATTTGTTATTTTATTCATAAGTGAGATTAGTGGTCTGATATATATTTTTTAAGGTTTTGGTATCAATGTTATCATTTCAGAGAAAGAAGTTAGACATTTCCTTCTTTTTTAATTTTCTCTGGGAATAATAGTAGTATTTGAATTGCATGCTTTTAAAGTTTGGTAGAATTCCCAATCTGGGTGTGCTGCTTTCTGTGGGTGTAGCAGCTCTTTGACAACTTTACCTATTTCTTCTACAGAGTTCTGTTTAAGTCTTTGTTTTTAAACTTTTCTATCATTTTGGTAAATTATATTATCTCATACATTTTTCTATTTAAAATTTTTCTTTCTTTATTGATTTTAGAGAGAGAGGACGTGAAGGGGAGAGAGAGATAGAAACATCAGTGAGCGAGAACATCAATTGGCCACCTCCTGTATGCCCTCCACTGGGGATTTGGTCCACAACCTGGGCATGTGCCCTGACCGGGAATCGAACTGGCGACCTCTTGGTGCATTGGTCAATGCTCAACCACTGAGCCACACCAGCCAGGCCATTTTTCTATTTAGTACAGTTTTTCAAACTGATTAGCACAGCATTGAACAAATTAGTTTATTGCAATAGTTTTTTTTTATTGAATTCATTTTTAAACAATACTTCTGACCTTCTGTTTTCTAAATTATTAATTTTTACGTTTTTCTTTCCTAAGGAACTCCTCTGCTTTCCTTCAATTTATTTTCCCCCCTAACTTTTTGAATTAGATTCTTAATTTGTTTATTTTAGTTCTCTGTGTTTTAATCCTCATTTTTGCATTTATCTTCAGATAGAATGGGAGGGAGAGGGGGGGAAGAGAGAGAGAGAGAAACATCATTGTGAGAGAGACACATCAAGTGGTTGCCACCCACATGACCCCAACCAGGGCTGGGGACAAACTGCAACTGAGGTACGTGCCCTTAGCGGGAACCAAACCCTGGACTCTCTGGTCCGCCGGCCAACTCTCTAACCGCTGAGCCAAATGGGCCAGGGCCTTAGTTCTTTTTATAATGTAAGTAAGACTATGAATTTTTCTCTGGGTTTTACTTTAGTAGTATTCCACAAGTTTTTCTGTTTTGTTTGTTTTTTTGTTTTTTAGGTTTATTTGAGCACTTTATTTTCCTTGGACAATTACATATTGCTGGCACCTAATGTTCTCACCTGACAGTAGAAAAACAGAATTTGTTGTTACCACTTAAAGAATTGAAAATTGTGTACAACACTTTACATAAATTAAAAGAATGAATACACTTACGGTGTAAACACCAACCATTTTCCAATTCAAGGCAAGTAACAACCCATAGTTCTGGCAGGAAAACATTATAAGAAAGGAAACTGGTTCAAAGTCTTGGACTTTCCCAACACTGGCAAGACAGAAATGACAGCTCACTCAAGAACTCTTGCCAGCCTCTAGAGGAATCCTGCAATAGTTAGCTTGTACACTTTAATACCCTGCACAGATCAAAAATGTGATGGTCTTGCAGATACTCACCAAGCCAATTTCTCTTCCATAAATGTGTTCTCTCACCTCAGTCAAGAAGTGACCTAACTGCATGTACCAAGGGTTTAAATAAAAAGTATATACAGAGTATTAAACATATACAAAGGTAACAGTTAACTTGAATACAACAGTAAAATTAACAAGTTCTACAATCCAGCCTATATCAGATAAAAATTTCAGACAAATTTTTAAAAAATGTTTATTCCAAGTTCCATGAGGCTAACATAAGGTAGGGCAAATGTATAGCTCTGATTTAACTCATGCAGCAAATAGTACATGTGTGTTCACAATCCATTTCTAAGCATTTGCAATAGATAATGGAGGGGCCCAACTTGTCATATTCCTACTTGTTGATCCACATCTGCTGGAAGGTAGACAGCAAAGCCAGGATGAAACCCCCAATTCACACTGAGTACTGGTATTTAGAAGGAATGATGATCTTGACCTTCCCATTGTCCTCAGAACCAGGGCCATGATCTCCTGCATGCTGTCAAACATGCCAGAGTACATGCTGACCCCACTAGACAGCACTGCGTTGGCATACAAGTCCTTCCAGATATCAACATCATACTTCATGATGGAGTTAAAGATGGTCACAGGACTCCATACCCAGGAGGGAAGGCTAGATGAGTGCCTCTGGACACCAAAACTACAGGTTGTTGATGGTGATTACCTGATAATTGGGTAACTGGTAGCTCTCAAGGAGAAGGACTCAGTGGTGACCATCTTCTGCTCCAAGTCCAAGGCAACATAACAGAGTTTCTCCTTGGTGTCATGCGTGATTCTTCATTCAGCTGTGGTGGTGAAGCTGTAGGCACACTCTGTGAGGTTCTTCACAAGGTAGTCCATCAGGCCCTGGTTAGCCAGGTCCAGACACAGAATGTGAAGCAGGATAGCTCAGGTGTTGAAGGTCTCAAACATGACCTGAATCATCTTCTCTCTGATGGCATTGGGGGTCAGCAGCATCAGGTGTTCCTCAGGGGCCACATGCAACTTGTTGTAGAAGGTGTGGTGCCCGATCTTTCCAATGTTGTCCCAGTTGAGGACTGTGCCATGCCATGAGGCACTTCAGGGTCAGGATTCTACACTTGCTCTGGACTTTCTGCCCCCCCCCCCCCAGACCACCATGACACCCTGGGCACCCAACAATGGATGGGAGCACAGCTTGGAGGTGGTCATTTCCAGCAAAGCCATCTTTACACATGCCAATGTCATTGTCAATGATGAGTTCAGCAATTTCTTCTTGCATTGCGATCAAGGAGAGAAGGAGTAAAGGAATGAGGAGGTTGAGCCACAGGACAGGAGCACATCAATTACCTACAACTCCACAAGATTTATATGTTGTGTTTTTATTGTCTACAATTTCAGTCAATGGTTTTTCTTTGTTCTAAACTTTGTTTAAAATGGTTTTAATTTCTACATAGAAAGAATTTTGTCACCCTAATTTTATTAATTTCTATTAGATTGCATTGTGATCAAAGAATGCTATGTTTACTCTTTACTGTTTGGATGTTGCTGAGGTTTTTCTTTGTGGCTTAATGTTTTGTTTATTTTTAATTAATTTTTTAGAGAGAGAGAGGGAAAGAGGTAAAGGGAGTGGGAGAGACATCAATTTGTTTTTCAACATATTTATGCATTCATTGGTTGATTTTTGTATGTGCCCTGAGCAATATGAAACCTGCAACCTTGGCATATGGGAACGACGCTCTAACCGAACCCAAAACCTTGGCATATGGGGATGATTCTCTAAATGAACCCACAACCTTGGCATATGGGGATGATGCTCTAACTGAACCCACAACGTTGGCATATGGGGATGATGCTCTAACCAACTGAGCTACCTAGCCAGGGCTGTAGTTTAATAGTTCTTGTGAATGTTTATGTATTGTCTTTTTAGGACATACAATTTGATATATTAATCAGATCTACTTTATCAATTGCATTACTAAGATTTCCATAATTTACTTATTTTTTATTTACTTGTTCTTTCATAGACTGAGAAACAGAAAAGTTAAGTAATTTACTAACTTCTCTATAGTATATGGTAAAGTCCTTTGGGAAATGGCAAAACTGAATTCAAGCAGTCTGACTTTAGAACCTCAACTCTTAACTATTATAGCACTCTGACTTTCCTTAGCTTTTTCTTGTGTGGTATCACTCTGGTATCAAACCATTCAGGAGGAAGAGAGATCTCTCAGGGAAACAACTTGAATTCAATAAAAAGATTGTGAAGACACGGAAGTTTGTATAGCAATTTAGAAAAATATCCAGAAAGTTAGGTAATTCTCTCAGGAGCTGAGTAATTGTGCAAAATATACAAAGATTAGAGAAAAAGAATCTTCAAACTATGTGGAATATTGGTCAGTGACGTTACCAAGGTTGTGGTCTACTTAGCAAGGGTGCAGTGTGGTGGGGGAAGGAGGATACAGTTACATTTGGGATGATAAATGGCTAATATCAAACAACTAAGTAAGTGGAAGACATGTTTCACCACCAATTCATAAGAGGCTTATGATAGTGAAATGGCTTATCTCTGACTGGGGAAGAAGATATCACTACTGAAGCAGGAGACTCCACCATCCAGGCTATTGCAAAGTGAAGATACAAACGGGAAATGCCCCTGAGTTGTTTTGCCCATGACAGGAAGTGACAGCTGCATTGTGGTGGAGGGTGGGGCAATTTGTAGCTCTCACTGGCAGGTCTTTCAACTAGTAACATAGGAGAAGGATGTCAATGCTGACGAAGCTAGTCTGTCCACTAGCAGAAATGAGGGAAGTCTTTGGTATTATGTCTAAGAAAGGATACAAACCAGAGTAGTGTTTTGCCTGGAAAAACCATTCCCTGCATATCTTTTGGTCTTGGATATAGAAAATGTCTGTTCTCTACAGCTTAGAGAATAAGTTAGTTGCCAGGCCCTTAGAAAACTTTGCTCACACGGATGGAGAATGCAAAACTTTACCAATATGCTGAGAGAGAAATGGAATGGTTGTAAAACCCCATTTTCCAGCTATCTGACAGCTTTGGAGTAGAGAAGATGAGAATAGGTATATTGGCGAGAAAAGGAATTACCCATCTGCTCTCATACTTAAACCCTCTTGCCTCACATCCTGGAAGAGGATATGGAGAGGTGAAGCAGCTCTGTGATTGTCCACTCTCTGGTGAGCATGGAAAGATGTGGAATCAGGCCAGAAATAAAGTTTGCCATGGGGAAGGGGAAAGGCCGAACTGCTTGTGACACATCAGGCAGGAAACCTCAGATGGTTGATGGTGAGCAAGGAGTAGATACTGAAGGCACTGTCAACCAGTGGTGGTTGGTGCCAATTCAACGCAAACAGGAATCACCAGTTTGGGGTGTGGTGAAGAAGGAAATTTTGGTCAGTGCAAAACTACTCAATTGTGATGCAGCGAGGCTGTGAAAACAGAGCAGCTGTGAGGCAGCCTTGGGGGAAAGCAGTCTGGGACCAGGGCTCTTCAGCTAGACAGTTCTGCTCTGTTCTTCATTGGTCTGGTGTGCCCTGCTCCGTTCCAGTCTGCCCTGGCCTGCACTGGTCGGCTCCACTCTGCTTCTGGCTAGACATCTTGGGTGTCTAACCAAAGAAAAGACCGCAAGGTCATACCTATAAGAAAAAGTTCATGAACTTGTAGTGAGGAAGAACTGTTATAGGATGTCTCAGTAAGACAGAGCAGGATTTTGTTGGTTGTGTTTGTGAGTCATTTTTGCAACTGCAGTATAGCCTTAATTATGTTTGCTTAGAAACGTTGTTCTGTGGGCTTCTCTGCATCCTGTTGAAAACATTGTTTATCACAGTCTGACTGCTGGCAGAGTTGCTTTTGCACTTTCTCAGAGCATAATTAGAGTTGAATTAAAGGTCCTAGTTGGGGAAAGTAATTTAGCTGACTAAAAAGCCATGGAAAAGCCTCAGTTCACTCCAGAAAAAATTCAACTGAAACAGAGGAAAATGAGGGATATGGCTTGTGTGGAGGTAGGAGCTGCTCAGCAGTTGTTGAAATATCTGAGGGAATTTTTCCTCAGATACCCAGAAGCTGTTCCATGGATAGATACTCTATTTTGTGAGAAGAATGAAGCACGTGGGGAGGGAACCAAAATATTGTACTGAATATAAGATACTGTGTACTTCCCCTTCCTCTTGTAGTTGGCTTTGAGCTAGAACACCTTGAGGAATTTGGCTTTGAGATGCAAGCATTTTCTCTTAGGCTAGCAAAGTTGGAGGCAACACAATTTAGTATAAACTTTTCTTTATTCTGAAAAATAGCAGGGTTGCATAGACTTAGTTTTATGGTGTAAAACAATAACATTCAATAAAATCGAAAGGGTTGAGATACTGTGAATCTAAAATCTAAAATGTTCATGGGACCTATGAAGTAGTGTGTGTGTGTGTGTGTGTGTGTGTGTGTACTTGTGACTCTGTATAACCTCTTTCTTATTTTGATAAGCCTTTTCTTTTTAGGTTTAATTCAGAGGAACAGGAAGAGGGACACACCCAACAGCTGTAGAAGCAGGAAATATGTACTCACAAACTGAAGAGCAAAAACATGTAAATTGAGAGTATTTGTGCATATTTTGTTCCAACTACCTTTTTTGATAAAGTCCCCATTTGATATATGTATGATTGGGAATGGTAATGATTGGTTCCCATTGTGCAGTGTATCCAGCGTGATTTAGGCAATTTTATCTTTGCAAACTTATTGTTTCCTTTGGAGAGTATTTCTTTTCTAGATCACATTCCAGAAGTATTAGGAGCTAAGTCCCATAGGAGAGCAGGTGGTGCAGTTACTGGAGTGATGTTCATCTCAAGCTGGAGGAGGGTCGGTGAAGAGGGACTGGCCTGGGCTTGGCAAAGGTCAACTTGAATTGAACTATTGATGGGAGTATTTAGAACTAAAAAAATATAGACTTTGAAGAAAGTGAAAAATGCATACTACCCTTGTTTTTCATAATTTTTATGGTTATATAAAAGTAAATTAGCTACCTGTTATACCTGTATATCAGGCCAACTTCCCTGTAAGGTAAGGATGAGCAGTATTGAGTTTTGAGGGAAAAACTTGGTTCCCTTTCAGGAAAATGAAACCTATATAGCAAATGAAAACTTAGTCCATGGGGAA